>NC_082728.1:27589369-27904369 GCF_030144855.1 Hypanus sabinus
GCTGCTAATCAGGCTGTTGTTAGTTTTTGGGCTATATCAGTATTAAAGATACTGTATATTAGTGTTTCACACACAAAATACTGGTGGAACGCAGCAGGCCAGGCAGCATCTATAGGGACAAACACTGTTGACGTTTTGGGCTGAGAGCCTTTCTCAGGACATGAGAAGGTCTCAGCCCAAAACGTCAACTGTGTCTTGCTCCTATAGATGCTGCCTGGCCTGCTGCGTTCCACCAGCTATTTTGTGTGTGTTGATTGAATTTCCAGCATCTGCAGATTTCCTCATGTATAATAGTGTTTATTGTGATCATATTTTCTTAGCATCAATGAAGTATATAAGACAATAAGACCACAAGACATAGAAGTAGAATAGGCAATATGGCCCATCAAGTCTGCTCCACTATTCCAGTTTGGCTGATTTATTATGACTCTCAACCCCAGCCTCCTGCCTTTTCCCCATAATTTTAGACATTCTTACTAACCAAAAACTTAACAACCTCCACTTTAAATACACCCATTAATACAGCCATCTGTGTTAATGAATTCCACAGATTTACCTCCCTCTGGCTAAAGAAATTCCTTCTCATCTCTTTTCTAAAGGGATGACCTTGTAACCTTTATGGACCTGATGCCATCTTTGCTTTGTTGCCCTCGTGTGGAGAATAGTGCACTCCTAGTCAATAATTTAAATTTTGGTTTTGAATGCCAAATTAAAAAAAATGCTTTGATACAGCATTGACTGTATCCATCCAGTCTTGAATGGATAAGCTACCTAAAGTGCAAGATAATAGAGTGAGATGCAGCATATGCATCATCTATTTCTTCAACGAACAGAAAATTAGTAGAATTCTTTGAAGATTTTCAAGTGGCAGTATGTTAATGATACTCAGCAAGACCAATCATTAATCAGTGAATACGGATTAATTAGCTATCTATTCTACAGGTAAAGGGTAATTATCACATTTTATTCAACACTGGGTGATGCAATCAGTATTCAAAAGAACATTCAACTGTTAAGCAACAGCATATGTCTCTTCACAAATGTTTATGCTCAAAATATTGTTACCTATGACTAATCATCTTGTGAAGGAATATAAATTAATTAATTAGTGTAAGTGGCTGTAAATTGACTAGGATGGTTTTCTTTCACTTCCCACACAGAAGCCATTTTTATCTCGTATTGAGTCAGAATATCTTAAATGCAGCCTATCAGCAAGAAATCTTTGCAACCATGTTATGGCATGAAGATGATTCCTATCACATCCCTTTTTTTTCAGGTTGAACATGAATATACTGCAGATTTTGCATTAAACACTAACTTAGAGGGATATTTGAATTTTTTTCATCCTGGTCTAATTTACATGAGTTTTGATTTCGAGAGTGCTGCCTGTAGTTTTTGTAGGTATGGTAAATAGCACTAGAGTGAATCTAATTGGGAAACATACCTTCCTGAAGATGAACTCTTTGGCAATTCTGGATCATTGTTATATTGCTTAATCGCTTTTATCATTGGTTCTCCGGGCTTGGTCCTCAACTTGGGGCTAACAACTCTGACTGGTAAAACAAAATTGTTATGGAAACAGCAATGAAGAAACCTTCTGCACCTGAGTGTGACGGTATTCCCGCGTCTCCACCTGGGACTTGTATAACTGACAATAGTGAAAACTACTGACACGATGAACACCACCAGAGATGGAGGATCTTCATTGCCGCCCTAAATGCCTTTGGCAAAACGGGCAGTAAGCAAGTCTTTCACCATGATCATTTCTTTTATTTTCTCTTGCTTTTAATGTACGTATCTCTTCTGAAGTAAAACTGAAAGTGCTGGTGATATTCAAAATGTCGGGCAGCATCTGTGGGGAGAAATATTGAGCAGTGAATACAGTTAATTGGCAAACTGTTCTACAACTAAAGAATAATTATTCAATAGAAATAATTCAATCAGTATTCAAAAGAACATTCAACTATTCTGATGAAGAGTTATCAATCTGGAACATTAACTACTTCATTCTCAACTGATACTGATCAGATTCAGAATTATTTATCACGTGTACCTGGAAGCACAGAGTGGAATACGTTGTTAACGATAACAACAGCACGCCTAAGGATTCATTTATTCATTTAGCGATATAGCTTGGAATAGGCCCTTCCAGCTCTTTGATCACTGCCACCTCAACAACTGAACACTTCAATTGAACCCTGACCTAATCATGGAGCAATTTATGATGACCAATTAACCTACCCGGTACTCGGACTTTTGGAGGAAACTGGAGGGCCTGGGGAAAACCCATGCATTTCAGGGGCTCTCTGGTTTCCTTTAACAGGGCTTCAAACCTGCAGTCCACAGACCCCTCAGTTAATGGTAGGAGTCCATAGCATAAAAGAGGTTGGGGACCACAGGCCTATAAGGATGTACAGACTCTTTACTGAGGATACTGGAATTGAACTCCGATGTGCTAGGGGCAGCTGACAAGTGTCACCACACATTCTGCTGTCAAAATGGCATGCTTGGTAGAACAATGCGGAACAAGCAATGAAACAATAACAGCATAACAAGCTCCTTTCCTACCTCCCACTCACCCCCATACATGGACAGGCCTCCAACTCTTGTACAGACTCCCAGCCTCCGGGTTTCCTGATTTGCTGACTATTTTCTGCATGCCTTTTTAAAATTGAGAATAAACTACGAATTGGGTCACCTAGGGTGAATTCAGAAATGGCTCATAAGTCTGGTTATACAGACTCCATGGCTGCTGCTGCCTTCCAAAGAGAACTCAGTATTTGGTTAATAGAAGTTTCCTTATTTCAGGCCACAGATTCCATTTAAATTGGTGCTGGCAGGGTTTTATGACTTATGTGAGACAAATTTACAGTTTAAGACCAAAGTTAGCGGTAAGTTTTCTGTTCAGAAACAGAGAACTGAAGAATTAGGAGCAAGAGTAGACTATCTGACCCTTCCAAGCCTTCTCTTCAGTTCATCAAAATAATGACTCATCTTCTATCTCAGCCCCCTATCCTCAATTCCCTTGATATCTCGAAATCTGTCAATATCTATTTCAAACATACTTATTGACTGAGCCTCCAGAGCTCAGTCAATTGATAATAATAGATAGAAAATTCCTCTGGTTCATCACTCTTTGAGAAAAAAAATTCTTCACACTTCAATCCCAAAAAGATAGAAGGTGGAAATCTGAAACTTTGCGATGTTAATGATTCTACAAGGTATTAAATTATTATTCTTAAAAATGTTTAAAATGGCCATGAAATAGACGAATGTGAAGCGCACACTGTGGAAGTTCTGCAGTCTTGAGTTTCATCCCATTTCTGCTCATTTGTCCTTCCTTTTTCCATCATCCTAGCGCTACCAGCTGAGTCAACCATGTTGTTGTCTAATATTGATCTGCTTTGAACGGGTGGAACGTATTGGACACAGCTCAGCACACACAGGAACCAACCACCCCTCTTTGGACTCTTAGCACTGCCTCAGTAAAGCATCAAAGAAATCACTGGCACCGTGAACATTCTCATTCCACATCAGGCAGGAGATATAAGAACCTGAAAGCATGTACCAACAGACTCAGACTTCTTTTGACCTGTTATGAGATTATTTTAGTTCCCTAGCACAATAATACGGACCCTTTACCTCACAATCTACGTCAATGTGACCTCGCGCCTTACCCTGTACCTGCCCTCACTGAAATACTTTAATTCTTCACTGTTCTACGTCAATGCATTGTTGTAATGAGTTGTTCTGTGTGGATGGTATGCAAGACAGGTTTTTCACTGTACCTTGGCACATGACAATAACAAACTGATTTACCAGCCTGGGTTGTTGGTGCAGTCTTACCACAGCAGTAAAGCTGTGCTTGAACAAGATACTGATTGCTGTCATCGTGAAAACAATCTCTGGCTTTAAAAGTGTTACAAGCATGGGGCACTGTCTTGCAGTTTCGATGATGTCATAAATCAAAATAATATAGCACAAGTGGATTATAAAGTCATTTGAACTTGAAGGTTGTGTTATACAACCTTGTAATACAGCACAAGCTCACTTCAATTTAAATGCACAGATCAGAAGTAAATTGTACACATTATAAATCTCACTTGGACTCCTTGGGGTTAGTGACAATTACAGTGACACTGCACGGCAGAAGTGACAATATTGATGTAACTGCTTGTGATGTAAGCACTTATGCAGTAGGACAGGAGCATTTTATAGCAATTATGATGCTTGACCTGCCTTGTTTCAATAGTGTGTTACCCCAGGATATGATCCTACTGAAAAGTAATATTTATATTGTGCCATAAACCACCGACTATTACTTCGTTATATTGTTGGTTCTGTGATGCTTGTCCCCAGCAGCTGAGGTGGGATTGCAAGGAAGAAAAGTATTTGGCCTTTTTGTGAAATATGGTGCTTGTAAAATATTTATGCTAAAACTCTGCAGGTGAAGTATCACTGAAGAAAGGTAAAATTACATTCTGCTGAATTTTTAACAGTGACCCAGCAGTGGATTCAATGCCAGAAAGTCTGTTGCAGTTCCGTATTGAGGGAGTTGACACCTTTTCACAATATTGCACTGCATCACGGGAGGCCCTGTTAATGAGAGCGGATTCAGTCGTCAGAGAGATCATTTGGAGAAGGAAGTCACTTTCATCACAGATATAGCTGTGGGTGCAACCTCACAACGATCTTGGAATGGAAGACTGGTTTATAGCTATGTTGCATAAAAATGAGAGAATGTTACTTTCTGGAAAGAAAAGTGCTGCAATCTAGCTGAACATTCAAATGCTAAAGATGATTTCTTGATTTCCAATCTACATTGTCAAGGCCGATGCACTTAATTTGTCATCTGCACTGCACTTTCTCTGCAGCTGCAACACTGCATTTCGTGTTTCTTTTTTATTACCTCAATATATGGCAAGAAAATGAATCTTGGAATAGTTTGTGGTGGCATATATGTGGACTTTGATAATAAATTTATTTTGAACCTTAAACTTTGATCTGGCTGGATAGCATGCACTCTTTTCTCGGTACATACGGTAATAGTAAAACCAATGCAGGTGACAGTTACTGTAACTGGAAATCAAAGAGAAGCACAAGGGAATCTTGATGCTGATGATTTTGGACATAAATTGCACCATTGCATCTCAGCGTCAAGCAGAATAGTAACAAACAATTCGCTGGAGAAACTCGGGGGGTTGAGCAGCATATGTGGATAGAAAAGAATTATCAATGTTTCAGGTTAAAATCCTGCATTAGGACTGTAATCTCTTGTGTCTCTTCTCGACCTGCTGTCTCTCTCATTCTCTCTTTTCAAATAATGTGATTGATTTTTGGTATTTACAAACTATTTTTGTGGGTTGTAATATGTAAACTCCTTAGTTGTTAGTGTTCTAAATCACTGGTGAGTATTAATTGCTTATGCATATTCATGCAAATTGCTGCTGAAATGTATCCCTATTACTGCAAGTTTTGTCATCTGATACTGGTTAGCTCGAGGGGATGCCTAACAAGCATCAATAATGCCCTATACATCCTCAATAAAATAACATTACTCTTTTTCCGACTCCTAAAATGGGAACATTTCTGCATCAAGGAACAATGAGTTGCTGTGATACTTCAAAAAAGGCACCAGAGAAACTCTAATTTACTGTAAGCAGACCAGGCAGGCAAAAAAAAAACAATAAGCACAGTCTGAATCAGCTAGCCATTCATTTTAATCTATGCATTGTAAAACTCCAAAAGCCCACATTATAAATCATAATACATAAGTAAAAAGATTTGAAAGCTATAATCTAATCTTGGGAGGCATATGAAGTGCTTGAACCTACTGAGCCAGATGGTTTATGTTGTGATCAGAGGCTCTTTGATTGGATTATTACCTCTTCATTGCTTTCCATGCATCGATTTATCCTTGTGCATTGCAGATTATGGTTCACCTTCATTTGGAATTGTAGAGCACAGTTCTTGGGCTCTGAGAATTGCTTTTTACTTTGAATGTGCAGCATAAATTAGCAAACTAGATCAACTTGCAGCTATCCTGCAGAGATTAAAACTGCAAAACCTCACAGCTCCCTGCAGTGAACATTCAATGTTCCTTGTTTTTTTTTGTAGATCCTCAATCAATCTCAGGGGCAATGGCCTGTTGTGTCTATTTTTTGGAAACATGGGATTGGTAATGCTTCAAATCCCTCTTCCCGATTGGGAAAAATTGTGATTGAGAGCAGATGGAGAGAAAAAAATGTATTTTCATTACCACTCATTCACCCTTTTCTGGCAATATTTGAGAGTGAAGCTCAACTCACCATTACTGTGTTCAGTACTTAGCAACCAATGGGAGTACCTCTGAACTCAAATCTGATGAAACAAACTTTGTGTACTGTGGAATCCAATCCCAACAATGCAGTTGGAACTGAAAAGCAGCACTGTTTGTTGCATCTCTAAAATAGGTCTTACGGTATCAATCGATCTCATTGTTTTTAACAGATACAAAATTAAACAAGAATTTATTTTTAAAGTAGCTGCATCCATCCAAAAATTATCTTGTGAATTTGTTCTTTCTTGCCCTTACTTTAGATGGCCTAACCTGTACTGCCTGCAAATGTATCACCCATGCCCTCTTGGAAACTGAGTACATTCCATAACTTATAGTCTCACTTTCAAGGACTCTGTAACTCGTGTTCTCAGTATTATTTATTTACTGAATTACTCTTCTTGTTCTTATTTGCACAGAATAGACAAAAGAAGGCCAGGTTACACTTGAACCTGAGGAGGGCCAATGTTCTTGCGGGCAGGTTTGCTAGAGCTGTTGAAGAGTTTTTAAACTAAGTTGGCAGTGGGATGGAGATGGGATTGATAGGGCTGAGGATGGAGCAATTGGTATACAAGTCAATGCAGTGTGTAGTGAGACTATGAGAATGGACAGGCAGATGATAGGGCAAAATTGCAGTCAACAAGATAAGGTGAAGTGTAACATAGAGATAAAATTGAAAAGTGTGATGAACACAGCACTGAAGACATTATATTTCAACTGTTTGTATGGAATAAGATAGATGATCTTGCAGTACAGACTTTGGCAGGCATGATGTTGTGGGCATCAGTGAGCCGAGGCTGAATGAAGATCATAGTTGGGAGCTTAAAATACAAGGATACGCATTGTAATGTTGAAGTAGGTAGGTAGAGGGGGTGAGGTGGTTATGTTTTTAAATAATGAAATCAAATCCTTAGAAAGAGGTGAGATAGCATTGGTAGATTGGGGAAATTAGGTTGGTGTTGGATCCTACGAGAGGGAATTTGTAGAATGTTGGTGGAACCCTCTAGAGGAAAGGAAATTCTGGAAAGGCTGTTGTGTAATGAATCAGATTTGTTTAGGGAGCTTAAGATAAAGTGAACCCTTGGGAGGCAGTGTTCATAATATGATAGAATTCACCCTACAGTTTGATAGGGAGAAAATAAGGTCAGATATATCAGTATTCCAGTGGAGTCAAGGCAATTATAGAGGCATGAGAGAAGAGATAGTCAAAATTGATTGGAAGGGGGACACTAGCAGGGAAGACAGCAGAACAGCAATGGCTGGAGTTTCTGGTGGCAACTCAGAAAGCACAGGATAGATACATCCCAAGAAAGATGTATTCTAAAGGAAGGATGACAGAACTGTGGCAGACAAGGGAAGTCAAATTAATGAAAAAGAAAGGGCATACAAATATAGCAAAAATTAGTGGGAAGTTAGAGGATTGGGAAACTTTAAGAACAACAGAAGGCAACTAAAAAGCCATAAGGAGAGAAAGATGAAACATGAAGGTAAGCTAGCCAATAAAATAAAAGAGAATACCAAATGTTTTTTCAGATAGACTGTATAAACAGTAAAAGATAAGCGAGTGTAGATATTAGATAACTGGGAGATGATGCTGGAGAGGGTGTAACGGGGACAAAGGAAGGGCAGACAAACTTAAGTATTTTGGGTCAGTCTTCACTGGAAAACAGTAGCAGTATGCTAGAAATTCAAGAGTTTCAGGGGGCAGAAGTGAGTGTAGTTGGTATTGCTAAGGAGAAGGTGCTTGGGGAGCTGAAAGGTCTGAATGTAGATAAGTTACCTGGATCAGGTAGAACGCTTCCCAGGGTTCTGAAGGAGGTAGCTGAAGAGATTGTAATGATCTTTAGTAATGATCTTTCAGGAATCACTAGATTCTAGTCTAGAGGACTGGAAAATTGCACAAGTCACTCCCCTTCACTCTTTAAGAAGAAGAAGAAGAAGAAGAAAGAGAGAGAGAGAGAGAGAGAGAGAGAGAGAGAGAGAGAGAGAGATATGAAATTATAAAACATGATAAAATGATAAAATGGGCTAAAGTTAACATTGTTTTCTTAAGGCAGTAATTCCCAGCAGGGGTGGTTACATGTCTTAAGGTGGGGGGGGGGTATGTTAGGGGAAATAGAAGTCATTGGAGGGTGTTTGGGACGGTGGTACATGGCACCCTAACTTGAGGCACAAGACCTGACTGACTATGTCAACTCACAGCTGGCGTCAACATCCAATAGCCACTCCCAATTTGTGTTAATTTTTAATTTTAATTTAGTCCTGTTAATGATGGATAAATATGTATGTTGTGATTTCTGTGAGTCTGAAGGTGATGAAGCCTTGAATTCTAATGCTACTAAGAAACAGAAACTACAGAAAGTGCATCAGTATGGTGTTACATACTTGGAGTGCGGGTTTATACAGTTGCCGTCAGATCAGTGACAGCCCCTGTGTCTTATTTGTAACACTGTACTGTCTAATGAAGCCATGAAACCATCATGATTGCAGGAACACTTCCATAAAAGACACCCTGTAAAGGCTACTTGTGGTAATTACTCAGTTCCAGAAGATGAAAGTGTGGAGAAACAGAATCAGGTTTATTATCACCGGCATGTGACGTGAAATTTGTTAACTTAGCAGCATATATAATCTAGCAGGGAGAGAGAAAAAAAATGAATAAGATAAAACATAATAATAAACAAGGAAATCAATTACGTATACTGAATAGATTTTTTAAAATATGCAAAAACAGAAATACTGCATATTAATAAAGTGAGGTAGTTTCCAAAGCTTCAATGTCCATTTAGAAATTGGATGGCAGAGGGGAAGAAGCTGTTCCTGAATCGCTGAGTGTGTGCCTTCAGGCTTCTGTACCTCCTACCTGATGGTAACAGTGAGAAAAGGGCATGCCCTGTGTGCTGGAGGTCCTTAATAATAGATGCTGCCTTTCTGAGACACCACTCCCTAAGTCCCGGGTACTTTGTAGGCGAGTGCCCAAGATGGAACTGACCAGAGTTACAACCTTCTGCAGCTTCTTTCAGTCTTGTGCAGTAGCCCTCCATACCAGGCAGTGATGCAGCCTGTCAGAATGCTTTGCACATTTGAGTTATTTGCCAAGAAAGCTAAAAATGAGACCTTGATAGTGGTCTCATTGTTTCATATAACATTTCCAAAATGATAGAAAAGTGTGGGAAGTCTCATACGATTGGTGAAAGATTAATAATGCCTGTTGTATCAGAAGTGCTCGCCACTGTTCCCAAAATGGATTCCAGTATTTTACAATACATTCCTCTGAGTGATAACTCTGTAGCTCATCATATTGACAAAATGACTGAAGACATTGTATATCAACTATGCACAGAACTACAAAAAACAGAATTTGGGATACACTTGATGAGTCAACTCTGCAACGAGGCAACGAGCATTCAAGTGGTTTATCAAAAATGGAAACTTTTATGAAGTGGTTCTCTTTTGCAAAAACTAATATCAACAGAGCTCAAAATCTATGATGAGCTCAAAATGTATATTGAGGATAAAAGTATTCTGGTTAGAAACATGATTTCCTGTGCAACAGATGGAGCACCATTAATGACAGGTCAACATGCTGGTTCAGTGGCACTTACGAAAAAGAAATTTCATGTTTGTTTACAATCCATTGTGTAATTCATTATCAAAACCTAGCAGCCAAAAACCTCAGCCTGCGACTTTTTTCAAGCATGACTCTTGTAATATCTGCTATCAACAAAATTAAAGCTCATCCATTAAATAGCAGAATATTTCATGAGTTATGCCAAGATAATGATGAATACTTTGAATGCTTGCTTCTTCAAGCTGAAGTGTGTTATCTGTCAAAAGGCTATTGCTTAAAACACATCTTCCATCTTTTTGAACTGTGGTTGAATTTTTTCTCAAAGTTGACAAGAGCTTGGGAAACAAGATTGAACTTCCACATGAAGATGTGGCATAACTAGCTGATCTATATGATAAAATGAACATTCTAAAAATGGAACAGCAGGGTGCGAATTTCAATTTAATCCAAGCAAAAAGTGCAATGTCCACTTTTTAAAGAAAATTGGAAATATATAAGCCAAATATTGGAAGAAGAATGTTCCTACAGTTTCCCTGCATGGAAAATATCGCACTCTCTTTCACAGATGGTGATTTGCAAGGGTACTGCTTACACATGCTGTCACTGAAGAAGGATTTCAGAATCGATTCAAGGATTTGAATGATCTAGGAATTCCAGACTGGGGAATTAACCCAGTTCTTTACATGGTGGAAGAACAGGAAGAGAGCTTGCAAGAAGAATTTATCAAAATTCAGAATAATAAAGAAGCAAAAATGCTTTTCAAAAATGTTGGCTTTTGTGGTATGTGGGTACACTGTCATATGAAGTTTCCTGGTCTTTGGAAAAGAGTCAAACTGCTATTTATTGGATTATTACCCTCCTACCTTGTTGAAAGAGGTTTCAATGCAGTGAACCACATACTCATAATAACCAGAAACTGCTTGGGCATTGCTACACATGGGGACTTAAGGATTTTGCTGTCACAACTTGAACCAGATTTTTCAATTCTTGTTAAAATCATCAAGCTCAAGGCTTTTTCAGAAGGCCTTTGACAAGGTGCCACACATGAGGCTGCTTAACGAGCTAAGTGTTCATGGTATTACAGGAAAGATACTAGCATGGATAGAAGATTGTCTGACTGGCCGGAGGCAAAGGAATGGGAATAAAGGGGACCTTTTCTTGTTGGCTTCCTGTGACTAGTGGTGTTCACAGGGGTCAGTGTTGGGACTGCTTCTTGTCAATGATTTGGTTGATGAATTTAATGGCTCCATGGCCAAGTTTGCAGATGATATGATGATATGTGGAAGGGCAGGTAGTGATGAGAAATCAGAGTGTCTGCAGAAGGACTTAGATTTGGAGAAAGGGCAAAGTGGCAGATGGAATATAGAGTAGGGAGTGCATGGTCATGCACTTTGGCAGAACAAATAAAGATATGGACTATTTTGTAAATGGGGACAAAACTCACAGGTGCAAAGGGAATTGAGTGTCCTTGTGCAGAATTCCTTAAAAGTTAATTTGCAGGTTGAGTTGGTGGTGAGGAAGACAAATGCAATGTTAGCATTCATTTCATGAGGACTAGAAGATAAGAGCAAGGATGCAATGCTGGGGCTTCATAAGGCATTGGCCAGACCAATGTGAATAGTTATTGTGAATAACTATTGTGAATAGTTTTGGGTCCCTAATCTAAGAAAAGATGTGCTGGTGTTGGAGTGGGTTCAGAAGAGGTGCACAAGAATGATTCCAGCAATAAAAGGATTAACATACAAGGAGCATTTAATGGCTCTGGAGTTCAGAAGAATGAGGAGGATCTCATCGAAGCATATTGTAGATTGAAAGGCCTAGACAGAGTGGATGTGGACAAGATATTTCCTATAATGGGTGAGTCCAGGACCAGTGGGTACAGCCTCTGAGTTGAGCATGGGTCCCTAACCAGGGGTCCACAAACTTCTTGGTTAATGGTAGGGGTCCATGGCATAAATAAAGGTTGGGAGCCCCTGGAATAAAGGAACATTCATTTAGAACAAAGATGAAGAGGAATTTCTTTAGCCAGGGTGTAGTGAATCTGTGGAATTCATTGTTACAGACAGCAGTGACACTGTCACTGGGGATATTTAGAGCAGAAGTTGATAGGTTCTTGATTAGCCCTGGCATCAAAGGTTGTGGGGAGAAGATAGGAGAATGGGGTTGAGAGGGGTAATAAGTCAGCCATGATGGAATGGCAGAACAGGTTCAATGGGCTGAATGGCCTAATTCTGCTCCCTTGACTTATGGTCTTTGCATATACGTTAAGTGACAAGAAAACCAGTCTGGATCTCAATATGGATGTCTAATGTAACCCAGTTAACATACATGTTTACCTATCATTTCTATAATGTATAATGGTGCAAAGCTCAGGTAAATTGGCAGAGATACAATGGAGCTAGACAGTAATTTCTTTGAGCTTATCTGTTGAAATAGCTAAATTTCCACTGATAAAGTCTCTCTTTTTCCTTTTCAAGGTGGATGGGGTTCTGTCGAAGAACCTGACCTACAGTTGTACTCAAACTTTGGTTCTTATGGTGTTGGTTCCCACTCTTGGGGCACACCTACTGGCTGTTTTTTGATACCCCAAGGACATGGCCTAGAAGATGAGCATGCCTTCGGGGTTCCAAAGCCTTGTGGCCTTGGGAACGCGCCAATTCCTGGCCGGTGCCGCCGACTGAAGAGTCGCGGGAGAATATGGAATATTGGGAACAGCGGATCAGCTGTCGGGGGCTTTGTATTTGGATCACCCTCTCTCTCTTTCTCTCATTGGTGGGTTTGTTGCCAAGACTTGAGTCAGAGAACTCAGAAAAAAAACAAAGTGGCAGAATTTAACACCATAGATCAGTGAGCGTGTTCTTTTTGTTTGTCTTGTTGGTCTCCCCCTTTGCTGTGTGACTCCTCTCTGTCCCTTTATTAGGGAATGAGAGAGCCTGTGTATGTCAAATTGTTGGGTGAACAATTAGTTTCTGTTGTACTGCAGATCATGGTCTTTCTTGGGTCTTTGCTTTTGCTTGCTTGGTGGGAGGAGGGTGCTGATGCTTTTTTTGCTGAAGAAAGTGGAGGAGGGGATGGGCTGATGCTTTTCTGCTGTTTGTGCATGGGATGGGGGGGAGTAGGAGGAAGTCTTTGGGGTTTTAACATTTTTACTGTCGCTTATTCTTAGGGCACTCTACTTGTTTTCATGGATGTCTGCAAAGAACAAGAATTTCAGGTTGTATATTGTATATATTCTCTGATATTAAATGGAACTATTGACTGTTTTCAATCAGGGCGTCAGAGGTTATGGGGAGAAAGCAGGAGAATGGGGTTGAGAAGCACATTAAATCAGCTATGTTGGAATGGGAGAACAGACTCAAATGGCTGAATGGCCTGATTCTGCTCCTATGTCTTATGATACCTTCTCTTTAGTCTGAAAATGGCAGACTGAGAGCCAGGAGTACATTCTGAACCGTCTGTGCACATTGGATTCCAATGAGCTTGCTGCTGCATTGTTGGTGCACAGCTTGCAAAGCTGTTTGTTCAGCCACGATTCGAATTCAGATCATTTTCTTCTCAAAGGCAAATCTATATGGAGTGATTACCAAAGGCAATGCTGTGCTAATAACTGAAGACCATTTGGAAAGGGATGGAAGGACAACAATTATCTAAACACAAGAGATTCTGCAGATGCTGAAAATCATCAAATTGTCTTAGATAATAGCAGTTATCTTATCCTGAGTTGCTCCTGTAACATTTTAAGTCTGATATGGAGACATGGTTTGGTGGATTCCACTGGATGATATAGATCTGGCCAGCTGGTTGTTTTTGTTACATTATATAGTCATTAGATGATTACTAAATACATATGTACACTTTTGTCAATAATTTACAGTAAACCCAATTCTCCCTATTTGGAAAAAAAAACACATATTCGCAATTGTGAATATGTAATCCAGGTTTTGTTTTTGAAGTACTGGCTTACAGACCAATAAAGAGATAGAAAAGATGCAGTGAAACTCTGCAAAGAGCAGCAAGTAAGTTTGCACATTGCTCTGGCTAATACCTATCCTTCACCAACTACAGCAGCAGATGATCTGGTCCTTTAGTTTACTGCACATTATGGCCTTATGGGCTTTAGCAAACTCCACGTAACAATAGTGAGCATGAGTAAGATGGTACAAGGTGTGGACCAATTGTTCCCAAAGTTGACATTATCGCCTCCTGGAGGCAGAGGGAGTTTCTAAAGGGGCAATAGAGATAAAGGGGGTGGTGCTGGGGGGTGAGGTGCTCAGCAGCAAGGGGAGAATCTGAGGGATTTCAGGCTTACTTTATTGATTGCAGTGATCACATAATCACCTCACCTGTTCTCTTAGACTTTCCTCGAAGCATGTAACACTTGAAAAGCAATGTGACACTTCTGTAATTGCATACGATGAGAAATCTGGGCTGAAGAAATGGTGTTGTTTCCGGGCCTGGCCCACATATCAGTGCCCTTCAGAACTGTGGTCCAGTTTTAGCTAGATCATGTATTGATAAAAATGCTGGGAATTGGGGTATGGTGTTCAATGGGGTAACATTTGGAATCTGCCCTTTTGAATGGTCTGCATTACATTTTTCTAGCTCCCAGTCCAACCGAAGTATTGCTGCCCCACTTTATATACCTTCGGTCCGAGAGGCAGGTTTTGCCTGAGCTATGATGATGTTATAACTTTTCCCTTTATTAATCACAGAACTCTAGGTTGGAGTTAAACAATAGGTGATTGACAATGGTCGTTAATTCATAACAAAAATGGCAGAAGCAGAGCAAACAAAAAAGTGTAGTGTGGATAGAGTGAAGTATTTGAAAAATGGATTTATACCAATGCCAAGCAACCAACAGCAGCCAATGTTTCCATTGCGTGGAAACTTTTTTCAAATGAGGCAATTAAACCTTCCTGGCTCTTCGAACCCTCGAAGAGAATACACTTTGATAAAGCAAACAAGAACTTGGATTGTTTTCAGTCAAGTTGTGAAAACTTTCAGAAACAGAAAACATTTCAAAACATTTTTGCCAGAACTTCACAACAAAACACTAATGATTTGTGTGCTTCATAAAACATTTAATTGCTCATTGCTAAATCTGGAAAGCCCCATACAATTGGAGAAGAACTAGTTCTGCCGGCAGTAAGGGAGGTTCTGAGTATGGTTTTGCATATGTCACCAGATCAAATAATTAAAACAATTCTGCTCAGCGACAGCTTTGTTCAAAGATGAATAAATGAAATGGCTAAGACTATGGAAAACACATTGTGCAACATACCTCAGACAGCAGAATTTTAAGTTCAAAGTATGTATGCATTATACAACCATGAGATTTGTCTCCTTACGCAAAACAAAAAAATCTCAAAAGAACACATTAAAAAAGACCATCAAACACCCAATGCACAGAAAGAGAGAGAAAGAAACAAATCATACAAATAAAAGTAAGCAAATAGCTTCAGGACTGAAGTTTTATGAAAAACAAGATGCCGGGTAACACTGCAGCTGGAGCAGGCCTCAGCCACAGTTCATCGCAAAGCCGAGTAAACATTGTGAGTCCACAGATACGAAGGCAGGATTCACTGCTGCTGGAGCAGGCCTCAGCCACAGTTCAATGCAGAGCTGAGTAAACATTGTGAATCCACAGATACGAAGGCAGGATTCACTGCTGCTGGAGCAGGCCTCAGCTACAGTTCAATGCAGAGCCGAGTAAACATTGTGAGTCCACAGATACCAAGGCAGGATTCACTGCTGCTGGAGCAGGCCTCAGCCACAGTTCAATGCAGAGCCGAGTAAACATTGTGAGTCCACAGATACGAAGGCAGGATTCACTGCTGCTGGAGCAGGCCTCAGCCACAGTTCAATGCAGAGCCGAGTAAACATTGTGAGTCCACAGATACGAAGGCAGGATTCACTGCTGCTGGAGCAGGCCTCAGCCACAGTTCAATGCAGAGCTGAGTAAACATTGTGAATCCACAGATACGAAGGCAGGTATCACCGTTGCTGGAGCAGGCCTCAGCTACAGTTCAATGCAGAGCCGAGTAAACATCATGTAGCAGTGAACAGAAGCAAACAGAGTCGGGCCTCACTTCATGTCTGGTCCCTCCACTCTGTCAATCTGGTCGGTGCTTAAGTCATCCAAATGTCCAGTTGTTTCTTGCTCTCGGACCGCTCTGAGGCATGAATCCCACTGCCATGATTCAGCCTGTACCTGGCCTTTCCAATTCAATCAGACATCAGGACTTCCTTTCTCTCAGCAATGCCATGACTCTGCTTCAGTCCCTCCTCTGCCTTTGCTTGCCTTGATCATGCCTTCTCTGCACTTCCACCTCCACCTCTGCCACTGCACGCCTCCTATTCCTATGACCATTTCTCACCTGTGCTGCAGTTGGGTGAGAGAACTTTGCCAGTCAGTGCCCAGCCTCATTTCCAAGGGGAGGTTAAATGTAATCCCTTCTCTCCAAAACACCATCCACATATTGCTTCAGAAAACTTTCCTGGTCACACTTAACAATATCTGCCCCATCTAATCCATTAGTATTAAGGCAGTCAATATTAGAGAAGCTAAAATCAATTCCTATTACTACTGCCTCTTCCAATGGAAAATACAATACAAATGTTCACAAAAATACAAAAATTGTAAAGAAAATACATATTCAAATGATGGGCAGAACCATTTAGCATTCCATAGCTCTCAAAGTAAGGCTTTCAAAGAGAAATTTTATTATCAGGACTTCCAAGTTGTGTTATGAACTAAACTTTTAATAAACTTTTAACCAGAAGTCTTGGAGAATAGCTTTGTATGTAGTTGTAGATTTAATGTATCTTGAAATCTAATTTGTTGAAGTGTTAATTCTGTGTGATAGAGCAGAGAGGGTCAGAATCTTGCTATTGTAAAGAAATAGTTATGAGTAATAGTTCTTTTCATTTTCCAAAGTGTTGGAGTATTCCAAATCTAGATAAATTGCTGAGCCCTTGATGAAAAGTGATGATTGTACATTATATTCCTGGTTACTTTTTAATACCTCTCCATGACTTTGCAAAGATGGACTGTCCCTCTATGGGATAGTAAATGTACTAAAGTGATCAGGTGGGAAATTTTACAAAATCCTAGAGGTCTTCATTGAGGGCTGATAGTTCAAATTCATTGGCAGGAGAAAGTTTTGATCAATGAGTGAAAAGAGGTCCTTGTTGATATTTGGATCTGCTGGAAATGAATACACTTTATATGTTATAGTTTTTTTTGTTTGTAAGAAAAAGGCAAATGATACTATCACTCATGGTCAAATTTAGGATAAATTATATTTTAAACTTACCAGAACAAATTTATTGTAATGTGAACAAAATCACCGGACACAGCTGGTAGATATAAAGTAGTCTTTTATTCGATACACACACACACACACACACACACACACACACACACACACACACACACACACACACACACACACAGAATTTGTTACCATCACTCGAGAGAGAATGGGGGAGAGCGCGAGTGGGAGGGGGAGAGAAGGATGGTGGGTGGTGGGAAGAGAGAGAGAGAGAAAGAAGATAAACACCAACCTCCCCCAGGTTCATGTGATCATTTCATATTAATTTAACTTCAAAAGTTACTTGCTTTATAATTGAGCTCTGACCAGTGAACAATTTGGACATCAGAAGTTGGAGAGGAAGGGATTTCACTCACGTCCACTGACCAAGTAGAAAAAAACAGTGGCAGATTACGGCAGGATAATTTAGTTTGACCAACGTTAGGGATTGACTAGCAACAGCAAATTAAAGGAAGCTAGAGACAAGCACTGCGGCCATCAAGAGAGTTTGCAGAGTTAGAGGGGTGATCTTAAGGCTTTAGCTCTTGGAGGCTTCAGTCAGCAAAAGCAAAAAAAAAAAGAAAAGCTCTTGGTAGAGTTTTACTTTCTTTCCCTTCTTTACATCTGCTTAGTTGGGACAGTAGAGTTGCCAGGCAGGATAGTTGAATGGTCCTCCTGCAGGATGTGGAAAGGCAGGGAGATTTCTGTAGGAAGTGCATCCAGCTGCAGCTTCTAATAATCCGCATTGAGGAGTTGGAGCTGCAACTGGATGAACTCCAGATCATTCGTCAGGCTGAAGGGATGATGGATAGGATGTATAACGAGGTAGTTACACCTAAGGTGCTGGACACAAGAAACTGGGAGACAGTCAGGAAGGGGAAGGGAGTTAAACAGACGGGAGGGATGGGGGAGAAGAGGCGTGCTGTGGTGACAGGGTATTCATTAGTTAGGGGAATGGACAGGAGGTTCTGTGGGCTAGAACAAGATGCGCGGATGGTATGTTACCTCCTGGGTCCCAGGGCCAGGGATATCTCAGATCAAGTACTTAAGTGGATGGGTGAACAACTAGAGGTCATGGTCCATGTAGGTACCAATGACATGAGTAGGATGAGTGACAAGGTTCTGCATAGGGCATTCAGGGAGTTAGGTGTTGAGTTATAGGGCAGGACCTCCAGAGTTGCAATCTCAGGATTGTTACCCATGTCACATTCCGCTGAAGCCAGAACTAGGAAGACTGTACAGTTTAATATGTGGCTAAGGAGTTGGTGTAGGAGGGAGGGCAGAAGATTTTTGGATCATTGGGCTCTCTTTCAGGGAAGGCAGGACCTGTACAGAAGGGAAGGTTTGCACCTGAACTGGAGGGGGCTAGTATCTTGGTGGGAAGTTCTGTTAGTGCTGCCTGGTGGGGTTTAAATAGAGTTGCAGGGGGATGGGAACCAGTGTGTCAGAACCATTAGTGGAGAGGTTGTGGAGGCAGATGTTCTCATGACCTCAGACAAAGTTGGGGATCAAAAGGTTGAGCACAGTGCGACTAGTGTCCTGAGCTGTGTATATTTCAATGCGAGGAGTATCATAGGAAAGGCAGATGATCATCACATGAAATTATGACATTGTAGCCATTAACAAAACTTGGTTGCAGGAGGAGCAGGACTGGCATCTTAATATTCCGGAGTTCCATTGTTTTAGACATGACAGAGCAACTGGGACTAAAGGAGGAGGAGTGGCATTATTAGTTAGGGAAAATGTCACAGCAGTGCTCCATCAGGACAGACTGGAGAACTCATCTGGTGAGGCATTATGGGTGGAAATGAGAAAGGTTTGACCACGTTAATGGGGCTATAATACAGACCATCCAGAACTTCTAGGGATTTAGAGGAACAAATTTGGAAAGAGATCGCAGACTGTTGCAAGAAATATAAGGTTGTTACAGTAGGAGACTTTAACTTTACATATATTGATTGGGAATCTCATACTGTAAAAGGCTAGATGAGATAGAGTTTGTCAAATGTGTTCAGTAAAGTTCCCTTCATCAGTACGCAGAAGTCCCAACAAGAGAGAGTGCAATACTGGATCTGCTATTAGGAAATGAGACAGGGCAGGTGACAGAAGTTTGTGCAGGGGAACACTTTGCATCCATTGACCATAATGCCATTAGTTTCAAAGTAAATATGCAAAAAAAGAAGGAATGGTACACAGATTGAACTTCTAAGTTGGAGAAAGGCCAATTTTGATGGTTTCAAAAATGATCAATGAGAGGGAACTTGATGACGGTGAGGACAATATGAGTGAGGTTGATGTTCTGGAGCATATTGATATTAAGGGAGAGGAGGTGTTGGAGTTGTTAAAATACATTAGGATGGATAAGTCCCCGGGGCCTGATGGAATATTCCCCAGGCTGCTCCACGAGGCGAGGGAAGAGATTGCTGAGCCTCTGGCTATGATCTTTATGTCCTCGTTGTCCACCGGAATGGTACCAGAGGATTTCAGGGAGGCGAATGTTGTCCCCTTGTTCAAAAAAGGTAGTAGGGATAGTCCAGGTAATTATAGACCAGTGAGCCTTACGTCTGTGGTGGGAAAGCTGTTGGAAAAGATTCTTAGAGATAGGATCTATGGACATTTAGAAAATCATGGTCTGATCAGGGACAGTCAGCATGGCTTTGTGAAGGACAGATCGTGCCTAACAAGTCTAATAGAGTTCTTTGAAGAGGTGACCAGGCATATAGATGAGGGTGGTGTAGTGGATGCTTTCATAAGTCAAGGGATAGAGTTTAAGAGACGTGATGTAATGATGCAGCTCTGTAAAACTCTGGTTAGGCCACACTTGGAGTACAGTGTCCAGCTCTGGTCGCCTCAATATAGGAAGGATGTAGAAGCACTGGAAAGGGTACAGAGGAGATTTACCAGGATGCTGCCTGGTTTAGAGAGTATGGATTATGATCAGAGATTAAGGGAGCTAGGGCTTTACTCTTTGGAGAGAAGGAGGATGAGAGGAGACATGATAGAGGTGTACAAGATATTAAGAGGAATAGACAGAGTGGACAGCTAGTGCCTCTTCCCCAGGGCACCGTTGCTCAGTACAAGAGGACATGGATTTAAGGTAAGGGGAGGGAAGTTTAAGGGGGATATTAGGGAAAGTTTTTTACTCAGAGAGTGGTTGGTGCATGAAATGCACTGCCTGAGTCAGTGGTGGAGGCAGATACACTAGTGAAGTTTAAGAGACTGTTAGACAGGTATATGGAGGAATGGGGTTATATGGGAGGCAGAGTTTGAAGGTCAGCACAACATTGTGGGCCGAAGGGCCTGTAATGAGCTGTACTATTCTATGTTCTATGTTCTATCTGGTAAGTGTGGATTGGGACGGGCTGTTTTCTGACAAAGGTATACTTGGACTGTGAGAAACTTTCAAAAGTGAAATTTTGAGAGTACAATGTTTGTATATGCCTGTCAGAATAAAACGTAAAGATAAAAGGTGCAGGGAACCTTGGTGGCAAGTAGGAAAAATGAGGTGCTTATGGAGTACAAGAAAAGCAAGAGAACACTTAAGAAATAAATCAGAAGGGCTAAAAGAAGGCATGAAGTTGCTTTAGCAGGCAAAGTGAAGGAGATTCCTAAGGGATTTATATTAACGTTAAGAGCAAAAGGATTGCAAGGGACAAAACTGGTCCTTCAGAAATCCAGAATGGTAACCCATGTGTGGAGCCAAAACATATGGGGGAGATTTTAAAATGAATTATTTGCATCCGTATTTACTCAGGAAATGGATACAGAGTCAAAGTGGCATCAACTTCTTGAACCCTGTACAGATTACCGAGGAGGAGGTATTTGCTAGTGTGGATAAATCCCCAAGGCCTGTCAAGATATAGACCCTCCGGGAGGCAATTTCAGAAATTGCCAGGGCCCTAGCAGAGATATTTAAAACATCCTTAGTGACAGGAGAGGTACCAGAGGATTGGAGCATAGCTAATGTTGTTCCGCTGTTTAAAAAGCCTCTAACCATAAACAGGGAAATTACAGGCTGATGAGTCTGACATAATTTGTGGGAAAGTTATCTAAGGGACAGAATATATAAGTATTTGGATAAATATGGATTGTTTAAGGATAGACATGGTCAGACATGTCTAATAAATCTTATAGAGCTTTTTGAGGAAGTTACCAGGAAAGTTGATGAAGGCAAGGCAGTGGATATTGTCTACGTGGATTTTAGTAAGGCACTTGACAAGAGCATCTGGTCAAGAAGGTTCAGTCGCTTGGTATTCAAGATGAGGTAGTAAACTGGGTTCGACATTGGCTTTGTGGGAAAAGCCAGAGAGTGGTAATGGAGGTTTGCCTCTCTGGCTGGAGGTCTGTGACTAGTGGTGTGCTACAGGGATTGGTGCTGGGTCCTTTGTTGTTTGTCATCTATATCAATGATCTGGATGATTATGCGGATAATTGGATCAGCAAATTTGTGGAATATCAACAAGATTGTGGGTGTAGTGGACAGTGAGGAAGGCTATCATGCATCATTTGGAAAAATGGGCTGAAAATTGGCATATGGAATTTAATAGAGACAAGTATAAGGTTTTGCACTTTGGTAGGGCCAGTCAAGGTCATTCTTACACAGTGAACAGTAGGGAACAGAGAGTGGTAGGACAGAGGGATCTGAGAATACAGGTACATAATTCATTCCAAGTGGTATCCCAGCTAAATAGGGTTATAAAGAAATGTTTTGGCACATTGGCCTTCACATATCAATGTATTAAGCACAGGAGAGGGAATGTTATGTTGAAGTTGTATGAGACTTTGGTGAGGCCTAATTAGGAGTATTGAGTGCAATTTTGGACACCTTGCTACAGGAATGATGTAAACAAAGATGAAAGAGTCCAAAGAAAATTTACAAGGATGTTGCTGAGTCTGGAGGAAGTGAGTTATAAGGAAAGATTGAATTGATTAGGACTGTATTCTTTAGAACATAGAAGACTGAAGGGAGATTTAGAAACATAGAAAAACTACAGTACAATACAGGCCTTTTGGCTCACAATGCTATGCCAAACATGTCTTCACTTTAGAAATTACCTAGGGTTACCCATAGCCCTCTATTTTTCTAAGCTCCATTTACCTATCCAGGAGACTCTTAAAAGACCCTATCATATCCGCCTCCACCACCATTGCCGGCAGCCCATTCCACGCACTCACCACTCTCTGAGTAAAAAAACTTACCCCTGATATCTCCTCTGTACCTGCTTCCAAGCACTTTAACACTGTGTCCTCTTGTGATAGCCATTTCAGCCCTGGGAAAAAGCCTCTGACTATCCACATTCTCAATGCCTCTCATCATCTTATACACCTCTATCAGGTCATCTCTGATCCTCCGTCGCTCGAAGGAGAAAAGGCCAAGTTCACTCAACCTATTCTTGTAAAGCATGTTCCCCAATCCAGGCAACATCCTTGTAAATCTCTGCACCCTTTCTATAGTTTGATAGAAGTATACAAAACTATGAGGGGTATAGATAGGGAAACTGCAAGCAGGCTTTCCCCATTGAGGTTGGATGGGACTACAGCCAGAAGCTATGGATTAAGGGTGATAGGTGAGAAGTTTAAGTGGAACATGAGGAAAACTTCTTCATTCAGAGGGTTTTAAGAGTGTGGAATAAACTGCCAGCACAAGTGGTGCATGCGAGTTCAATCTCAATGTTTAAGAGAAGTTTGGATAGGTACACAGATAGTAGGGATATGGAGGACTATGGTCATGGTGCAGGTTGATGAGAGTAGGCGATCTAAATTATTTTGGCATGGCCTAGATGGGCTGAAGGGTCTGTTTCTGCACTGTACGTCTCTATGACTTTGATAACAATAATTCTACATATGATTTATACTATTTCTTCTTGAGGGCTAGGCTAAACTTCTCCCTGCGTTGGTTAACAAAGAATGCTTGCCATCATCTTTTGAATTGTGGTTAGGCTAGATGGTAAATGCCTTGCCAGTAAGCTATGACATATTCAGCTAATGAGCATAAGCATTATAAATTCTCAGAGAGAACATAAATATTTTTTTCCCTTAATTTGTGGTTTGTAACAACCACATATTCCAATAACATTAGTTATGCAGAGCCATTGGAATGTTGCTAATAATCCTTTGGATGAGGTAAGACGAGATAATAAGCTCTACTCACACAAATTCATAGCCCAGGAGAAAATCATTTATTCAATTGTCTCTACATTGTCCAAAACACCTTCAACTATTTCCCATTGTTCTGGAGTTTTATAGTCTATCAACCTGCATAAATGTATGCATCCAAATTAAATCACCTCTTACTTTAATTTATAAACAATTGCAGCCCAGCCACTCTCTCACCATATTTAGTATTTCCATTATCTTCACAAAGTCTTGTATTTTCTTCAGCATCTCCCCTATCCTTTCGCATTCTTTCCGCAAAGTAGGGAACAGAACTATATACAGTACTTTATTGCAGTTGTGGCCCAACTTTTGTAATAAGCAGTGGCAACAGGGCTTCCACATTTTTATTTGTTATGTTTGAGTAATAGATGCAAGTATTTTTTTGTGACTTTTTAATCATTTTATTTTACCTGTACTATCACAAAGCAAAAGACAGGAGCACAATTAGGCCATTCTGCCTATCAAGTCTGCTCTACCATTTGAGCATGGCTAATTTATTTTTTCCCTCAAACCCATTCTCCTGCCTTCTCCCCATAACCTTTAATGACCTCAGTAATAAAGAATCTATCAACCATCACTTTAAAGATACCTAATGACTTGACCTCCATAGCTGTCTCTGAATCCAAAGATTCACTACCCTTTAGCTAAAGAAGTACCTCCACATCTTGCTAGTGGTGGGGTAGGGATTCAAAGTGGTGTAGCATTTAGTGTAATGCTATTACAGCACTAACGACCCATTGCTGTCTGTAAGGATTTTGTATATTCTTCTTGCGACTGCATGGGTTTCCTCTGGGTTCTCTGATTTCCCCCCACATTTCAAAGAAGCAAGGGTTAGTAGGTTAGGTGGTCACATGACTGTAATTGGTTGTGCCATCTCATTGGGCTGGAAGAGACTGTTACCATGTTGTATCACTAAATAAAAGTAAAAATCCCTTTTCTAAAGGGACATCATTCTCTTCTGAGGCTGTGCCCTCTGGTCCTAGATACTCCTACTACTTGAAACATCTTAACCATGTCCACTCTGTCTAGGCCTATCAATATTTGGTAGGTTTCAATGAGATACCTCCTCCTTCTTCTAAACTTCAGTGAGTACAGGCCCAGAGCTATCTTAATCTTTGGGGATCTGTGGATGTAAACTCCATGATCTGCTGGTTTCTCTGCACTTCTTGGTATCATATCAATTATTGTGTATCCTGTTACCTTGTTTACCAAGTGCATTTTTACACTTCTCCAGATTAAATTCTGCTTGCAATTTTCTACCTATCTAGACAGTTTATTGATATCAACTTGCAGATAATTTCTTTTTCACTATTATCTACGTTGACAAGTTTAGAATAAGTTACAGTCTTCTTAATCTTAATTCTCATATTCATTCAAGTTAATGAAACATGCCTCACAAAACAAGATCTCCAAATCCACAGCACATAATTTCACAATTAGTAAAAATCTTGCTGACTTTTACTTTTCAATAGGCTCCAAGGGATTTTACTTTTCTAATCAGTCTGATACATTTAAAGTCTCTTTGTCAACACTCAAAGTAAGGCAGAAAGTAGTCTTGCTTTCTGGCCAACATTCTCCCAGCAAAGGCATTAATCATTGCTTTCTTTAATAAACCTTTTGAGTGTAAAATGTCTGCCTAAATATTGACATTTTATTTTTGAATAATTGTACAAGGAGTTGTGGGACATTGTCGTAAGTTATGTTTGTTATGCTTTATAGATGCAAACCCCCTTATGTTTCAATAGCCTCTTTCACAATTGGGTTGATAAAGATATTTTTATATCCATTTATATCCATGGGATCCTTGGTTAATCTGAAATCACTGTAAAACATAGGGATTTTAAATGAACATTTTTTCACAATGCTCTATATTAATCAATTAGCTATTGTAATTTTAGAAAACAATGCAGTTCTTTCTTAAAAAGAATCCTAGGTATCAAAAGGTTAAACAATTTCACTTTGGTCAATTAGAATACCTTGAATAGAATTTGTACTTTTATTCCCTTAGACTTTGTGATTGAGCTTAAATTTCCTGAATAATTAATTCCATTTGTTCAGTACTTCAAAGTATTAATTAAAGTTACTTATCTCTTTTTGATAATGTGAGGTTAGAACTGAATAATATTGTTCCGGTACTCTAAAGGCATTAACTTTTGTAATGAACCTTACCAGTAGAACTGAAGCTTATGCCTTAAGTTACCCACAGCAGTCCATGCAGGGAATTACCAAAGGATTTGAATAATTTCTCTTATGGTCTGTAGCCAGCGGTGTTCCTTTAGAAAGATTGGTGGAAAGGGACTGAACTACATTTGGAGTTCAGGCTGAGTATAACAATTTCAGAGTCATTTAAAATAAAAGATTAATGGAGATATAAAAATATTGAGTTAAACCACACAATTATGACCTACTTTTGAAACATTTATTTGATGACGATTTGATATATGTTTGGATTTTAACATCTAAATTCAGTTCACTTCAGAGAGCAGAAGCCCCATTTGCCATGTAGTATGTGATTGCTGGGGGCTGTGATCCAAGCATGACTTTGTCAATAATAATAGATTTATGAATTTAAGATGACAAACTTCAATGGAACACTATTCTTTGAAGATTATACTGTTCTTCTTCAAATTCTTCAAAACAATTTGAGAATTTGCATTGAAATGTAGCAACAGACTCCCCTCGAGGTTGTCTTTCTTGGCAGATCAGTAACTTAACTTCACCTCCTCACTTATGTGCCTCATCCCTTAGCATATTTGATTATCAAAAAAAAATATTAATTTCAGATTTAAAACTGTTAACTAAGCTGCCTTGCTCCCTTTGGAGGCAAAGGATTTCCAAATTTCTATCATCCTTTCAGTATAGAGCTATTTCTTAACTTTACCTCAAAGAGTCCAATTCTAATTTCTGGTCTGCTTCCCTAGCCAACCAATGAAAATTGTTTTCCTCCATTCATCCTATCATTTCTTTCTTTGAAATATTTAATCTTCTAAGCACTAGGACTTCAATTCAGGTTTATGCACTCTCCTCTCCAACTCATTCAAACTCTGGATGTGTTTCTATTAAATTTATATTACACTGCTTCCAAAGCGAATTCATCCTTCTATCGTTATAGTGCCCAGAACCGATTGTATTCCTTTGATCTAACCAGGCTCTAGTATCACTGCAGTATGACTTCTAACCACTTGTATACAAGACCTCCTTGTGTAAAGGTCACCTTTCCTTTGTTTTTACTTTTAGTTTGTACCTTTGGCAACATTTTAATAATTTATGAATTTGAACCACCTCCAACTCCTTTGCAACCCCAAAGCCTTTTTGGAACTCCATTCTTTCTGTCTTGTCAACTCTTAGATTACATTTTATTTTCTTAGATACAATGTAGATGATCCTATGCATATACAGAAAGCAACTTATCACAAGTTTTTCACACTTAATTAACTTTTTAATACCTTTTTATAATTTCATGCATGTCTGGAATGTTTATATTGCTACCCAATTTGCCAAACTGGGATCCGTAACCTCATGCAACATAATCTCTGTTGTGCAAAAGTGCAGTGCATTGTTAAAGCCACATTGAAGACCCCTCTGGGTTGTGGTCTCATCCCCCCCCCCCCCAAAGGCTCATCATCCCCATTTTATCCCCTGTGATGCATCTGATATAAGTCATTTAGCAACTATCCTTGAATTCTAGATACTTAAATAAATCTTTAGATATTTCCCCAGAATACTACTTTAATCATCTCTTCATAAATTTCAGTCACTTCCTCAGACATGATCAGAATTAGACGCTGGCATATCAAGCTGAACCCATCTGGACCCAGCTCCAGGTTTGGTTTAGGTTAGCTTTATTTTCTGATAGAACGTTTGGACTCGGGACATGCCAGCATGACTTTGCAATTTATTCAGGTCTGTTTGATTTGTTTAGCATTACTGCATGTGACCTTTTTTCTTGATCGGTTGAAATATGTGCAGCAGTAGGAAGTCTGTTTTGATAATTTTCACATTGCCTCTGGATTGCAATGGACCAAAATTTAAGTATTCAGCCTTGTGTTGGGTTGGGTTGGCGTGGTTGCTATTGGTTCAGATGGGGCTTTAATTTATGGTTCAGTGGTGCGCTTTTCCAAATCTTTTTCTGATAAGCTGAACGTTTTCAAAAATTTCAGTCCCTCTATCCTTAATTATGGACTTCATTAATTTCTCATCAACAGATGTTAGGCTAACTGGTCTAACTCATTACGTTCCTCTCAGCTGCACTGTTCAGTCTAAGCTGCATGGGTGCCGGACCTTGCAGCAACTGAACTGCTCTGGTACACCTAACCTCTGCTGCCACGCAGTTAGAATTTTCTTCTATATGATGTTAATATGACTTTGAAATGATGCTAATATTATTTTTAAATCTATGTTAATATAATCATGAAATACCTTGCAATTAATTGTGTTGATGAATATAATCCATTACATTTTCTAAATAATAAATGTACCCCAAATTTTACTTTGACATATTTTAGAGCTTCAATGTCAATGTGTCAAATTACAGCTTGAGGTCTATTGGTTCTAGAGGTCTATTTCCCTTTTGTGTCAGGTATATTTTAAGTACCTAATGTACACGGTTAGACATGCACATCCTCCAAGTGAAGTAAGGAAATAGATAATGTCAAACAAGAGAAAATCTGCAGATGCTGGAGATCCAAGCAAGGCCAGGCAGCATCAATGGAGAAGAGTAAACAGTCGATGTTTTGGGCCGAGACCCTTTGGCAGGACTGGAGGATAAAAGCTGAAGGGTAGAATTAAAAAGTGAGGGGAGAAGGAATCACAAGGTGATGGGTGAAACCTGAAGGGGGAGGCATGAAATAAAGAGCTGGGAAGCTGGTTGGTGAAAGGACTGGAGAAGGGGGAGTCTGATAGAGAAGGACAGAAGGCCACAGTAGTAAGAAAAGTGGGAAGGAGCACCAGAGGGAGGCGATGGGCAGGCAAAGAGATAAGGTCAGCAAGGGAATAGGGGATAGGGAATGGTGAAGGTGAAAAGGAGGGGAATGGCATACCCAGAACTTCGAGAAATCTATATGCACACCATCAGATTGGAGGCTACCCAGATAGAATATAAAGTATTGTTCCTCCAACCTAAGTGTGGCCTCATTGCAGCAGTGGAGGAGTCCATGGATAGACATATTGGAATGGAAATGGAAAGTGGAATCAAAATGGGTGGCCACTGGGAAATTCCGCTTTCTCTGGCTGTTGGGGCGTAGGTGCTCAGCGGAGTGGTCTCACAATCTACGTCGGGTCTCACCGATATACAGAAGGCCACACCGGGAGCACTGGATACAGTATATGATCCCAACAGACTCACAGGGGAAGAGTTGTCTCACCTGGAAAGACTATTTGGGGCCCTGAATGGTAGTGAGGGAGGAGACATAGGGGCAGGTGTAGTTCTTGTGCCAGAAGGGAGATCAATAGGGAGGGATGAATGGACAAGGGAGTCGTGTAGGAAGCAATCCCTGCAGAACGCAGAAACTGGGGGAGGAAAAGATGTGCTTGGTGGTGGGATCCCATTAGAAGTGGTGGAAATTGTGGTGAGTTGTGTGCTGGTGGAGTGGTAGGTGAGGACAAGAGGAACCCTATCCCTGGTAGGGTGGGGTGAGAGCAGATATGCTTGAGATGGAAGATATGCAGTTGAGGGCAGCATTGATGGTGGAGAAAGGGAAGCCCCTTTCTCAGAAGAAGGACATCTCCTTTGTTCTGAGAGCAGATGCAGCAGAGACAGAGGAATTGAGAGAAAGGGATGGCATTTTTACAAGTAACAGGGTGGGAGGACGTATAGTCCAGGTAGCTGTGAGAGTCTATGTGTTTATAATAGACATCAGTAGATAAACTGTCTCCAGCGATAGTGACAGAGAGATCGAGAAAGGACCAGGTAATTTTGGGGGCAGGGTGGCAGTTGGAGGCAAAGCGGATGAAGTTGGCGAGTTTAATGCGGGTGCAGGAAGCAGCACTAATGCAGTTGTCGATGTAGCACAGAAAAACTGCGGGCCAATCAGAAGTGTACACATGGAACATAGACTGTTCCACATAGCCAACAAAAAGGCAGGCATAGCTGTGCCCATGGCTACACATTTTGTTTGAAGGAAGTGGGAGGAGCCAAAGAAGAAATTATTAAGTGTGAGAACAAGTTCCGTTAGATGGAGGAGAGTAGAACTGGGAGGTGCAGGATGGGAACTATGAGGTTGGTTCTCCCCAACGTTTTGTTTTCTGCAGTGCTCCCTATGTGACTCCCTTGTTCACTCGACCCTCCCCACTGATGTCCCTTTTGGCGTTTATCCTTGTAAGCGAAACAAGTGCCACTCCTGCCCCTATACTTCCTCTCTCACTATTCTTCAGGGCCCCAAACAGTCCTTCCAGGTGAGGACTACATTCCATCTGCCAGAAAAAAATGGGATCTCCCGGTAGCCACCCATTTTAATTTCTCTTCCCATTCCCATTCTGATATGCCAATCCATGGCCTCCTCTACTGCTGTGATGAGGCCACACTTAGGTTGGAGGAACAACACTTTATATCCACCATGGTGGCCTCCAACCTGTTGGCACGAACATCGATTTCTCAAACTTCCAGTAATGCCGCCCCCCCTTCACTATTCCCTTTCCCTCCCTCACCTTATATCCTTACTTGCCCCTCACCTCCCACTGGTGCTCCTCCCTCTTTTCTTTCTTACGTGGCCTTCTGTCTTTTATCAGACTCTCCCTTCTTCAGCCCAGTATCTCTTTCACCAATCGATTTCCCAGCTCTTTACGTCACCCCTCCCCCTTCAGGTTTCATCGATCACCTTGTGCTTCTCTCTCCCCTCCCCCCACATTTCAAATTTACTCCTCAGATTACTGTTTTAGCCCAAAATGTCGCCTGCACACTGTCCCATAGACGCTGGCCGGCCTGCTGAGTTCCTCCAGCATTTTGAGTGTGTGTTGAATAGATAATGTCAGTCCAGTAAATTGTTGATTGGAATGAGGACAATATTGCACAATGAAACATTTATTTGAGAACAGGCTATAACTTATTCTCTGTGTAGTAATGCTCATTATCATTTTTTTGAGCAGGTAGACAAAGAAGTATTTAATTTGGTGTAAATTTATGCTTTCATCTGTACTGCAAACTGTACCACCCTTCAATGGTATTTTATGTTGAGCTGGCCATCACATCCTTTACAGTAGAGTTCCCTTTACCAGTGAAGACCACAAGGGTTTAACAAGGTTATTTGTAACCATTCTGTAAATATTTCTCTTCCTGCTCACAAAAAGTTGAAGAACCTGATGGCCATTAATGAAGATTGAGCACAATGAGGTGGTTTTACATCCTATTTAAAGTGATCTTATACTTTGTGTATTTGCAGATTCTGTTGCTTGTGTCTCCACCCTAAAATAAATCACTCTTTCATCCTTTTACGCAAGCCTAGCTTCCATCTCTGGCAATATTCAACTGAATTTTGACAGCTCCTTTAATGCTTTCATTCTGTTTCCAAGATGATCGACTTTTCTGACTTCAATCTGCTTATGGGCTGCTCGAGTGCTGAGCTGTCATGGCATAAATCAGGAATATGGCCTTGTGCCTGACGCAAACATTCATTAGCATTGTTGGTAAATTCAGTTCTATCAGTATTCATTGATTTTACTGCTGTCACAATTCAGATGCAGTGTTAGGAAACTCCTACACTGGAGTTATTCCCCAAGGAGTAATCTGTCTGGCTAACAAACATTTGAAGCTGCACATTTTCTTTCTGTTGGTGTGTACAGATTGCAGTCCAGGATAGTCAGTCAATCGTCAGCCAGATTTGCCGCTACCTATAGCAAATTTGCAATAAAAAATTGCCAGCTATTTATTTGAGCCAAGGCATCTTCATTCATGATATCAAATTGTGACTCTTGCTTGAATAACGAGCAAAAGTGCATTGGAAGTGATGAAAGTTAATAGAGTGACAGGCAAGGATAAGTCAATCAAGCCAGTTTCCACTTTTTGCAAAGGCAGTGGTTTATTCATTCTGTTAACACAGCAACCTATATTCTGGGAGTAAATCGTGTTGATCCGTTCAATATAAACTCCCCAGTGTAAGTATTCCTGATGTTAGTATGGTATAATGCTTTTACCGTTTTCCTTTGGTCTCAGGGTGCATAGAATGTCATTTCATATTATATCCTGCACGACCAATAGAATGGCTTCAACTCTCAAAAAGATTCTTGCCCATATCTAGAGTGAATCAAATCAGGACCACTCTAATCTATGCCAAAATGAACTAAATCAATCGTTCTGGACAGAACTCATGTGGATTGCTATTCCAATTGGAAAGAAAATTGGAAGTTAAAGCAGGGGTTCATTTCCCAGCCATTTTTTTAACATTGGAATCCAATTTCCCATTCATTCTTACCAGGCTTTACATGATCTTCCAACTGGGCATCAAAGAACTTTGAAAATAGGATTGATGGGAATCTGGACTCAGAGTTATTCAGCCATAATCCTCCCGATGGCCATAACACCAGAAGACATAGCAGAAGAATTAGGCCATTTGATCCATTGAGTCTGCTCCATGGATGATTTATTATACCTCTCAACCCCATTCTCCTGCCTTCTCCTTGTAAATTTTGACTCCCTTACGAATCAAGAAGCTATCAACCTCCACTTTAAAACAACGTTTTGTCATTCAAAAACATAAAACTAATTGCAAGAAAAAGATGGGAGCCCAGTAGAATGTGTCGTAGTTTGTTTTAACTTTAAGTGAGACGCACACAAAATGTTGTCTTGGCATAATGGCGTATGTCATTCACGTACTTGTACATAAAGCCCAAAATGAATTATTTAAACAACAAAGAATGCTTAACCAAACAATTACATTACTGAAATATTAAATACATGGTACCAATGACTTGGTCTCCACAGTCATCTGTGGCAATGAATTTCACAAATTTATGACCTTCTGGCGAAGGAAATTTCTCATTTGTGTTCTAAAGGAACATCCCTCTATTCTGAGGTTGTCCCCTCTGGCCCTAGACTCCCCCACTATAGGAAACACTCTCTCCACATCCACTCTATCTAGGCCTTTCAACATTTGATAGGCTTCAATGAGATTCCTCCCTTCATTCTTCTAGACTCCAGTGAGTACACTCCTAGAGCTGTAAAAAATGCTCCTCGTGTTAACCCTTTCACTCCTGAAGTTATTCTCCTGAATGTCCTCTGGTCCCAGTTCTTACATTGGGACCTACACTACTCACAATACTCCCGAGTGCAGTCTGACCAATGCCTTATAAAGCCTAAACATTACATCCTTGCTTTTATATTCTAGTCCTCTTGAAATGAATGCTAACATCGCATTTGCCTTCATTACCACTGGCTCAACTGGCTTCCAAGTCCCTTTCCACCCCTGATTTCTGAATTTTCTCTCAGTTTAGAAAATAGTCAATGCCTTTATTCCTTCTACCAAAGTGCATGACCATACACTATATTCCATTTACTACTTATCTGCAAATTCCCCTTATCTGTCTAAGTCCTTCTGCCAGAGTCCCTGCTTCCTTAATGCTGTCTGACCCTCCAACCTATCTTGGTATCATCCACAAAGCCATCAATTCCTTCATTCAGATCATTGACACATAACGTGAAAAAAAGCAGTGGCAACACAGACCTCTGTGGAAAATTGCAACACGTTCAACAAGCTGGAGGAACTCAGCAGGTCGGGCAGCAACCATGGAAATGAGCAGTCAACGTTTCGGGCCAAGACCCTTCGTCAGGACTGAAGAGGGAGGGTGCAGGGGCTCTATAGAGAAGGTGGGGGGAGGGTGAGAAGGAGAAGGCTAGTCAAGGGGTGGGGGAGGGGAAGCAGGGAGGGGATAGGCAGGAGAGATAAAGAAGGAATGTAAGGGGAAAGCACTGGGTGTAGTAGAAGAAGGCAGAATCATGAGAGGTGATAGGCAGCTTGAGGAGGAGGAGGCAGAGTGAAACCGGGATGGGGGAAGGGAGAGGGAGGGTATTACTGGAAGTTGGAGAATTCAATGTTCATGACAAATGTGAAACATTACTAGTCACTGGCAGCCAACCAGAATAGGACCCCTTTATTCCCACTCTTTGATTCCTGCCAATCAGCCAATCTTCTATCCATGCTAGTATCTTTCCTTTAATACCATGGGCTCTTACGTATCTTGTTAAGCAGACTCATGTGTGGCACCTTGTCAGAAACCTTCTGAAAACCCAAGTAAACAACATCCACTGACTCTCCTTAGATCAGTGGCTCCAAGCACTGACTCTCATTGGATTATTGGCACCTGTACTTGATGCAGCCTGAAAGAATGGACACATTTATTTTATTTAGCAATTTGGGAGTCACCACTTCGATTGATAAGAAATTTATCTCCCACTGTCAAAAAAATGGCCCAATACTATTCCCTATATTTATTTAAATACTCTTGCTGAAAGATTTCTTTGTGTTCATTGAAGGAAAATAATGCAACATGAGAATTGCAGAAACATCTATATTTTTGATTTTTGTTTTGAGTTTTCCGCTGTTCCAGCCACAGAATTTTTCCCTCTACAGGGCCCACGTTCATTATCTCTTCCCACACTAGTGATCTTCATGGTTGAACTGAGTGAAATTGCTGATTGGTATTAAATTATGAACAGGGTTGAAGCTATCTTAACTCACCTTTATAGAATTTTTACTCTTCAAGAAGAAAGGGAAACTTAGCAGAAGCTCTTAATGTACTGGCCCACTATATCACCCAATTATCTCGGCATCTGACATCTGGTGTGTGCTGCTTTCATCTTGGACAGCATAGGGTTTAACATGAAGCTATTAAACTTGTGGATTTTTGTAGGTATAGAAATATTCTCATAACGCTTCAAGATCATGTTTAATTCTATGCACCCTACTGGTCCTATTGCCATTTTTTTTGGATAAATGAAAAAAAAGGAATCTTCCTTTTTGCTTTCCAGTTCTGATGAAGCATCTCTGCCTGAAACGTTGTATCTTTATTCCTTTCCATAGATACTGCTTGACCTACTCTTCCTTTCATGGGGATCTTTGGTCTGTCCCTTGAAAAAATCATGCAAGTAAGGCTTTGACTGTCTGGCCTTTCCCGTTCTGCCCTGGGATTCTACATAACTTTTCTGGACATATATTAACTAGGACTTTACTCATGCATTTGTTCAGAGAATAGATTGGGGTTTCCTACAAAATGGAAACTCAGCTTCGTTCTGCAAATGGTGAGAGCTGAGCAATTGAAAAGGCAAAGGGGGTCAGTTAACTGGTGTTGTAGATCACTAACTGGCTAACATTTGGGTCAGAAATCAAGGACCTTTCTAGCTTTTTGTATTGAGACCCAAAGTACTTGATGTTTGGATAGCCCATATTCATATTAATGTGTTTCTACTTCTGAGCAAGGAAACTTGTACTTTGTCAAATTATAGTACTTACCCACACAAATATAAATCAAGTTTGCATCCATTTTGTATCCAGCATTATTCATCTAAATTTTGCACATAGAATATTTTTTCAAGTTTTCCAGCATAGCACTTTATATAAATATAATATATTGAGTGCATAAATTGTTGTCCATTTATTGGAGTAACAGAAGATAAATTTAAAGTAAGTATATATGTTTATCAATCGTTGAAAGCATGAGAATCAAAGGGGAATCAAAGCTTGAAGCCAGTTGGTTTCCTAAGCTTTACATAATTTAGTGGAGATGTGCAAAGCAGTATGTCAATAGTATCTGATTCCTGGTTAATAAACTGGCAGACATAAGTTATTTAAATAGTTATTAGTAAAAGATAGCAACATGGTATAATCAGTCAATTTACAGCAAGTCCTGTTGCTACATGAAATATGGGCCTTCTCAACAGTTTCGACAGACATTTTTTGTAAATGTAAATTAAGTAACAGCAGCTACAAGGAGAATAACATCACCTATAGCTGCAACAGAAAACCCATCAACCATCCACAGTCTCATTTAAATCAATCACACCATTCATTTCTGTTAAAGTCCAAAGCAAGTCATAATGTATTTCACTTCATGCTGAATTCAAATGAGTCTTAAAAAAAACCCAGCAAGAATTATTGAAAGGAGGGTTGTGTTTAAGTTGCAGACATCTCCTGTAGCCCTGAGCTGCATCCCTGTGCAGATCAAACCGATGTTATTCCTTCCTGTTCCTCTGATGTTCTTGGTACAGAATATATTAAAGATAATGGAAACAACTCAGCTTGAATAAATCCATACACTTGAACTTTTTTTTTACCTGCTAGATTCCAATTGGTTTCAGCTGGTAATTTGATGATAGGACAATTAACACCAACCTTTCTCCACATGGGAAATCACTGGTGCAGAACAGTCCATTATGAGGAGTACACTGGGCGCTGCTGGAGGGGAAATTACTCTAAGCTAGTCTCCCACCTTCTAATAGCTGGCTTAAGTTTGGCACTGCAGAGATATGGAAGCAAATGTCTTGTCAGCCTTTTGGCTACCGATAATTTACTGTCTGGGGAGATGTAATGAGAGATATATAAATAGTAGTAAAAGCATGTTGTTAATAAAGCAATAAGTGGGTGCAAAATGCTTTAATTTAGTGACTTTTAATATATCAAAATTTAAATGGGGCCATAAATCTCTTATTTATTATTATAAGACCATAAGACAGAGCAGAATTAGGCCATTAGGCCCACTGGGTCTGCTCCATATTCCATAGTGGCTGATTCACTATCCCTCTCAACCCTAATCTACTGCCTTCTCCCCATAGCCTTTGACACCGTTACTAATCAATAACCTACCAACCTCTGCTTTAAATATACCCAGTGAACTGCACTGTGGAATGAATTCCACAGATTCACCATCCTCTAGCTAAATAAATTCTTCCTCATCTCTGTTCTAAATGGATGTGCTTGTATTCTGAGGCTGTGCTCTCTTGATCATGGACTTTAAGGAATGTCCTCTCGTTTTATCTAAACCTTTCAACATTTGATAGACAATTATTAACCACTTTGAGTTTCCTATTTAAATTGTCCTTTTGGATGTTTTGTTTAACTGAAGAAGATTCCTGCATTCTTCACAAATCATAGAAGAATGATAATTCAAACACTTCCTTTGTTGTACAGTATATAGTTGGACATGAATAAAAGATTCCATTGTATTTTTGAAGCAGTGGATGGCCTTCTCAAGTTCTTGGACAGCACTCATGTTTCCAATACCACTGGAAAATATCAATTAAATGATGCTACTGCAATTTGTAGAGTAATGTATGTTAGACTACTACATCTGCCTGGAAAAGAGAAGTGGCTGAACTTTGCTTTTAAAGGAAGCTTAGAAACTTGGAAGACTTCACTAAATGCAATTTTTCAAATTGATGCAAAAACCTGGCAATTTTCCATTTCCAAACAACAAAAAACTACACAGGGGCAAATTTCCCTTGTACCGGGAAAACAACTATATGTTGGAATTACTCACCATAATCGGTGTAATAAAGGTGATGTTCAGCAAATGTGGATGCTTCCTGATTAATAAATTATAAAAAATTTGAGGTGATTTGCACATAGAAATTTGAGATCAGATAAATAGATGAAGATGCATTTAGGCAAGTTGGACCTTATAAAGGAGCTGGAACATCCACTCAGACACTAGTTTGGCTTTACAATGAACTTGTTTTTGACCCTTTACCTTTTTAACTTCAATTGTTGCAAATCTATCATATCCACAAGTGACCCAATATCAGCAACTGGTTGGCAGAACAGACCTCCCAGCTGCTTCCACCATGGATGTATAGACCCATTTGACAATTTCATTTCTAATAGGCTTACATCTAACTTTAGAACAATTGCTCCTTGTGCTTAGGGTTCCCAAACACTTAAAACACCTTGGATCTATCTGCGTGATAGACGACCATGTCCTACTTGATGAGTAACCAACTTCTAGATGAATGTAACAATGATGAAGCCAGCCTGAGGCTCCTAGTCAAAGGGGAGCCCGTAGCTACTGCAAACAGTGTTGAAAATCATCTGAAGAACATCATGCTGGAATGCACACCAGTCAAGAGTGGCCACTCGGATTTTCTGACAGAGCACCAAAGGGATTGCAGAACGAAATGCAAGAGACGAGGACAGAAGCCTTGCATTTTTATGGAGTCAGTAAAAGCACACATTTCTGGTCAGTCAACCTTGGCAGGAATGGCAAGGGCACAAGGGCAGAGGTCATGCATATGTCTTGCAAGGCAAGGTGGTTCACAGTTAATGCAAGCACATCAATGAGAGCAAATACAGATCCTGTCCCCATTCCCACCTGGACTACTGCTATTGTGGAATTGCCCACAGCAAACTCCATATCCAGAGGCAATGCAGAGATGATTAAATAAGATATTGCATTCCTATGTAATTCCCCATTCAACATATAATTTCCCCATGTCCCAGATTCAGATTTATTTATCACACGTACATGGAAACCTACAGTGAAATATGTCCTTTGTGTTAACAACCAACACATCTAAGAATGTGTCGGGGACATCCCACAAGTGTCGCCACCCATTCCGGAATTGATGTAGCCTACCCGCAATGCTCGGCAGAACATAACCAAAGACACCACAACAAGTAACAGAACAACAACAGCAAAACATGCCCCCTTTTCCTCACTCCCACCCACCCATCCACACACACAGACAGTCCTCTAACTTTAGTACAGGGCTCTGGGCCTTCAATTCCAGGCTTCAGCCATTATGCTTTGATTTCCAGACTTCCGATCGATCCCAATTTCCTCAGATTTACCAGCAAAATCTGGTGTAAATGAAGAGATCCTTAATTGACCCTTCCTTTCATCCCTTTATCCTAACTCCTTTAAGGCAAGCATTCCTATTTGGCCAAGGTGCAATGGCTGAGCAGTATAACAGCTACGAAGAAGTTATCCTACAATTATCCCTAAGCTACAGCCAGCATCAACGTTGTCAATTCATGCAGTATTTGGGATTTAGATCAGGGCAAGATCTATATACAAGAGAACAATGGGCATGAGGTCTGAAGCCTGCCTAGGAATAAGTTTATTTCCAATACCAGGGGACAAGTTTTTACTTGAGTTCTTCTGATGAGTTACTACTAGGTGAGAACTGTGCAGCAGAGCTTGAAATTTGTGATTGGTTTATTACTGTCACATGTACCAGGAAACAGCAAAAGACTTGTTTGTACATCACTGAGGCAGTCATTCCAAACACAAGTACATCGGAGTAGTAGAGTACAGAATAAGGTGTTACAGTTACAGAGAAGGTGCAGTACAGGTCAACGAACAAAGAGCAAAGGCCAAACAGGGTAGACTGAGAGATCAAGACTTCATCTTTATCCTAAAAGGTCCATTCAAGAGTTATAGCAGCAGGATAGGGTCTGGTGGTACATGTTTGCATGCTTTATTACATTCTGCCCGATTGCTCTGAAGGGGAGAGGGTATGGTAGAGAAGTGAAAGCCCAGTGTAGAAGTGTTATTTTGTTACATTGGCTGCTTTTACAGGCAGCGGGAAGTGTAGGCAGAATTAATGGAGGGAAGCCTGGTTTTTATGATGCACTGGGCTGCAAAATGACAAAGGCACACAGAAAAATCACAAATGTGATTCATTGCTGCTATGGTTTGGTCACTGGAGTAAAGTGAAAGCTGAGATGATTAGTATCCATATTATTTCAATGGCAGAGTAGAGAACCGGGCTACGGAGAGAAGACAACATGAGAGATGTACAGGAATTGGAGGCCGTGTTTATTGAAAGCACAGTCTGATAAATTGGTTGGTGAATGCCAAGCAAGAAATTGGCTCCCCTAATTCCTCCTTCCACTCATAGCTCCTGGCAAGGCCTGAAACCACATTGTTGCCAGATTGTGGAGGGTGCAACAGATGAGCATTAATTTGATGACTGGTTCTGTAGTGTACTGCAAGGTTATTCAAGCACAGTCGACACACAATATAGTCCATCAATTTTACAGAGTTCCCCTCCCTAATCCCTCATAATATTGTTGATATTATAATATTCTTGGGATACTGTATATTAGCCAGAAAGAACTACAATAAACATATCAGTGAACAGGAATGAGGCAAGGGCAGTGGAAACTTTGTGCTTGCCTTGTAATTGCAGGAATGGAGGTGGCCATTTTGTGAGACTGTCCTTGCAACCACCATTTTGTGAACTGATTCTTGGTCCAGTATAACATAGGCCTCGTCCACACTGGACTGGATAAATCCGTAACCAAAGCTTTTTCTCTTTGTTTTGACCCTCCGTCCACACTGAAACGGTGTCTTTCTCCCCTGAAAACAGAGCTTTTCTAATACGCTCTCCAGAGTGTGTAAATCTGAAAACGCCGGCTGGGCAGTGTAGTGTGTACAGGGAAACCAGTGCTTTTTTGAAAATGCTGTCATGGCTCTGCCGCAAGGTACTGGTCTTTATAGCAGTCGAGGATGTTGTTGTATTTGGCTTGGCCCGACTCCCAGTCCATGTTCTCCACTGCTTTGCTGACCTTGTAGTCGTTTGCAACTCGCAGAAGCAGCTCGAGTTCATCGTCTGTCCAGCGGAGGTTTTCTTTGTATTCCTCGAAGACATAGTTGAAAACTTCCTTTCGATGTTGTTGTAGGTAGTCTAGCCACAAACAATCGATTAAAAATAGCACTACGCTGCTGCAGAAATGGAAACACAGTAGTATACCGTTTCTTCTTTGCTTGTTTTCTGTAACTGCATCCTGCGCGTATGCCCAGTAGGAGGAGATTCGCCCAAGTACCCGTTTTAGTGTGGATGGAGGTATTTTCAGAAATGCCTGGTGTGGACGCCTATTGTTCTTACATGACACAGGCGTTTTCAAAATTCACCGGCTTAGTGTAGATGCAGTTTTAATCAGAATAATGTGGACACAAGAAGTTTCTGTAATGATCTGCTAAAACTGAGACCATTCTCAGATATGAATATGTTCATTACAAAAAGTGGAAGGATTGCACAAGGAAAAGTCTGTGCTCTGGCTGACTAGGCCCAGTGCTTGGCTGGCCTGGTTAGCAGGACAGAACAATAGAAATCACCTAACACACAAGTCTAGAGGAAAGGGCCATAAGGGGATGTTATGGTAGCACAGTGATTAGGGCGATGCTATTACAGCTTGGTGTGTTGGAGATTGGAGTTCAATTCTGATGTCATTTGAAAGGAATTTGTACATCCTCCCATGGAATGAGAGGCTTTTCTCTGGGTGGTCCCTTTTCCTCCTACTGTCCAAAGCCATAGCAATTAGTAGGTTAATAGGTCATTGTAAATTGTCCTGTGATTAGGGTAGGATTACATTGGGGGTTGCTGTGGCTGTGTGGCTCAAAGGGCTGAAAGGATCAATTCTGCAGCACACTTCCAAATAAATAAAGCAATAGCACTTGTAGCCTTGGGCCACATCCAATCAAAAGCTAACACAGGTCAGTCAGATCTATGATCAAATATTGCAGAAGTAAATGCCCCCATGTCAGAAATGTAGGGACTACATCGGGATCAAGAAAATCACCTGGCCAGCTTAACCTCCTTTTCCTGGGTGTTACATTTTCTCTTCTTTGATTGTTCGTGGAGGGCCAGGAAAACCTAATGGGTGTGCGCACAGGTATTCAGTTGTGTAAATTCACATGCTTGTGAACTAAGCCAATTAATGTACTTGTCAGTAAATACGGATTTTGTTTGTGTCTAACTGATCAAAACATCTTTGCTGAGTCAGCAGGAGACTTGAGTCGAACCACTTTGGTGAGGTGCAGAGAGATCTGGGGCTGGGTAGTTGCCTGTCACTAACCCAGGATGAAGATTTAGGGAAGTCTGCCAGAGGACTTGAATTGTTTTAATTGGAGGATACTCCTCCAGAAACACGTATTGGGGAAATGGTCACAGTACGGGGAGTATGTAGGTCAGTATGGCGATAATGGAGAAACTACTGATGAACAAGCTCTTCAGAAGATTTTTCAAGGAGAATTGTCATACTAGGAATTTAAATGATTACAAAAGCCAATAGCAGATGGCTTTTTAATTGGGGATTGAATAGAATGTCAACAGAAAGCTAAACTAGAGTGAGAAAGATCAGAAGAGGAAAACATAGCATGTTGGCAGAATGCCAAAGTAGAGCAGAACAGATTAGAAGACCAAATCATGGAATATCGGCTGGAAATGAAGGTAGAGTGGGATAGATTAGCAGAGGAAAACAAAAGGCTTTGTAATGAGGTAGAAAACCTTATGGAGTTTACCAATTTACAGGGGCAGAGGAGTGAGGATTTGATGCATATGTACCAGTTTCTGTTACAGTATTAAAAGCCGGATAAAGAAAAGGAAGCCCAAGTAGCTAACGATGAAGTGGAGGGATTGAAGAAACTGTGCATTGATTTAAAGACAGCTATGAACGTGATGCAGAAATCAATTCATGAAAAGAGAAGCAACGCTGGAGATCATACAAATTGTTTAAAGCATATAAAAAGCTGTAGGGGCAGCCAGCTGCACAGAGAGGAATAATACATGCTTTTGGGTCTGAAAGAGGGGAGGAGAGTGAATATGGAGATACGGATTGGAGTAAATTAGCAGACAAAGTGATCAGATACGGTTATGATGAGGAGCCTCCTCCTGAGGATCCCCTGCAAACATCCAACCAAATGGAGCCGGTGCATGATTAGCCCCCCTAGTTGCCATCAGAGAGGGGCGTAGCCAGGTTAGGAAATCCAATCCAGAATATAACATACAAGACACCGTTTGGGTTACAGCAGCTGAGGGATATTGCTAAGGCTATCAGGACATACATGCCTGGGGTTGATCCAAGGGCCACCCTCCAGGCAACTGGTTACCAGAGAGCAATACACAGTTTGCATGATGCTGATAGAAGAAGTTTGGTTATAATGTGCTTGCATTCAAACGTACACTCTGCACGGTGACATGCTGGGGGAGCAAGTGAAGAGTTAAAGAATGCAGTACTAGCTATTATGGGTAATAATAGATGAGTTATACAAAGGTTACCAGAGGAACAGAGAATTCCCCGGTGCATGTATGTCCCTTCAGTGGATGGTATTCCAAGGGATATATGGATTGACATTAGATTGAGATCATTTGCAACCAGAACCTGCAAATAGATGGTTAAGATCACCAGTGTCTCATTGCACCAACAAATCTAGAAAGGTGTTGGAACTCTTTGATCTCAGAGATGGACTGAGGCATAGGTGCTTAGGACACTGATTAGAGCATGGGACAAGGAAGTGCAGGAGTTAGATTTTAATTTTATGAATATTTCAGAGGCAGCTAAAGTGTATTTCCTTCAAGAAAATATATGGGGTATCATGTGGAGAAAGGTTATGGAGTTCAGAGGAGAGAAGTAAAAACAGAATTACAATAGCTGATGCAAGAAGCAGGGACAGAAGTGTACAAAGAGCACGAGTGAGTGCTAACTAAAGGCCAAGTAGTCTTGCGTGAAATTTGTGGTTCCAAAGGGAGAGTGAAACCAAATGACCCACTGTGCGATGATCAATGCTAATATCAGGGAGCAGTAAGTTCTCTGGAAAGGCTAAAGGAAAGAGTAAACCTTTAAACACAATATTTCTTTTAACCCACACTAAAAGGAATAACGTATTTTGCTGCAAATGAATCAATCATGATGGGGGCCATGGTCTATCTTACCCCAGAGCCATTACAATGGACAAACGTGTCAGCAGTGGTGTTGATACTTGGAGAATACTCAGAGATCAAAAACAACTTTTCTCAATGGATTTGGGTAATGTTGGACCAACAAAGGGGAAATTTGTATTATGCTGGGTGGATGGTCTGACGTGCCTGGACAATACCTCAGTATCCCAGAGGGTACAAATATACAATTCTTATATAACATTCTGGAGATGACATTATCAAGTATCACAGAGGGAATAATAATTAGTCAGCTTTTAGGTCCAATTACTGAGGAGCCTTCAAGAAATTATGGCTGTGGTAAGATTACACCTCTGCGGAATCACACTCATGTGAATATTGAGTGGGGAAGTGATTCACGTGAGATTGGGGTGGTTACAGCCCAGCATTTTCCAAAGGTTACTTCAATCATTATTAACTGTACATAGGAGGACTTGGTATGGGGGGGGGGGAGGGAGGGGGGAAGAAAAGTGAAAAGATTCCCAATGTGGACAAATATCATGAAAATACTTGAGGGTTCAGTTCTAATAAAAATATTTAATTGTCTATTCTGCCTGTGAATAATCAACCTTTCTTGTTCTATGCACTGGTGGGACAAACAGAGCAACAACTGCACAAGTTATACTAAGGGATGGAAACAGTCCTTTGGAAATTCACAATGTCGCCATTGGAAACAACACTTTAGATCTGGCTATTGGAGGGTTAACTTTGCCTCAGCCTGCAGATGATATGATAAGGAAGGAGAACCTCATAATCCAACACACTAATATGGATCAATATTTGGGGGACTATATTGTTACCAGTTCCTCATTTGACTGCAGATTGGACAAGAGTTGTGGAGGAGGCAAAGGAAATAATCCATCAATGGACTCACCGGACTCGTAAAGAAACTTGGCTCGTTGCTGGCCCCATTTGTCACCGGGTTTGGTTATGGCCCAAGTGTGGAACGAAAGACACTAAAGCCGGTCGATAGTTCACAGACTTTAATGCGAAAGGAGTTAGAGGAAAAAGAAAACAATAAACACTAGGCCAAACAGGGCCGTTAATTAAAACTCTCAAATGGAAAATGAAGCCCACACTGTGGCTGAAAGAAGGAAATAAATATAAAATGAACAGCACTGGTCTTCGGAGTCAGTTGACTTTACAGTCCAATTTCTCAGGCAAGGCCAAATTCAAGCAGGCAGCAAAGCATTGCTATGCTGGGTTCGAGTCTCGACAAGCACTACGACATAAATAATGGAATTAAATGCCATCATAATGAAATAATAATTAGCTGACATGTGCATATTCACGAGCACAATTGCTGTATCTGCTGCTTGCTGAAGCCATGGTTGTGACACCATTAACAGCCAATGGACTCAGTGATGAGAATACCACCTCTCAGAAACAATAGGTGTCTAGGGATGGTATGGTTTTCAGTTCAACCAAGAAGGAGTGTCATAATAGTCCGATTAAAGAAACCCCGTTTTGTGTGAATGCTGCCTAATTTGGTCAGCAAGAAAAAAAATTGTACACCTCATAAAATGATATATTTACAAAATTCAGCTTCTTGGAACAGTTAGTAGGAAAAATAATAGGAAAAAAAGGCCCATTTCAGTTACCCCAGTCCAAATGAACTGGAGTTCATACTAGAGTCACCTTCAACTCACACGCGGGACCCACAGTCTGCATGAAAGCACACGGTGCACCCTGAGCATTGCTTGAAATCCAGCTCAAACAGACTGGTGGTCTCTCAGGAGTATTGGCCCTTCCTTCTTGGAGCCATTCATCTGCACAAAGCATTTTGTGCTACAGGGGCAGCTCCTTCCCACGGCACCCTCAGCCATCTCCTCTCCTGTCCTCGCCGCAGCTCCCGCCTAAAGAAAATTCCTGTGAGCCACACTGTAGTCACAAATCTCTCTCTGCCCTGCTGTTTCGAATTCCGCCATCCTGATTGGCTGACACAACATTCCTAAGCTGAATATCATAGCCCCTTATCGTTTAGCTAAAGCCAAACATTCTAAAAACAGAACATTCTGCTTTTATAGGACTGCTAAAATGAAACACCTACAGAATAGCAGTAAAAATCTTAACCAGGGCAATACGGAATAAATACATGAAGTAATTAAAACACTTGCTGATAAGGAAAATGTAGTATTTAGTGACAGATATTTAGAGTATGTTTCGAATTGGGGATCAAATGCTCAAGTATATCCATGGGTAACAATTGTATCGCTTGCTGCTGTAATACTAATTTTATGTATGTTGATAATTGTAATGCTTAATGCATATCAATTTAGAAGGTAGAAGGCTGAAATTATCTGAAACTTAGAGGATGATGCTCTTATAAAATGGAAGATATGATTGTTGGTATAAAATGTGTGAATTCAGTAAGTAAATGCTTCTTTACCTTTATATAATGTGAATGTAGCACACCTACTAGGGGTTCATGGCAATCCTATGGGCAAAAACTCAGAAGAGAGGAGGATAATGATCCTGATAAATATCTTTGGATCAAAAGGAGGAAGACATTGGGGAGAAAGAACTACAATCTACAAATTAGTGAACAGGAATAAAGAAAAGGCAATGGAAACAGTACAAACAAAAGTCTTTGTTCTTGCCACGTGGTTGCAGGTATGGAGGTGGTCATTTTGTGAGACTGCGCTTGCAGCCATCATTTTGTGAACTCTTGGTGAACAGAGTCCTGCTCTAGGACTTAATCAGAGCAATTGAATGTTGACACAATGAGTTTCTTCTAATGATCTGCTAAATCTGAGAACATTCTCAGACAAGAAGCTGTTTATTATGTAAAGTGGTAGTCTTGCAGAAGGAACGGCTGTATCTCCAAATAAATAAATAAATAGAGTGATACTGCTTGTAGCCTTGGGCCCCATTTAATGAGAAGCTAACACAGGCCAGTCAGATGACCCCGAGCCAACAAAATTGAAACATTATAAACTGATCTGATGTGGAAAAGAATAAGAAAGGAGGATTTTGGGAGCACAGGCGGTGACAACTCTGTGGAGACCAACCATAGCAGAAGTAGATGACCCCGCATCAAAAACGTGGAGGTTACATCGGGATCAAGAAGAATGCCTGGTCAGCGCAGACCCCTTTTCTTGGATATTACCTTTTCTCTTCTTTGACTGGTCAGGAAATGGGTGTGCACACAGTTACTTAGTTGTGTAAATCACGTGCTTGTGAAGTGAGCCTGTTAGTAAATGCAGATTCTCTTTGTGCCTGTTTATTCATTAATATTGAGGGTTAGACTTTGTAAAAGATAGCTAGCATGCTAACACCACCTCAGCTGTAAACAGAATCTCAAAATTATTATTCACCATTCAAGATTCAAGATTCATGATTAAAGATTGTTTAATGCCACAAGTGTAAAGGAAAATAAAATAATTGTTACTCTGGATCTGATGCAGCATAAAAAGAAACACAATAAGATAAAGAACAATATAATAAAAAAACATAGAAAGCAGATAATCATAAATTGATTGTATGTCCATAACGTACAGGAGTGTCTGTATATAAGGTGACTGACAAAAATGTAAAAGTGTTGGTGATGGGGTGGGTTAGTGGGTGGAGGTGTTGATGAGTCTTACTGCTTGAGAAAGTAACTGTTTTTATGTCTGGTGGTCCTGGCATGGATGATACGTAGCTTCCTCTCTGATGGGCAGGGTGGGTGAGATCCTTCATTATGTACTGGCCTTCTTCTGGTACCTTTCTGTATATATGGCCTTGAAAAGCAGGTAGGCTGATGACACTGATATACTGGGCAGTTTTTACTCCCCATAATGGAACCTTCCTATCCACCACAGTGATGCTGCATGGAATGCTCTCTACTGCTTAACTGTAGAAGGACATGAGGATAGATGTGCATAGTCAAGCTCCTTCATCCTCCTCAGAAAGTAGAGGCATTAGGGCCATGAGAGGTCGATTGAGATGTGTAGTCCCAGGAGTTTGAAGCTGCTCACGGTTTCCACTGTTGTGCCACTGATGTAAAGAGGGCTGTGAGTTCTCCTGAAGTCAATAACCATCTCCTTTGTCTTGTTCACATTGAGAAAGAGGTTATTTGCCTGGCACCAAGCCCTGTGCTCTTCCACCTCCTCTTTGTAGGCCATTTCATCTTTGTTAGTGATGAGCTCCACCATGTCTATTTCGCACCAGCTCTCAGCCTGAAACACCGACTGGTACTCTTTTCCATAGATGCTGCCTGACCTTCCGAGTTCCTCCAGCATTTTGCATGTGATTTCTCAAAATTTCCAATATCTGCAGATTTTCTTAAGTTTGTGACTTACCAGGTCTATTATTCACTTTTACTCATGCATAATAACATTGATATGCTTTCAAGGAGCTTCAACATCTTTTAATGGGTCTCTGTTTTCCAATGTAATTTTATCAACTTTCGTAGATTCAATTTATCTGATTGTATCAATTTAATTGTGTCATTTTCATAGATTCATGCCCATTGCATCTGTGCTGCCCATCTACCAGAACAACCACGTTGTCTGTCATCAGTTCTATCTCTGAGATCCTTCAAATTTCACTTCACCAAATATACATTTGATGGCCACTTTAATAGGTACCTCCTGTACCTAATGAAGTGGCCAATGCATGCCTGTGCATGGTCATCTGCTGCTGTAGCCCATCCACTTCATGCTATAACATGTTGTGTGTTCAGAGATCCTCATCTGCACACCTCGGTTGCAATGCATGGTTTTCTGAGTTACTGTCACCTTCCTGATCCAGTCTGACCACACTCTCATTAACAAGTCATTTTTGCCCACAGAACTGCAGCTCACTGGTTGTTTTTTTTTTCTCTGCACCATTCTTTGCAAACTCTAGAGAATGTTCTCAGTTAAAATCCCAGGAGATCAGCAGTTTTTGAGATGCTCAAGCTGCCTCATCTGGCACCAACAGCCATACCACGGTGTAGGTCACTTAGATCACATTTCTCCCTCATTCTGATGTTTGGTCTAAACAACAACTGAACCTCTTGACCATGTCTGCATGCTTTTACGCATTGAGTTGCTGCCATATGACTGACCGATTATATATTTGCATTAATGAACAGGTGTACCTAATAAAGTGGCCACTGAGTGTATATTCAGTTTGATTTTGGAATTCATCTTGATGTGTTTTTTTTTACCATTTTCTTCTTTTGTCTCACTTATGACCTATTTTGTCACCTGCTGCCGTTCATTGCTTTGGCCTATTAACTCTCTACTTTACTGTTTCCTCTAAGTGTCCTTTGCCTCTTACCCCTATAGTCATCTTTAGCTGAATTTGTTTTGATGAAGTATTCTATCTGTTTAGTACAAGTGATTACATTAAAGTATATTCTTCCACTAACTTTCAATAATTTTACCCATTAACAACAGATTTCCCATTGTTCTGTGAGAGTCTCCACCTCACCACATTGAAGTCAGCCTTCTTTAAATCAAGAACCTTAGAAGTAGCTTCACATTTCTTACTATCAAACACTATGCCAAATAGAATTATACAATGATGGTTTCTTAATAAATATTCATACAGCATTAGACTAAATCTAAATCTAACATAGTTGTATCTTGTTGATTCCACTGCAAACAAGTGCATAGACGTATTTTGAGAACATTCAAGGAGCTGACCTTTCTGACATGAACTAATCTATGTATTCCAGTCCAGATGAATGTTAAAAACACCATTCAATCCTCTTGGTGCTTTGGAAGAGAGCAAATGAGTTTTGGCTGTTCCTGCCACTGTTAAACTGTTCAAAATTAAATCATCATGAAAACTTTGAAGCAAAGTTTAGTAAGTATTCTTAGCCCAAGTTTTCCCTGGAATATAAATGGTCTCAGCTGATTTTAAAATTCAGTCCTTTGATCATGTTTTTTCTGTTTCTCTGGCAGGAGATGATCGCAACAAAAATACAAAGGCACAGGACTCGGCATTTTAATGATGGGAGTGCAGGCAGTGTTTCTCAATAGGCTGCAGAAACGCAGAGGACAGCCTTGTGTCCTATATTAGCAAGAAATTTATTAACAACTAAATGTGCTCTATGGGATCAGAAAGCAGAACTGAACTAACTGCACTGCCCAACCAGCAAGGATGCAAAACTGGAAGAGACTCAGTGAAGGGGTAAACTAAGAGATTGACCAGATTTGATTTTCACCGGTTCTTGAACGCAATCAACCTTTCTCCCCATGATCTTTCTGCTGACCACCTTCCAAACTTTTTATGCTCTATTTATTCTCAGAGACCAAGCACATACGATCTTGCTCACTCCCTTGCTGCATTAATTCCTTAATCTTAAGCACTACTTTAATGTTTTATCAGTTCCCCCCCCACCTGATATGGGTTTCTTCATTATTACTGAATGGCACAGTGGCAGAACATTTAACACCATTGCCTCAAATTTCCAATGAACCAGATTTATTCCTGACACCCAGAGATGTCTATGTGGAGGTGGAGTTAGCACCTTTTCCCTATAATTGTGTGGACTTCCACATCCCAACCCCTCCCCAACTTCTTCCCACATCCCAAAGACCCATTGGTTGGTAGATTATTTGGCCTCTGTAAGGTAGGGGAATAGGGCATTTGATTGCTGGGAGAGCTGACTTAGACTCAATGGGCCAAATGGCCTCGCAGTAAATCACATGAAAAAGTATGCCTCTGAATATATAACCTCTATCCATTTTCTTTTGTAGCATAGGAAACAGACTACAACATAAAGTTGTGCTTGACAATGTGAGGAGAGAAATCTCCATAATACACTTGAAGAAGATAAGCCATCCCTATCTTTAAGGAACAAGGTTTTCTCTCTGTGGAATACTTCAGCAGCATATGCTCCAATATCACTGTGTGATATTTCAAAGTAGAATCGAATTAGTAAAAGTAAATAAAAGTTGGGGGTTTAAAATTTCAAAAAGGAACTCATGGCAAGGTTAAAACAATGGATTAATTTGCAGTAGAAACTCCTGATGTTATCTGGCAACCTGCCCTTCCTCTCAACCAAAGAAGTCAATATTTAGAAAAGGGTCATAAATGCCTTTACTATTGGGAAGCTTGGAGATGAAACTAAAGTTTGAGTGTGAGCATGGATCTTTGTATAATTTGAAGACAATGTTTTTATTAAAAATTGCCATATGACAGATGGGAAATGTATTCAAAAAGGAAAAAAATGTTTAAAGTAGAGAGTGAAGAAATGGGATAGGCTGAATACACATTATTAGCTTAATAATTATAAAACAAAACCAGTGAGCATTTTCAACTCTATATCCCAGCTTCCTAACAGCACTGTTTAGCTCCTCCAATATCTGCTTCCATTCTGTGGAATAGGTAGGAATTAAATAGTGAGATAGTGATGAGGAAGTAAATCTCAAAATGTATCAGAATTTGAAAATTCCATCAATGTGGACCAACATTTGTGAAATTATTCAATAACTCCAGTTGGATCAGCATATATTTTGAGTTTTTATACTCAAATGTTCACAGCCACATTTCTATCTAATGAGCAAGATTAGACCATAAGGCCCTAAGACATTGCATCAGAATTAGGCCATTCAGCCCACCACATCTGTTCTGCTATTTGAATCGTGGTTGATTTTTAAATCCTTCTTAACCCATTCTCCTTTTTTCTCCGTCACCTTTGAAGCTTTTACTAATCAATAATCTATTAACCTACGCTTTAATTATACCTAATGACTTGGCCTCCACAGCCATCTATGGCAATGAATTTGCCACTCACTTGAAAAAGAAATTCCTCCTCTTCTCTGTTCTAAAGGAGCATCCTTGTATTCTGAGGCTGTCCTAACCTCCCCCACTATAAGAAACAACCTCTCAATGTCCACCCTCTCTAGGGATTTCAATATTTGATAGGTTTCAATGAGATTACCCCCTCATTCTTCCAAACAGGCCCATCAGCTGCTCCTCATACTTTAACCATTTCATTCCCATAAGTACTCACAGGATCCTCTCTAATTCCAGCACATCCTTTCTAAAATAATGGGCCCAAAACTTTACATAATACTCCAACTACGGTCTTATCAATGCCTAATAAAACCACAGAATTACATCCTTGCTTTTATTTTCTAATCCTCTCAAAAACAATGCTAACATTTCATTTGCCTTCCTTACAACTGACTCAACCTGTAAACTAACTTATAGGGAATCCCACACAAGGAATCCCAAGTCCCTGTGCATCTCCGATTTCTGAATTTGCTTCCTGTTTAGAAAATTGTCAATGTCTTATTCCTTCTACCAAAGTGCCTATCATACACTTCCCTACAGAGATCCCCTCTGTGTATCATTCATATTAACATTACTAGTGTTTATATTTACAAGTTGTACAGCATATAGTTCATTTCATTTGAGCACATTCAATTTGCTTGTTTTAACAGCTGCTAATTTGCCAAAAAATAAATTAAATCTAAAACAGTGCAGTGACCACCCAAACCCTTACTCATTTAGATGCCTTCTGAAGTAGCACTGGGCTGTATCCACTACTTTTTGTAGGCTTTTCCATCCCTGGGCATTGGTAACCATACTAGGCTGTGATGTAACCAGTTAGCATACTCTCCACCAAGCCGGATTTTGGGATGTTGGCTGCTAGTATAAATTTAACATAGGGTATTATATTATAGGTAAAAGGTATGCTGTATATTTGGACTTTCAGAAAGCCTTTGACAAGTTGTCACACATGAGGTTGCTTACTAAGTTAACAACCCATGGTATTACAGAAAAGTTACTGGCATGGTTAGAGCATTGGTTGAATGGAAGGAGGTAGTGAGTGGGAATAAAAGGATCCTTATCTGGTTGGCTGCCAGTGACGAGTGGAGTTCTGCAGGGGTTGGTGTTGGGACTGCTTTTTTATGCTGCATATCAATGATTTTGATGATGGAATAGATGACTTTGTTGCCAAGTTTGGAGATGATATGAAGATTTGTGGAGGGGCAGGTAGTGTTGAGGAAACAGGTAGGATGCAGAAGGACTTAGACAGATTTGGAGAATGAGCAAGAGAGTGGCAAATGAAATTCAAGGCTGGAAAATGCATGCACTTTGGTAGTAGAAATTAATGTGCAGACTATTGTCTAAATGGGGAGAAAATCCAAAAATCTGCAATGCAAAGGGACTTGGGAGTCCTTGTGTTAATTTGTGTTAACCCTAAGTGTTAATTTGCAGAGATGAGGAGAAATTTCTTTAGCCAGAGGGTGGTGAATTTGTGGAATTTATTACTGCAGGCAGCTATGTCATTAGGGGTATTTAAGGCAGTGCTTGATAGGTTCTTGATTGAGACATGGCATCAAAGGTCATGGGGAGAAGGCTGAGGAGGCGATAAAAGGATCAGCCATGATAAAATGGTGGAGGAGACTCAATGGGCCAAATGACCTAATTCTGCTCCTATGCCTTGTGATAACTATTAATCAAAATTTTTGTTAAAAGAACAAAACTTCTCCAGAATGATTCAAGTCCACAACTATATTTTACATAACTTTACAAATGGTGGAACAATCTGGAGATGCACTGGAAAGGACAATTATTCATTACCTTGGCATGCATGTTTATGTTTGATGTCCTATTTGTACAAGGGGTAATATACCAGAAGGTTTCAAGGGGAAGTCTTTGTGACTATGACAGCACACCTCAGAGATTCGACTTTGACTTTAACATATGCCGGGAGTGGAGAGGTGAGTGGAAAGAAAATACGTGGCTGATCAAAATTCTTCCCAAGGGTACACACTTCTCTACATGAGGGCAGAAGATTGTTGGCAAAATAAATAAATAAAATTTCCTTACAGCTAGCTTTACTTCTTAGCACATTGAGCATCTGTGAATTACTTTACTGATATATTTTGCACTTTACTGATATATTTTGCTCTTTACTGATATATTTTGCTCTTTGCTGACTTGTGCTATTTGACTGTGAAACCTCTACTGGACAAAAAAATCTATCATGGATTAATCTAAATTTAAAACTCAAAAGATATTACTCCCTGGTGATTTGCTGCTAAATGATCTCACGCAAAACATTGCAATTCAAATTTATACTTGTTAATGATGTATTTTATTGCTAAGAATCCTACTAATAATGCCAACACTGGGTTTCCTGATCTAATTTATAGCAATATATTGAATATGCATATTTTATCTGATTCAATGGGTTATGGAATAGGTGTTAATAACCTTATTTTTGTCCTGGAAAGAAAACAGAGATCAAATATTCTGTGCCCGGCTTAATAATTAGTTAATGTGGCAGATTTTCAGAAGCAAGTTTAATCCTTGAACTGAAACAAAATGTTCCTAATATTGATGTTACAGAACAAGTTTAATTGAGCATCCAGTTGCCATGAAGCTGAATTGTGACCAGATTTGTCTTTTGTCTTACATTGAAAAATTTGAAAATATCCTGATTGATTAACCTTGAAGGAGAATTAAAACAAAATAAAATAACAATGTGTTAGCAGAGTTTTGGGAAATATATGTGGAACTTCACAAAGGTGCTCTGGAAAAGCTGTTATTCTGATCCAGTTGTTATCATTCCCAACAATTAATATAATAACAGGAAATACAATGGATGTACTTGTTGGGCAAATGACCGTAATTTTAAATTGCCTTGGCATAGTCTAAATATTGAACAGTTCTTTCTCTGCACAGACAGTCTGATCTGTTGCGTCTTTTCAACATTTACAGTTCCTTATTCAGACTTCCAGTGCCTGCAGCTCTTTCCTTATTATTATGGAACATTTTGGTCTTCTGACTTCAAAAAGAACATAAAAAGAGCTCAGAACAGTGTGACCAGAATGACTTCATGCTTTGCTTTAAGAACTTGAAGGCTTTATCTTGTTTTCTGGAATCAATTAAATTCTCCTTCCCACTTCCATTCTGACTTCCCTGCTTTTGGTTCTTGTACTGTTCCAACAAAGCTGAACACAAGTTTGACGAATACGACTCATCTTCCAACTTTGCACATCAGTACCCTCAGGATACAATACCAAGTTCAACAATTTCAGATAACCAGCCTTTTCAGTTCATATCCCGAATAGCCTATAACAGCAGTAACTTTTGCCAAACGCACAAAATGTCAGAGGAACTCTGCGGGTCATGCAGCATCTATGGAAATGAATACAAGCTTCACATTTTGGGCTGAGAACCTTTGTTTTTCTGTCTCCACAAATGCTTGCTGTAAGATTGAGCTTTTCCAGTATTTGTTGCTTTTACCTCAGATTTACAACATCTGTTTTTTGTGCTTTCTCAATTTTCATTCACTTTTCTATTTACAGTATATCTTCTCCAGACAAATCAGCCATGATTAATCAAGCTTCACCAGCATCTCACAGCCAGCACCAGCATCATTCATATCATTTAGTATTCTGCTCTCTACCCTAGATGCTTCTTGCCCCCTATCTGCTATTTAAAATGCATTTGATTTCTAACGTTTGTTTTCTCAGTTCTGAAAGGAAATCATTACCCTAAAGTGCCAGTTCTATTTCTCTCCACCCAACCTGCAGAACATTTCCACAAATTTTCGGTTTCAATTTTAACTTCAGGCTTTTCTGGATTAAGTTATAAAGGTTGGTTCAAATGCTTATTGTTTATTATATAAAAAGAACAGGAGATGAAAGCTGTGCTTATTTAGTCCTGTTCTTCATATTACCTCACATACAACTGAAGTATAAACTGCACGCACCTTGGTTCAAGTTAGAGATTAGAGAAAAGCCAACCCAGGGGCTGGGGTGGGGAGATGGTGAGGAATAGGCAATCAGAAGAGATTTATTATAAGTAACACACATAAAATGCTGGAGGAACTCGGCAAGCCAGGCAGTATCTATGGAAATGAATAAACAGTCGACGTTTCAGGCTGAGACTTCTCATCAGCATTTGTCCAATGTTGACTCTTTATTCCTTTCCATAGATGCTGCCTGAGCTGCTGAGCTCCTCCAGCATTTTGTGCGTGTGCTCTGAATTTCAAGCACCTGCAGAATCTCTTGTGTTTAAGGTTTATTATAAAAGGATATTATAAGGGAGATGGATTATTATCTGGCAAGAAGTGGGATTTACAAACACAAGATGATGAAAGGAGAAGAAACACTGGGAACTAATTTCAAAATATACAAGACCGCAGGGCCTGCATATACTACTGGAAGACCCTGTCCAATTCTCATAAATTGTAATCTAATGGCTTGCTTAAAATGCTTTAAAATTCAATGGAACAATAATGAATCAATTACAATTCTTAAACAAGGTCAGATATATGGTAGCATTTTTCATTATTATCAAATGGTTCCTTTAACTTTGGACATTTAAGTACTTTGTTAGTGATTCATTTTTAAATTATAATCCTGTGTGTTTCATTTGTTTTTAGGGAGTTTAAACAAAGCAAGTGTATTGGTTTGCCAAAGACCTGGCATTTAATATTAAACATTTTGTTGGAGAGTAGAGAGGAACTGAGGCCCTGTACCAGGGAAAGTGTAGGGAAGTCTGATTTCACATGCTTCATGTTATAGGATAAAACGTGGATATCATATGTTGGAATCTTTCACCTCTGGAATTGTGGCAGTGTGTTAGGTCTCCATAGTCAGATTCAGACATAGAACATAGAACAGAAAGCACAAGAACAGGTCCTTCGATCCTCAGTGTTGTGCCAGAACAAATAAATAAGAAATCAACTGACCAACTAAACTCATCCCTTATACCTACACAATGTCCCCATCCCTCTATTTTTCTGACATTCATGTACCTATTTTCCTTTTCTAGGATTATTCTTTGTCCTGTTTAAACCCATTATGGCAGAACTTAATGAGTATATATTTCCATTTTCAGTATTTGTCATTAATATCAGTAGTAGTCACAGTATTTTGCAAATTCACATCCCTGTGCTGTACATAATCCTTTTGCTTACATGTTGTTCTGTTGTAAGGTCTTTTAACTGAAAAAATAATGCCATCATTTGATATAGTTCTCTTTGTAAGTTTTATGTGTATTTTTCAATAGCTACACATTTAGTTTAGATAAGGGATTTAATATTACCAAGTAATTTGTTCTCAGTCATTGTATGAAATGTGTTGTACAGTAGCTCTAGTAGGTTGTACTTTGACTTCAATATGTATTTCAATGACTTCACCACACAGCCATCGCTGCATAACATATTAGTGTGACTTCTGGCCATATACTCCTTCAGGAATACTGTCCATGAAAGGCTTTTGAGAGAATTTATTTCTCAGTTATTTATATAGACAGTGTAAATTAATGGAAAAAGCATGGTCACATGATGCGTCACTTTGTCAAAAGAAGTGAACTTCCAGTTCTTGCCACTTCCAACCTGATGCTTTCCATAAACCATTTAAACATGATTTTGCACTATAAAAAATCTTTGCTTAATATATAATCTGAGAGATTGCTCTGGTCCAGACAACGTTTGCAGTTCAAACGATTGTTCATTGATGACATTGAACCTACAGTATATCATGTTTTTAGTAAGGCTAGTGGTTTGATGGGGAGGTCAGAGGTGAGATTACCAAGGCTCCTGTTGTAGTAGGTATATTATGTTTTAGAAATGTAAAAATCCACTGTCAGGAATTAAACTGGAATGGCATGGATGAGTTATCAGATTATAATATCCTGTGATAGAATGCTAGGCCTAAAAAGCAATAACAACCTCCATGTAAACGTCTCCTTTAATGCAGCAAAGTATTGTCAACCCTAATTTCTACACTGCACAGTTTTCCCCAGGAGACATGTGGCATTTTGAGAAAGGGCTATCTTCTCACATTTAGATGGGCCAAATGGGGAGTAGCTTTGTTGCAATCAGTGAAGATCTGCGTTACAGGAATTATCACAATTCAGAACTGATGTGGCTTGTGTTACCTGGGTTAGAAAGTGTATGTGTTTTGATATATGGCTTATGACCAAAGAAAAAAAAAATCACTGGAGTTGCTTAGCACTTTCATGCAAGGGTGTTTATTAGGAGTGTTAAAAATCAAACTTAGAAAAAAATTAGCAAAAATAGTGAAAAGGAAACTGCCAATATTTATAAAAATATATCTACCAGAAAACATAGATAGCTCCATACTAATTTTGTCCAGTCTGAACTTCTTGTAACTTGATCTTTCTCTCTCTCTCCTACTGAGAATGATAGTCATGTTTTTTAGGCCCCAGGTAATGCCATCTTTAGTTACACACAAAGTTAACTTAATACTATACAGAAAGTAGCATATGATGTAGTTACAATGACATTACAAAATAAACAGAAGTATCTACCTTAAATATGGTATACAAACAATATATACACATTCCCATTATAAAGAAATGGAATATTCCACCGTGAGTGGTGGGAAAAGCACCAAAACCCTTTAGGACCCAATATTAGAAAATACCAGAGGGAAGACATTGACTAGCACACTCTCAGAACAATGACTACAGAATGCAACAGAGAGAGAGAGAGAGAGAGAGAGAGAGAGAGAGAGAGAGAGAGAGAGAGAGAATGTTTGTGTGTGTGTGCGTGCCCAAGTGTAAGGAGTACAATTACTAAGTGCTCTCCATAACAGTAAGTAAGTAGAGGAAAGGGAGATTGCATTTATATTCCAAAATACTTCTAGAAATATCTATTTATAACAAAGAATCCATCCTTCGATTGATATTCTTTGGAGTAATACAAGGTGTTATCCTTGGGCTTTTCATCCTTAAAATGTATATTAATAAGCTGTTCAGTCCTGCAGACATAGAAATATCAGCAAATGCAGATACTCCTATTTTTAATATATAAATCATCTTTTGTTAAGGAGATATCAGATGCATTTTACAGAAAGTGGCCTAGAGAAGTTAAAGGACTCACTAATCTGCAGTTAGTGTGGAATACTGATTTAAAAAATCCCTGAAAACTGTTGACAACATGGAGTTATGTTGTTCTATATTAATATTGCAGCAACATAACTGGCAGAATTTTTCCTCTGTGAGCCTTGTATAATGAAATTGTAAACCTGCTTGTAAAGGATATGTTCACAATTTCACTGCATACCGAGGAAATCCTGCCCTATTCTTTTATATTTATTTTCAATTTACTAACAGAGCATAGTGATAGAGTGAAATTGAATATAAATTGGCCACCCTGGATAAAAATGCCATATTAATAAAGTAAAATTGAGTTATCATTTTCTAGTTTCTGTTTTACTATAGTACAAACCAAAATGATTGAACAGGCTTATTCTTATCATTGAATATCATCAAAACCACTTGTACCTTGCCTCTATGAGTTGTTACATAGCTGTCCCTAAGGAATAGAGAATGTTACTCAGGAAACTGAATTACCAAATGGTAATAAAGTTTGTAACCCACAAGTTTCCAATTTCTTTCAAAACGGATTTTTGTTTGGACTTGATTTAGGAGTAAGGGATAGTTTTGCTCACATTTTTCAACCTTTCAAATCTGCTCATCACAGCGTGTTTGAGAGTGGGTTTAATCACATAATACTCTGATGATCATTAGCAAATTTTACTGCCATTATTTGTGCTTTCTAGTAGTTTATCAAATTGGTTGACAATCTCAGTAAATATAATGTGTAGGCAGTGCAAATGACTCAAAAACCACTGAAAGCTACTTAGCAGTGACTCCTGCCCATTTTGAACCGTACCAGGAAAGGTACTTAAATTGTGGAAATAAGATACACATAATATATAACAATCATAGCATAATCTAAGTTACAATTTTTTTCAAATGTATAACACATGCTTTATTGAAATATAATACAATAACAATCACTCCTATTCCAACTGTCCTCAGCAATAACTGTTCTCGTAGTTTAATTAAATGCTTGGCTTATGCCCACAGCATTTAAATCAGTATTGGAGCCATTTACTGCCTTTTGCATTCCAGAAAAAAATGTAGGTTATTGCTTAATTGTTTATAACTTCCTCATAAATAGAGAAGATACAAATGGAAAACCCTGCCTTTGCCTTACCCCTGCCTTTAGCTTGCTTTTTTTACATGACTCTTCAAAAAGTCAATGTAGACAGAGTCTACCGTAATGCACGGCATTTTGACATTCATGAGGGCTTGACCTTTTAACCACACCCAGTCTAGCGTGAATATTGTACTGCTTCTGACAGTCAAGCTTTTCTGAATAAAATCAATGAATCTTATTTTAATATTTGCATTTCGCCCCTCTCTTTTCCTGTAAATGGCTCTGCTGAATTTTTATGCAGAGAAGCGCAGAAAATTTATGGCCACAATTAGACCATTGCAGTCTGGTGAGCAAGCAATTACGAGCCTGCTGTTCAACAAACCATAGAGTCTGACCAAGTCTCAACTCCCAGGCGCCATTCAGCTCAGTCCCCCAGCACACAACACTAAACTCTCATTTTCGGCAAAATTAATATTTTCCCATTTATTTTCTCTGTATTCACAATTTCACAGTTATTAATTATGAGGAAAGGGAATGTCATAAATATCATGGGTTGAAGTATGCACAATAATGCCTGTGTAATTTTTGTTAATTGCCTAGAAGCAATTCTTTAAGATAAAAATCTCTTCAATATAAAGGGAATGTTTATTTCCAAGTTTTATATTATAATATACAAGTTAATATCACTGGGTTATTCCAATTGAATAAACAGTTCTAAGTGAGCGGAAATTACCACACACAGTTAATCATTCTGACATTTTAATAGAAAGCTTTTAGGTGTGCATACAATAGAAGTAATAGTGGAATTTTTAATGAAGTACAGAATTTCTGTCACATAGTCTTCTAAATAAGAATCCTTTCATTATTTCACAAGCACAGAAATAATACTCTGTGCATTATTAAACAGCAGAATACGAAAACCCACAGACATTCTTTGTTAGCCTGATTTTTCTTCTGAGAAAATTCGAAGTAGAGACAGAATTTTTTTTTTGCAAGAAATGAGACTTCAAGCAAAACTGCGTTCCAAACATAACACTTTAAAGACATTACTTGCTTTCTTTTGTAATAAGAAATTGTGTTCAATTAATATTTGCAACAGATCGTAAGACATTAAATTTTGATAAATGTTATATGATCATCTACTTAATTCATCTCTTCCTCTGCCAGCATGGTTAATCGGTTATTTACTATCTGAAAGTACACTTAATAAGATTAACATATTATTACTGAAAATTCATAAAAAGCACCTGTCACATATGGTGAACTGAGTTCCAGAGGCTTGGATATCTTATTGTCTGCCTTTTCACTTAGAACTGTTTATTCAATTGGAATAGCCCAGTTATGTTAACGTATATTATAATATCAAACCTGGAAATAAACATTCCCTTTATATTGAAGAGATTTTCATCTTAAAGAATTGCTTCTAGCAATTAACAGAAGTTACACATGCATTATTGTGCATACTTTATATCTTAGTTGTCAGCCACTTCTTGATTGGTAGCATTCCTTCCAATGAGCCGGAAAGTTGTACATTTCCATCACACTTCAGAGACTTGACCAGGCGGGCACTGAAAAAGTGCTGCATTGATGGAGAGAATGAGATGCTGAGCTAAATTCCTCTATCTCTCAAGAGCATTAAGAAGAATGAGTAGGAGCTTAACGATGCTTCAACAGTTGATGGAAGAAGTCCATTTGGCCTCTAGAATCTGTACTGGCTCTATGCAATCCAGTTCATCATTTTTGCCATCACCCTGCAAATTCTTTACTTAACTAGCTGCAAATGAACCTCCTTGCACTATTACCACTGCAGTGAATGCCAGACACAAACCAACAGTTGCATAAAAAAATCCCTTTTCCTCATGACACTCTTTGCCAATTTTATGTACTAATGTTCTTTTTCATTGTTCCAGTTTAAGATAGCTCTGGTGAACGACAATGATGGCTTGCTGGCAGCAAGCACAACCATTAACTACTTTATGACTCACACTTTTTCCCAAAAAAAGATCACAGCTATCAGTAGTCTGTAAATTCCCGATTGGAATTGAGCTTTTGAACTGCCTGTATGGCCAGGCATTTTTGCGGTACGGATCTGAAATCCTGGTTGCATTGCGGTGTGTATGGGCAGAGCTCATGCAGTGGGGCCCGGGCCCAAGAGTGAGGAACAAGCCAATGTTTTCCCAGTTTGAATGCTGGCCAAATTGGAAAGGTCGGGTATGGGCTGATTTGAGGCGGTGGGTTCAGGGCTGGGGAGTGTATTGAAGCAGTAGGATCTGAGACTGAGAGCAAGAATTGGCCTGTCTTTTGACCGATTTAAGTGTTGGGTCAGATTGAAAAGGTCATGGTGTTGGAGTTGGAGGTGTGGGGCAGGCCAGTGTTTTTGCATGATTTGATTTTTTTCTGCATATTGGGTGTTTGGTGGTCTTTTTTATTGAATTCTATTACATTTCTTAGTTCTGTGGCAGCCTGTAAGGAGACAAATTTCAAGGTTTCAGGTAGTATACATACATTGATAAAAAAATGCACTTTGAACTTTGACCCTTCTGCCAACAGGAACAATTTCACTCTATCTATTCAGTTTGCACCCTTTATGGTTTTAAATAGCTCACTAAAATCCCCTAACAAGCTTCTGTTCCATTGAGAACTACCCTGACTTCTTTAGTCAATCCACACAATCAATGCCTTTTGTTGTGTATATGGTCTGGTTACACAAAAATGCTATTAATGAAAACGCTGGAGACAGGAGCCAAGGTTCATGGTTCTTTCCTGGCAGAAACCAAACTCCACACACACATACAGATCACTACGCGCCTAATAGTGCATGCTCAACGATGTGTTACTAAAACATAAAGTAGTCCCTTATTATACTGTAGGCTATATAGTACACTCCTCCCCTTTTATTTTAATGGTGTATCAACTTTTTTTTTTACTGGGGCACTATGCTAAACAAATATGTTTACCCTTAACATACAAATGTCTACTTAGTAACTTAATAATATCAAATTACAACAAAGTAATGTAATAATATCGAATTATAACAAGCCTTTTTTTTTACTTTTGGTCTAAGACCCATTTATAACAAGTCTCTCGGGGGGGGGGGGGGGTCTTCTCTAGATTGTCCAGCACTGAAGGAAATAGGTCTTCACTCTATTGTCTGGAATAAATTGAACAATCCACAAATTGGAAGGTTCCAGCCAAAACAAGCAGTCACCTCCATCTTGCAAAGATGATTAAAGCAAAGTGAAATCCATGAAAGGATGAATGTTATTCTTAAAAATATGTACAATCTTCAAAACTGAGATGGCATTGGAAAGTGTCTTCAAATATTGTGTTCTTCAGTCTGTCGATAAACTTGTTTGTTTTAATACAAATTTCCATATAAAAGTCATGAACATTTGACCTCTGAGCATAGGGAGTTAAGAAGATGTGCGCCTCCAACTTGCTAAGAGTTCTAGGCAGCAGATCACCTCCGTATAATGAAGACTCCTCTGTGCAGCTGTCCTAGATATATCAGCATATATCTTTGTGCTATCACTTGTCTTCCTTACCCATATCTCATTTGTTCCAACTGAGCTAATTAGACAGCTAATCTTCGTATCCTCTTTAAATTCCAAATAGAGAGCCTGACCTTTATGATACCATCACTTAGCATTATATAACTTTCCATCTTCTATTCGTGCTTCATATCTTTGCGCTGGTAATTCAGCAGGAGTGCTGGGAAGATGCTCAGGAGAAGACAGAGATGCTAGTCTTTTCGGAGATTTAAGCTTATTGGGAGTTCACAGATCTTCCATTATCTGTTCATCCGTTAACAAGTAATTCAACTGCGCAGGTGCAGGTTTTCGTCTTTTGTCGGTAATTGGAGCAGGGTCATTAGGTCTCCTCCTTAGTTTCCTAGTCATTATTGGCTTTACCTCCATAGAATCTCCTGTGAGTTCCATTGTTAGCCTCTCATTATCAATCATCTTTTTCTTTTCTTCTAACTCAATCTTTTTATCTTCAAATTCCTTCACTGCTGCTTTCTTCTCTTTAATATAATTCCTTTCCATTTGTTTTGTCTCTAGTTGCAGAAAAAGCTCTGCATTTCAAATTATTTCCTCGTATTGTTGATCTAGTTTCTTCATCCTTTACTGGTACTCCTGCAAAGTGGCTTCCTGTAACTGCTGTTGCTGTCTTTTGAGAGATGTCAATTTTTCCTGGTACATCTGCTCTTTTACTTCCAGGTAGTCTTCATCATCCTGCCTATTAGCAATATCTGTCTTCCTTGCATCCTCTGTATCTTCATCTGAGTCATGGCCATGGGTGCTGCATTCGTCCTCTGCATTGTTGTAATAGCCGACAATGGGTGAGAGGAGAGCTGAAGACATCTTCCCCACTGAGCTGCCCACCTTTGTTGACACATCTAGTGGCTTGATGGTGTGCCAATCCAGCTGGATTTTCCTGACTCATTTACGTCCCAGCAACGGTGTTCCTCCATTTTTCAGTACGTAGAGGTTCAGCTGCTGTGTTTTGTCTCCGTAGGTCACTGTCACTTTAATTTTACCTTTGGGATGCACTTCCTGTCCTGTGTAAGTCTTTAGCAGTAGTTTAGTTTGTTTCAGAGGTATGGGAGAAAACAGTTGTTTGTAGTCATGTACAGAGGTCACTGTTAAAGCTGAGCCTGTATCCAACTCCATTTTCAGTCTCACGCCCGCCACTTGTGGAGTGACCTTTATTACTCTTCGATCTTCTGTCTCTTTCATGTTGTGAAGTTGCAGACAAGACAATTCACTTTCATCTGAGTCATTTTCATCAGAACTGCTTTCTTCCATTTTGTGTACATTGTTGTGTTTTCCTTTCTGGGTTTTCTTGTTTCTCTGTATTTTGTCCTTTTTCTGCTGTTTACTAGCTTTGCAAACTCTGCCAGTGTGGCCCTGTTTGCCACAGTTTCTGCATTCTCTGTCTTTAAACCAACAGTCATCAGGGTCATATGACAAGTTCCCACAACAGTAACATTGTTTACTAGTTTTGGCTACTCTGCTAATGTGGCCCTGTTTACCACAGTTCCTGCATTCTTTGTCATTAAACCAACAGCCATCAGGGTCATGTCGCATGTTCCCACAACAGTAACATTTCTTTCCTTCATTTCTGTTCAGTGACATTTTATTTGTAGCATATTCCAGAGATTTTTGTTGTTTCTCTGAAGCACCCAGTGCTGCTGTTTCCGTTGATAAGGCAATGTTCAGCACCTTCACGAATGTAAGGTCTTTTTCACCCAGGTGCTTCTTCTGTGTGGTTTCACAGTGCATGCCACACACTAACCTGTCCCTCAATGTGTCCGATAGACCAGCTCCAAATTGACAATGTTCTGATAATTTGTGCAATTTAGCGCAATATTCAGAAATGCTTTCATTTTTGCTTTGATTCCATTTGTGAAATTTAAATCTTTCAGCAATGACCAGTGGTTTCGGGTTTAAGTGCTCTTGATGAGTGTCTACTATTTGCTTGAACATTTTGTCAGCTGGCTTTTCAAGGGTTAACAAGCTCCGTAGAAGCCTGTATGTTTTTGTTCCCATAACACTGAGTAAGATGCTGGCTTTCCTTTCATCATTAACACAGTTAGCCTCACAATATAACTCTACTCTCTCAATGTAAGTTGCCCAGTCCTCAACGCCACTATCAAATGCTGTAATGTTTCTGATCATCGCCATCTTTATATTGTTAATTAAGCCCTGTACTCCCCTTATTTTCCTTTTTGACTCCCATGTCCTTTTGCTAGCACCACAAGCACACTCCATCTAGATATGTGTATGTCGCTCCTTTTTATCTCCCTTCTGTGGCAGGCAGTCCCTAGAGGTCAGCACCGGCTGTGGTCTTGGCTGGACGTGCTGTGGCTCCGACTGTGTCTCTTGGTCTCCTAATGTTCCCGACCCCGGCTGTGCTCCCGCTTCCTTTCTGACTTGTGGCCTCGCTCTGCCTCCTTCTCCTGCTCCTTGGCTCGTTCCTTGCGCTTTTCTTCCAAGTGTCGTTATCAATTAAAACACGGTGTTCCGATATGATGTAGGTTCATTAACCTCTTCGCCAATTTGTTGTGTATGTGGCCTGGTTACACATCAATGCTATTAATAAAACCACTAGAGGTGGGAGCTAAGTTTCGTGGTTCTTTACTGGCATAATACGGACTCAGCACACACGTACAAATCAATACATGCCTAACAGCACATTCAACGACGTGTTACTAAAACATAAAGTAGTCCCTTATTATACTGTAGGCTATATGGTACACCTTCCTCCCAGAATTTACAAGCCTTTACAACTTTCCTAAAGAATGGCACCCAGAATTTGCCACGTTTCTCCATTTGGGGTTGGCAAAGGCGTATTGTGACTCTCTAGTTTGGAACTCCCTGCCTGTATTAAAAATGCATCCCAATATACCTTTGTAAATATTTTCTCTACCTGGCCTTTCACTTTCAATGAACTGTGCATGTATGTCCAATTTTTTTCTATCTTCTAGTTGCATCCTTTAATTTATATTGTATATTTTCATTCTTCCAATCAAAAAACTTCAATTTCAGTTGCCACCTTTTTGCCCATTCAAACAACTGTGTAAATCTCCCCAAAATCACTCCTCTTTTTACTATTCTCCTCACAGACCACTAAACATCCCAAATATCCCAAGTCCATGGCTGACAATGTTTGGAAAAACAAAGAAGCAGAGGCAAAGCCACAGCACTTTCTGAAACGAAAATAGCATTTTTTTTTTCTCATTGCTGTTCACATTCATTCCTGAGGATTACAATTTCAACGAAGGCTCTTCTATATCTTCTCCAGGGCCCTGGGTTGAAAATAAAGCAGCTTTAATTGAGATTCTCTCAATTCCATGCATGAATAGAGCTCTGGTGCGGTGCCACGTATCGAGAGTGTCATGGGATAGAAGCGAGTGTAGTTGATGTAACTAAAGAGAAGATACTTGGGAAGCTGTAAGGTCTGAAGGTAGTTAAGTCACCTGGGCTAGATAGACCACACCAAGGGTTTTGAAAGAGACAACTGAAGAGATTGTGGAGGCATTAGTAATGATCTTTCAAGAAAAACTAGATTCTGGAATGGTTCCGGAGAACGGAAAAATTGCAAATGTCACTCCACTTTTTGTGAAGAGAGGAAGGGAGGCAGAAAAGAAAGTATAGGCCAGTTAGCCTGAATTCAGTGGTTGGGACTACGTTGGAGTCCATTATAAAGATTGAGGTTCAGGTTAATAGGAGGCACATGGTAAAATAAAACCACAAGACCATAAGGCAAACTGTAGGAGCAGAATTAGGCCCACATAGTCTGCTCCACCATCCCATCATGGCTGATTTATTATGCATCTCAACCCCATTCTCCTGCCTTCTCCTTGAAATCTTCGATGCCCTGACTAATCAGGAACCTATTAACCTCTGCTTTAAATATATTCAATAATTTGGCCTGCACAGCCATCTGTGGCATTGAATTCCACTAATTCACTACCTTCTGGCTAAAGAAATTCCTCCTCATCTCTGTTCTAAAAGGATGTCCCTCTCTTCTGAAGCTGTGCCCTCTGGTCCTCAACTTACACACTCTTGGAAACATCCCCACCACATCCTCTCTATCTAGGGTTTTCAATATTCAACATATTTCAATGAGATTCCCCCCTCATTCTCATGAGCTCCAGCAACTACAGGCCCAGAGCTATTAAACGCGCACACCCATTAACCTTTTCATTCCCCTAATCAATGTTGTGAACGCCTCAGGATCCTCTCCAATGCCAGCATATTTTTTTTCTTAGATAAGGGGCCCAAATCTGCTCATTATACTCCATGCAGTTTGACCAATGCCTTAGAAAGCCTCAGGATTACATCCTTTGGTAAAAGTCATCATGTTTTCCTTAAAGTGAAATCTTGCCTGACAAATCTTTTGGAATTGTTTGATGAAGTAACAGGCAAGATAAGCAAAAGAGCATCAATGGATGTTGCTTACTTGGATTTTCAGAAGGCCTTTGACAAGGTTCTCCACATGAGTCTGCTTAACAAGAACAGAGCCCATGGTATTATAGGAAAGATACTAGCATGGCTGATCGGCAGGAGGCAAAATGTGGGAATAAAGGGGGCCTTTTCTCATTGGCTGCGATGACTAGTGGTGTTCTGCCAGGGTCAGTGTTGGGACTGCTTCTTTTCACATTATGTGTTAATGATGTGGAGTTTGTACAAGTCTGTACCTGATCCAATCTTGGCCACAGCAGTATTTTCTCTCCTCTTGTCCCATGACTGCTCTGAATTACAAACTTCTGTCAAATCCTTTCCTTAGATACATTCCACAGCTCTTTTCAGTTGAAGATTCTAAAGTGGGAGGATAGAGTCATCTTCATGTCCATCATAAACAAGAAACCCCTTATTTTGAAACCTTGCCTCCAACTGAGGAAACAACTGAGCATGTACTGTGTCAATCATTCCCAGACAACCTTAGTAAAACTTATAAGCTTCTGCCATTCTAAACTCTAAAGAATATACATAGGTCTAACTTATTTAATTTCTCTTCATATATAAAAAATTCCATTGTTCCAGGAACTGACTTTGTGAACCATCTCTGCACTATCTCTTGTACAACTATATCCTTCCTCAAAGATGAAGACCAATATTGTACATGGTACTTGTGCTGCAGTTTTACCTGTAAAGCTGTATCAAAGCTTGTCTATTTCTATATTGCATACCTCTTGCAATAAAGCCTAACACTGATGCCAGCACTCTCAGTAGTTCTTCATAAGTGGAACTCAATCTGCGTGCGGAGCTTCCTGATCTGTGTTGAATTAGCCCATCTCTGTCAATATGCACTATGTACACTAAGAGCAGAAAATGAACAAAAAGGGAATTCCACATCTGGTTACAGGTTAGTAATATTTATCAGGTGTCCCTAGATAATCATCAAGAAAGAACAGGGATTGGGTGAGATGACGCTAGCGACCAATTAATCTGTCGATACAATAGTAGGAATTCAACTCAATTAGTGGCAGAAAATAGATAAGTCAAAAGTTATGTATTTCTTTTACCTCCTTACAGTTGAGCTAGATTTCACTACCAATACCAAAATCTTTTGTCCATCTTTAATTGCTCAGTGAATTAATCCGTTAAGAGCAACAGACAGGACAAGGACTGGTGACTTCCTTCCCTAAAGGGCATTAGTGAGACAACTAGTTTTAAATGATAGTTGATAGCTAATATTACCAATACATATTTTTCTGAATTAATGATATTATATGAACTGCCATCAAATGCCTTGAATGCTATAATATCTAAAAGGAAGTAATTACACTTGAACTCAGCACAGGTGTAGTGCACAGTCCTGCAATAGGTTACCAGGAAGGCCTAAAGATGTACATATAAACTGATTCTGCCTGTTTTTCACAGGGTGTCCAAACCTGCTAAGAGGCTGTGGCTTGAACAAATGGATGCAAAACAAGGTATTTTTTAATAAAACTTCACCAACCTCTCATACTTTAAAACACGGGGAAAGGTTAAGAATTCGCCCTTGAGGATGTTCACTTATTTTCTTCAAGACATCTACTGCACTTGTCTGCCAACTTACTCATTCCAGAGATTCATCTGCCAAAGACCAAATGAATGACCCAAGAACAGAACTGTGGTCCCTGCTGGCTTGGAGGAGAACACAATGAATTCTATGCAACACACAAAATTCTGGAGGAATTCAGCAGGTGAGGTAGCACCTGTGTAGGGAAGTAGGCAGTTGAATGTTGACTATCCTCTTCCTCCATAGATACTGTCTGACCTGCTGAGTTCCTCCAGCATTTTGTTTTTGTGTTGCTGCTGATCCAACATTTGCGATCTCTTGGGTTTCCATGTTGAACAGTATGCACATTATGAACCAAATTAGACCCAGTGGCCACTTTATTATGTACACCTGTACACTTGCTTATTAATGCAAATATCCAACCAGCCAATCATGTGGTAGCAACTCAATGCATAAAGGCATGCCAACATGATCAGGAGGTCCAGTTGTTCAGCCCAAACTTCAGAATTGGGAACAATGTGATCTAAGTGATTTGGACAGTGGGATGATTGTTGGTGCCAAATGTGATGGTTTGAGTATCTCAGAAACTGCTGATCTCCTGGGACTTTCATGCACAGCAGACTCTAGAATTTACAGAGAATGGCTTGCAAAGCACACAGCACCCAGTGAACAGCAGGTTCTGAGGGTTAAAACAGCTTGTTAATGAGAGGGGGTTCAAAGGAGAATAGCTAGACTGGTTCAAAATGCCAGGAAGGTGCTAGTAACTCAAATAACTACCTGTTACAACAGTAGTGTGCAGAAGAGCTCATTGCTGTTGGAACGATTATTATTGTTGTTATTATTAATAATAATACATTTTCTTTGTATTTGCACAATTTGTCTTTTGTTCATTAGTTGGTTGTCAGTCTTTGTGTGTAGATTTTCATTGATTCTATTGTACTTCTTCGTTCTACTGTGAATGCTCACAAGAAAATAAATCTCAGGGTTGTATATGGTGACATTATGTACTTAGATATTAAATTTACTTAGACGTTTGAAGTGATTGGATAATTATCTGTCAGCCAAGCTAGCCTTAATGCTGTGAGTGACTAAGAGTTACTTTCTATGCATTATCCTCTATTCAGTGCATATTTCTAACTAAATTACCCTGTTTTTATCGGGAGATGTTCCTGTGGTTTCTGTTTCCTTTGTACTTTAAAAAGTATCGACATTTTCATTATATTGATATTAATTTGCTTTTTCAGTGCGACTCTCTAATTCTACTATGGTCTTATCTGGGTTTAAATCCGCTCTCTAATTTACTGAGTCAGACAAAAATAGGGTACCATAGCCGGGTGGAACGGAGAATTGTTCCTGTTGTGTCGGTGGGGGGAAAAATAGTGTGGCCTTAAACGCGTGCCCCCACATGTGCTTAGGCCATTGTCTAGTCCATAAGGGGAGGTAAGTAGCAATATTGCTGATCCCTTTGGTTGATTTAATTTAGTGACCATGTGTACCCATGTGAGGTGTGTTACTAATGCAGCTCCTTTCGTACATTGAAGGATGCTGTAGGTCTTTGTGTGAGTCACTGCTTAAGCCTTTTATTTAACATCTTTGGTTTAGCTTGATTTTGTGGTATTAGTCTTAAAGCTTAATGTAAACCTAAGGCACTGATGTGCTTTATTATACTGGTGTAGTAACTTTACCTAACACACTTTATTGTACGTTTGTACTCTATTCAATCTGATGATAACTCAGGAGCTGTATTTTATGTGAAATCTGACTTGCCTCTCTATGTACAATGTTTTTAACAAAACTGCTGTTAGTTAATGAAACTTGTTATAACTTTACACTATCTTGTCAGACTCCCTGCCTTAAAGAGGTCCAGAACCTGCCTATAACCCTGTCTGAGTGGTTACAGTATCAAATCAGAGATGATCAAATGGATTATAGCTTGACATATTTTCTATATATGGATAATTTGAAATGATATGCTCCTTCATCCATTATTCAAATAGAAGAACTATTTTCTAGAATTATAAACATGAACTTTGGACTAGGTAAGTGCAGAACATTAAATGTAAAGATAGGTGCAATAGAGCTAGAAGAATATAAAACAGAGCAGCAGCTTGCAATACAACAAATGGATGAATATGAAACATACAAGTATCTGGGGTATCAACGAAACAAGCAAAGAAAGTAGTGTGATAAAGGGAAAACTTTTAACAGAATTTTCTTGAAGGCTTAAGAAAATCTGCCAAATAGAGCTCAGTAGTAAAAATACAACAAAGGGAATAAACACTTTCACGATACCCATATTAATGTATTATTTTGGCCTAACATCTTAGTCTGAAACCAATCTGGAAAATAAGAACTGCAATGACAAATTTTAGAAAACTTGATGTATACTCGAACACAATTAGATTAACATTACCAAGGACAGAAGGAGGAAGAGAAATAACAGACATAAAAAAGTTGACAGTACAGTCAGATAAAACTTCAAGGATATATCTTAATGAAAACAGGATTCAACACTCCATACGAGCGTATGCATTTCTGATAAGAAGTATATACCATTAAACATGATCCAGAAAAATGAAGAAATTATCACCAGAGAAGAAAGGGTTAACCGATGGACAGGATTGACCCTCCTTAGAACATCCCCACAATCTGAGCAGACTAGATCTCAATGAGGAAGTGTCATTGCCTGGTTTATAGTTGGAGACCTTATCCTGGAAACAGAGGTGTTCTTTGTAACAATACTGGACCAGGCAGTTAGCACAAAAAATGATCAAAAATACATAATTAAAGACAAAGAGTTCAAGACGATAAATGCAGCAAATGCAAAGAGAAACCAGAAACAATCCAACACATTGCAGGATCCTGCAGCAGTTTAACTCAATCTGATTACTTAAACAGGTACAATTAAGTGGCAAACATCATTCACCTAAATCTTGCATTAAAATAAAAGAAAACTCATAAAAGACACCATCACTTACTATTCATACAAGCCTGATCCAATTTCAGAGTCAGAGTCCTACAAATTATAATACAACTGATCCATTGTTACAGGTAGGCAATGCAGAATGACCATCTGGATATAATATTACAGGATAAACAAGACAGAACAGAAAACTTATACAGCCATTCCAAACACACATAACATACTGAAATCAGTAAGTGGAAAACACCAGAAATACGCTGAATTAAAGGAGGAAATTGAAAGACTATGGAACATGAACATGGTATACATTGTCCCTATTGTCATATCTACATCCCAAAGACACTATGCAATAGCATTAAACTGTTAGGCCTACACAGCCATATTTATGTACATTTCCAGAGAGCCACAATACTAAATACCTCTAGAATGGTCCAAAAGTTCCTCGCAATTGAGAAATGAGTGTGTTTGGCTTTGCCTACATCTTAGGTTTTAAAAGCTTGAGCTGAGAAAAAGATAATAAAAATAAGGAGTAAATAAATAATACTGAAAACAAGGGTCGTAGAGTCCTTGAAAGTGAGTTTATAGGTTGTGGAATCAGTTCTGTGTTGAGTTGAGTGAGGTTATCCACACTGATTCAGAAGCTTGATGACTGAAGGATAATAACTGTTCTTGAACCCAGTGGTGTGGTACCTAAATCCCTTGTACCTCCTTCCCCAAAGCTGCAGCAAGAAGAGAGCATGGCCTGGATGATGGGGGTCCTTGATGCTGCTTTCTTGTAGCATTGCTCCTTGTATATGTGCTCAGTGATGAGGAGGGATTTTCCTGTCTTGTACTGGGCTGCATCCTTTATTTTCCATTCTGGCTGTCTTTGTTTTCCAGAAATTTATTTATGCCTCACTGGATATTTTGTCCTTTTTCAATATTTTGTGAGAAAAAAAATCCACTACATGACCTTTTCTTTCTATTTTATTTTAAATTTGTCCATTTTATAGAATGCACAAAAGAGTAACAATATACTGTACTACCTCAAGAAGTTAAATCACTCAAGTCAATGAATTATTGATAATGCTCAATAAAGCCAATGTAGGTACCCAGTTACTGAGCTAACTATGAAAGTTCCTAATGCTGGTATATTATCCAAGCCCAAAAAACCTCCGAAAGATGAACATAATTCATGATTTAAAAAAAGCATTCTATCCTACAAATAATATACAGCTATAATTATTTTATTACAGGCATACATTTTCTTAAGATGCTTATTTTTGCTCTTTTTGACAGAGATACACTTTCTTGCCTTCTGCATGTTTTCAGAATTTATAGTTTTATTAATATCATCAGAAATCTCCCAGATGGGTATTCATTTGGTTTGGAGCTGTTCTTTTCACTAGGTAGAACTAGAAAGTCAAACAGCTTTGGACCCACGCTCACAATCTGGCTTCTGCTATCCTCAATGCCCCTGAGGTTAGTTACAAATTGTTTCAGTTCCATTTTAATAGAACAAACATTCCGAGAATATCAAATTCCAACTCATTTCATCTATTAGGTAAAGAGTACGCTTTAGTTCAAAAACAGCCTCTGCAGAGATGTAGCCAACCTTGCCATAAGAATATTTTAACATTTTATTTTTTAGGAGTAAAGCCTTGCATTTTTATAACTCTATTCAAGTACGTTTCAAAACATCCCAGATGCTTTACAATGAAATATCATTGATATACAGTATCTCAGTATAGTAGCTTATTTGTGCACAACAAGCTCCTGCAAACAACAGTTTTATAACAATCAGATGACATGTTTCTACCACTGCATGTTTATCTATATTTAGAGACACAGCACAGAACAGGTCTTTCTGGCCAACGAACCATGCCGCCCAGCAATCCACCTACTTAACTCTAGCCTAAACGCAGGACCATTTACAGTGACCAATGAGCGCACTAACTGGTACATCTTTGGAATGTGGGGGGGAACCAGAGCGCCTGAAGGAAACCTGCGTGGTCATAGGAAGAACGTAGCTACTCCTTACAGACGGCCCTGGAATTGAGCTCTGAACTCTGAAGCCCTGAGCTGTAATAGCCTTTCTCTAACCACTGCGCTACCTTGGCACATTTAGTACAGGTCAAAATACTGATGTAACTTGCTTGCCCTTCTCCGAAATAATTTATTTTACATCTTTTTGGGACATCAGATGGGGTCTATTTCTTCCAAAAGAAAATACAGTATATCCATCTCTGAAGTGTGAGCTGGGATGTTATTTGGAATACAGAATTGCCTTTCATATGTGCCCTATCACATAGCATTGGCAAGAATTTCATGTGACAGAATCATACATTAACTTTAAGTGACATGGATCAGCCTTTCCTTTCATTTTGAGCAGTTAGTTTTATAATGTACTGAGACCCATTTCCTCCCATGGTATAGAGTTAATGTACTAAAACCATCTTATTCATTATATATTTAATCTTATAATATCAAATCCCAATCACATCTATAGTATAAAATTAAAGGTTATGGTTCCTACTTACTCTCATTTAAACAGAATCTGAATGTATCAAGTCAAATTTGCTTCCATTGTGCATAATTCCAGTGTTATTAAATTTCATTTAGTCCCATAGCATTGAATTCAAATGTACAAATTGTATTATACAGAATTCTAATGTGTCAAATCCCAAGTTTGCTGAATATAACTCATTATTACTAAATCCTATTCAATATTATTCTAAGATATCAAGTTGCTCCTTATTCATTCCCTTTATGTAAATTCTAATTCACCAAATCACTTCCAGCTGACGAACAGAATGAATGTTTTATTGATGCTCTATTAATAAAGCTATAAACAGTGTATGTTGACAGTTTGAGCATGTTATAGAATGCAGAAGGGAGGACTATGTCTATTTGATATTAATGTTGTTTTGTTTGAAGTTGATGCCTTTGCCATTGTTTTTAACATCCAGCTCTTTTTGAAGGCCACACCCCACTATTAAAACAGATAGTTTTGGCTGCAAAATTTATACCTGCATATCCAATTGTTTTAGGGAACATAGACTTCAGAATTATTTTATGCAAGTGCAACTCTCCATGTAAATGTGTTGTGTTGCCATATTGGTGAGAGTGTTGTATGTGATTCCAATGGCCACATCAAGTCAGTAAAGTGGGCAGATCATGATACCGGTCGGTTTGGAATAATCCCAACACTTCCAAACAGGTCCTCAATGTATTAAGTTAATTCCATCTCTTAACTCGATACAATTGAACATCTATTCTGCCACAGGAATGTTCCCTACTTTGGTTTAATTATTTGCAGGTTATTTGTAGATTGATTTCCACTAGCTGTTACAAAGACTCTGTAGAGATCTGGTACTTTCTAAATTGGCTACAATCAACAGGGAATGTGAAGTTGGGCATTGAAAGACTTTGCCTTGACATCAAGCATCTCTAGCAGTTAATGACTTTAACAATGAAAAGTGACAAGACTGGGTGAATAGGAGAACCTTTTACATGAAGGAGAAGTGGATGGGGAGAATTCAAAAGCCTCACAGTCCTCTGGGTGAAGAACTTCCTTCTCATCTCTGTCGGGAATTTCTGATCCAAATTTTGAGACTATGATCTCCTGACTGCAAACAGCCTAGGTGTGAAAAATTAATAGCCAAACAAGAGCAACTTCATCAGTCCTGTCAAGCCCTTCAAAGGAAGAAGATGTAAGTATGCACTCTCCCAAAAAAGCTAGACAGATTTTATTCTGATGCACCATCAATAACTCTTGGAGACATGGGGCAAGATATAGGCTTTTATTTGCTGGAAGAAAGAACAAACAGCAAGTGACCACCACACAACATCCTGGAGACTGAGGCCGGGGCTGTGCCTCCAATCGCCTTTATACCGGGGTCTGTGGGAGGAGCCACAGGAGCAGTCAGCAGGGGGTGTGTGTCCAGACAGGTATATGTAGTTCACCACATATTCTTTTGTGCAAAAGAGCGGCAAGCAGAATGCAGATGTGGTTTGGTGAGGATTGTAGTTTCCACAATGGAGAATCCCACTCACTGCACACACTTGGCTTCGTGAGCACCGCATGTTAACGTGGGGTTGGTCCAAACTAGGAAGGCTTCTATTTGCTCAGTACATGACCATTTTGGATAATTCATAGTTCACTGACAATCATCGATATGACTTCCTTTTAAAAGTAGTTTGTATCTAGCTGTGTTTGAGCCATCCCAACAAACAATAATTTGGCTCTTGTCTCTGATGTGCAACTCATGTCCATGCACAGAATGTGCATTTAACAAAAACTATGCAGTCTCAGAACATGTGTAGGACTCTGTTAGTCAGGATAGACCATGGATTTGTGCCTTGGAGAGTTTCCAGGTTGCAAGCCTGGGCAAGTTTTTTTTATGGAAGACCGGCAGTTGCCCGAGCATGCCCCTTTCCACGCCACACATGTTGTCCAAGGGAAGGGCATTAGGACCCATACAGCTTGGCACCAGTGTCATCGCAGAGCCATGTGTGGTTAAGTGCCTTGCTCAAGGACACACTCGCAGCCTCAGCCAGGGCTCAAAATAGCCACCTTCAGATCACTAGTCGAATGTCTTAACCACTTGGCCACGTGCCAGCACTATCCCAGAATAACACGGTAGTAGAAGCTGTGACCACAATGCCTGGATTGCTGAGGAGGTGTAGAACTTGGCAGAGTGGGACAAGATTTGTGGTAGTCAACTCAATGCTGCATCCAGCAGACTGCATTCACTCAAACCCAAAGCCTCCTCTCAGGCGTTTGGGCCGGAAAGAGAGTCATAGATTAAATAGACATGTACTCTTATTATTCTCTCATGGAAGAAGTGGGTCCTTGCAGCAATCCATTAGGTCTACTGTCAGATCGGAGCAGCTGCCTATGAAGGTTGGAAGCAGCATTGTTCCTTTTTGCAAGATATTTTTGCTTGAAAAAGACAGAAAAGCAGCGTCATATTGTTGATATGCTCCAATAATTCTGAGCACAAAGCTCTAGGGAGTTCACCTGCAAAACCTGATGTCCGGTGCGAGTAGCTGGGTCAGTGATGCTGGTGATAGGAGGACGTAAGGTAGGCCACTTTTTAACATTTTCAGATGCATCCTCTCTAAAGTGTCCAAGACTTCCCACAGGCATTAAGAATTAACCAAAACTAGATGTCAGTCAAGGATAGTGAAATAATTGAGATATACAGTATGGAATGGTTTCTGGGTGTTTTTACTTGTCAATGGAATTGATTGGCTTTGGAGTGGAATTGCAACAATCTGGCAATTTTCCTTCATTTGCTACGTTAGTGCACATTGAAAAATCAATTTGAAATCCTGGCAGAAGGCCTTGCATTTATAAAAGATGTTCCAAAGTTCCGACATTAACAATTTGCAAGCCAATGCTTGGATGTCACGTTGTAAAATAGTGTTAAAATTGAAAACATTAGGTAATTTGGAATTAGATTTAGAATTAGTTAATTATTGTCACGTGTACCAAGATACAGTGAAAAGCTTGTCTTGTATACTATCAAATCATTATACGACACATTGAGGTAGTACATGGTAAAACAAAACCAGAATGCAGAATAAAGTGTAACAGGTACAGAAAAATGCAGTACAAGCAGACAATAAGGGGCAAGATCATAATGAGGTAGACTGAGGTTAGGAGACCTAGTTATTTGTTCTAGGGCAATCAAGTTAGGCGGCCTCCATTGGAACAAAGTTGACAGCTGAGTCTTCCTGACCAGAGCTTGCCACTGAGGATTGTGGCCTGGTCTCCAGTGGGATAACCTGAGCAACTGCAAATGCTCCCATGGAATGTTGTGGAACGTCTTTATGTGGAACAGTATGCTACAGTACAACCATTTTGGCCCACAATGTTGTATTGACCTTTTAACCTACTTCAAGATCAATCTAACATTTTCCTCCCATATAGACCTCCTTTTCTTTCATTCATGTGTCTAATGCACCTAATGTATCTGTCTCTGTCATCACGTCATTCAATGCATTCCACACAGCTAACATCCTTCTAACATCCTTCCTACACTTTCTTCCAATCACCTTAAAATTATACCTTCTTGTGTTAGCCATTTCCATCCTGGTAGAAAAAAAAGCACTAGCAGTCCACTCTATTTATACTCCTCATCATCTTATACACCTTTATCAAGACACCTCTCATCCTCCTTTGCTTCAAAGAGTAAAACCTTAGGTCACTTAATCTTTCCTCATAGACATGTACTCCAGTCCAGACAGCATCCTAGTAAAGTCTCCTCTACACCCTCTTTAAAGCTTCTACATCCTTCTGACAATGAAACAATCAGAACTGAACACAATAATCCAAGTGTGATCTAACAAGGGTTTTATAGAGTTGTAACGTTACTTTGCAGCTCTTGAACTCAAGTCACTTACGTGAAATGTCCAGAAAGTTTCAGCAGCTGGGTAAGCCCTGGTCCTAGCCTTGCAGACAGTACAAATTAGAAGGGATTTTGAATAGTTAAATGTGGCTGAATGTTAATGACATTTAAAGAACAAAGGCCTGATTTTGTTCAAACTTTTGATGGTGTTGATAGGCATTTGGAGGTAGGCAAACTTAGGTTACTGATTATTCTATAAATTCATTAGAAAATATTTATTACCAACATTTAAATAGCTAAAAATATTAAACTAAACCAATACAATTTAGAAAATGAAAACTTCGCCTTTACTTGAAATTAGCTGGATCTCAGTCCAGCAGTAGGTCTAACCTAGTGTAATATTTGAAAGAAGATACTCCCAGATAAATTCTGGGAATTTCAGCAAAGTGGAGTTCTGCCAGTGGACTTCAGTGAGCAAGTGTATTGAGAACTTTGGTGCCATCTGCTTAAATCTGGAGTGTTTGAAAATGTGTGAAAGTCTTAGATTTACTGCTATTGGAATAGCAATTATTTGCCAATGAGGCCCAGTCCAATATTTAAGATTGATGATCTTCTAACTGTGGTCAACTGTGCAACTTTTTAAAACTTCTGACTTCCAGTAGCTGTACTATTTTACTTTCATGTTGATGTAAAATCTATTTTGACCAGCAGATCTTTTTAAAGGTGTGGTTATTGGACGGAGCAAATGTGTTGCATTCAGCAAGCTTTCTGCTCGAAGACCCAGCACAGCGGCAAGCAGCTTCAGTGAATAAGTCTGAGGATTGGGACATGAACAAAGGCAGAATCGGAAATGAGAAACAATAAATGATAGTAGAAAGTGAGGACGCTTGTCTGAAAGAACATTTTCAAAGTCAAAGTGAAAATAAGCTTATTATCAAAGTGCAAACAAGAGAAAATCTGTAGATGCTGGAAATCCAAGCAACACACAAAATTGCTGGAGGAACTCAACAGGCCAGACAGCATCCAAGGACAAGTGTACAGGCGATGTTTTGGGCCGGGACCCTTCATCGGGACTATTGTCAAAGTGCGTACAGTACGTCACCATATATTATTGTGAGATTCACTTTCTTGCTGGCATTTACAGGAAAATAAAGAAATACAACAGAATTTATGAAAAGCTATACATAAATGAAGACTAACAAACATGCAACACGCAGAAGAAGACAAACTGAAAACTTGAGGTATAGAGTCCTTGAAAATGAGTCTATAGGATGTGGAATCAGTTCAAAGTTATGCTGAGTGATTATTTATTCAGTTAGTTCAGGAGCTTGCTGGATCCAGGGAACATCCAGCATTGTTCCTGAACCTGGCAGCGAGGAACTCCATGGTCCTGTACCTCTTGCATGATAGTATTAGCGAGATGAGTGCATGGCTTGGATGATGGGAGTCCTTGATGGATGTGGCTTTCTTATGTCGGCACTTTGAAAGGTTTGGGACATTTTCTTTGAATCACTACCAGTCCTTGGTTACTGCAGAGGCAGAGAGACATCACTACCTCCTTTAATTTCACAATTAGCCACCTGCGGCATGAATACGGGCAGCAGTGCCCTTCTGCATTGTTACAGAGGGATTTATTGCTGTGCAACAGAGCATAGAAAATGCAGAGTTTTTGCACCAGTTTTAAACACTGTCAGGGGTGCCTCTGTCGAAATTGATGTTCTGGGTGATCACTTTGAAACAACATTGTGAGCTGGACTAAGCCACAAAGTGTCTTATTGGATGGTGTTCGGCAGACAAGCCCAGCAATGGGGAGTAAGCATAGATTCACACTCCAGTTATTGCAGAGTCATTGCATGACCCTGCACAGGAAGACCATGACCACCCCAGTGAAGCAAACAGAAGAAAGTGATGGTAATGGCAAAATATGATCAATGCAATTACACTGAAAGTTTATTCATCTCCATTACAAAGCAAAGCAGACAATTAACAGAGTTATTTATGCACTTCTATAAAAAGTTTCCTTTTTATGCATTTTAAGCAGTATCGCGCTGAAACTTCTGGCATTCAGCCATCTGCACTGAATTAAATGTTGGACTTGCATGAACCTTCTGGAACTGTATTTTTGCTGGGACTCCCAGCTTCAAATCAGAAAATCTGCCTTTAAGACCTGACATTGGTAATAACTGGTATAGGATTGGAGATCCCATTCATTGGGGGGGGAGTTGGCTCGTGTGATTGTTGAAAATTATTTAAAGGTATTTTTATTGATTTATTCGTGATTTTATGTAATTCTGATGAACCTTTTTTTTATTCCAATGCTTGTGTTTAATTTTTTTTTAGATTAATATTAGCATTTTTATATGTCACTGGATGGAAGGCATTTAAGAATTGTTAAGTGTTTTATAACTTGTTAGAACATCAGTGTTTCTCCTCCAGGTTTGCATCCTGTCAAAAGCTGTCAGGGCTTTCCAGGGACAAGGCTCAAGGTGATTCCACTTGAGGTTTTACATCTCCCAGGTTGCCATTAAGATCCAAGATGCCAGAGGTATGACCTATCGAATTTCACGACAAATGCCAGTGATAATAAACCTGATTCTGATTCACCTGTAATGATTAAGTGTGTGGTGAACTACATATACCTGTCTGGACACGCCCCCTGCTGACTGCTCCTGTGGCTCCTCCCACAGACCCCGGTATAAAGGTGATCAAGGCCCGAGCCCAGCCTCCAGGATGTAGTATGGTGGTCACTCACTGCTTGTTCCTTCTTCCAGTCAATAAAAGCCGATATCTTGCCTTACGTCTCAGAGTGAGTTATTGATGGTGCATCAAAGTGTTGCAGGTAAGTAAAGAGTATTGTCTTGGAGAGCACAGATCCAGTGCAATTTGACCAAATTTTGTTCAACTTTATTCAAGCATTGACCAACATTCTGAGCTAATTAAAAAGACTTGGGTTTGTCTAGTCATTCCATAAATTTCTCTGGAATTGCTTCCCTACTATCCCAGGAATCATTCTATTTTTTTTTATTGGTGACCAGTGAGCTCAAGGAAGACCTGACAATGAATCTCCTGAACTTAGGTAACATCCTGGTGTTTCTCTGCTCTCCAGCCAGAGATTCAATTGGTAAATTCATTCTGTCTGCAAGGGGCAAAATAGATGAAAAATGAATGAGGAAAGAATGAAGTAATAAGATAATCAATCAACCAGCAGCCTTGAGCCATTTTGGAGAAAGGATACACATTGTCCAGTTCTATCAGGTACAGACAGGTAAAGATATTGAAAACAAAAATAGCACGACTGACTTCTAAATCATGTTCACACTGATTACCTCTAAAGAACAATGGCAATACGAGGCCCACTGGACTTCTCTTAAATATATGTAAATAATTGTTGCAAGCTATTGATTAAATGCCATCACTGCTATTATTTACCCTTGTACGAGCTGCTATAACTGACCTTCAACATTACGGCACAAGTTTAGGTTTCAGTGAAATCCTTTCAAGATTCAGACTGACAATGCTAGCCTCCCAGTTAAATCAAGGGAAAAGTGCATAACAAGGCTTGATAATTCAGGAATTTAATTAGCTAAGCAGAACCAATTATTTATGTTAAAGTATTATGTTTTTTTAATTGGGTAGATGGGGATAATTTTTGATACTTGAACTTAGATGAGAAGTCAGTAAGGCACGTTGATCTACCATTCAGGAATACAGGGGCAGCTTGTGTCCAATTTAAGAACCAATTCTCATTAGCATCAGGGAGTTGAGATGAGATGGTAATATATGCTGAAAAAATACCTGTCATGGTTCTGAGAGTCATAGGTTCATAAAGTAACACAGCATGGAAACAAGCCCTTCATCTCAAATTATCCATGCCAACCAAAGAGTCCACTTAAGCTAGTCCTATTTACCCATATCCTGCTAAACCTTTCCTGCCTATACTGCTCTTATTCAAATATCTCTTCAATGTCGTTATTGTGCCTTCTCTTTCAGGCAGCTCATTCCATATATGCCTCACCACCTGTGTGTAGAAGTTGTCTCTCAGGTCCATTTAAATTTTTTCCCATGTCATCTTAAACCTAGATAATAAGCGTCCAGGGCCAGATAACATATATCCAAGATTTACTCAAAGATGCCTGTGGTTATATTTACAAACCCCTGACATGTATTTTTGAAAAATAATCGAAGACTGGTGAAATTCCTAAGAACTGGAAGTGGGCACTTTTTATAAGACGGTGACTACACTGACCCTGGTAACTACAGACCAACAAGTTTAATATGTATCGCAGGCAAGATAATGGAAACGATTATCGCATGTAAGACAGAAAAGCGGCTGATAAGAATAGGTATGTTAGCGAAAGCCAGCATTGCTTCAGCAAGGGGGAATTATATTTTACTAATATGCTGGAGTTTGATGAAGAGACAATTAAAATTTATGATAACAACAGAGCGGTTGATATCATTTACTTAGACTTTCAGAAGAGCCTTGACAAGGTGCCCCACAAGAGGTTAATAATCAAATTACAGAAGGTAGGGATTCAGGGTAAGGTGCGCAAATGAGTGCAGAATTTGCTCAAAAACAAAAACAACAAGTTATGGTAAGAGGATCCTATTCACACTTAGAAACTGATAACAGTGCACAGGGATCAATTTTGGGGCTGCTTCTTTTTCGAATTTACATTAATGATCTGGATGAAGCACATAACAATTAAACTAATAAGGTTTGCTGGTTACACAGAATTAGTGGGGTGTGGGCTGAATACATTCAGGCAGCAGGATCAATACAGTTAGATCTAAACAACATCTGGATGTGGGCAGAGAAATGGCAGATGACATCCAGTGAAAGCACAGGTAAAATATTACATATAGGAAGTAGACATATTAGATATAAATGTACCATGGGGGGGGGGGTGCTTCAGTTAGAAAGTACACTGTATGAGAAGGGTTTGGGTGTCCTGGTAGATTCATCACTATCAACATCCAGACAATGCACAGAAGCAATTAGGAAGGCTAATAAAATGTTGAGCTATATAATGTGCTCAGTGGAGTTCAAGTCTAGACCCATTCTCCTTAAGCTGTATAATGCACTTGTGAGGCCACACCTTGAGTACTGTGCACAATTTTGGTCTCCATATTTTGTAAGGGATGTGAAGGCGCTGGAAAGAGCTCAGAGATGGGTGGTTAGACTCATTTCCGGTCTGCAGGGTTTGAACTATGAAGAAAGATTGAAATAATTAAATCTTTTTAGCCTAAGTAGACGTAGAATGAGAGGAGACACAATAGAAGATTTCAAAATCTTTACAAGTATAAATAAGGTGGATGCCAGCTGCTACTTCAAAACTAATCCATCAACAAGGTGCCATAGGTGGAGATTGGTTAAAGGGAGATTTCAGATTAACAGCAGGAAGCATTACTTTATACAGCGAATTATGGACACATGGAACAAAGTTGAGAGTAGTACCTCAGAGACTTTCAAATCTGAACTCAATAGTTATTTCACCATGCTATGTGAATAAGAATTTGACACGCTTTGTTGGGCTGAATGGCCTATTCTTGTCAAAAACCTTCTAATGTTCTAAATATTACGTGTGACTTATGAGCTCATGCTTGGATGTTATCAAGATCTTGTTGTAGGCACACAAGGGTGGCTTCACTTGTTGAGGAGTGGGGTGTAGACCTGAATATTGTGCAATTACTAGAGATTATCTTCACTTCCTAATGGAGCACTATGATGGATATTCACTTCCTGGGCCAAGGGGATTCATGTTTTGCCAAGCTTGGCTTTCTAAACACAGCAACTGCCGCTTGTAAGTTCAAACAGTGCAAGTTAAATTTCCAACTACATGTTTAGCTTCTGGTTATAAACAGGAGCCAGTCTTCAATTTTTAAAATGTAATCATTAAAGCAGTAATCAGTTTGAAACTTGAAATCACAGGCTTTACAAACAAGCTCTGTCTATGGAGCAGACTTCTGGACCACAACAGCTGGCTTATTGCTGCTCAAGAGATGCAATATAAGACAATGGATTATTTAATTTGGCTTGTTTCAAAACAGACAAGCTGGCTAAGTTGTTTAATTCAAGGAAGCTTGAAGACCAGATGGAAACAAACAATTAGCATATCAATAACTGATCTATTAGTAAGTTGGGAGTTTTATGTACTCAGAAGTTAGCTTCACAACGTTAGTTCTGGGTTGCTGGGAGCAGTGTCTCCAAGAGGCTTTTAGACTGCTTGTGTTAAAAAGGCACCTGAGGAAATATCAAAAGCATGTGAAGTCATCCAAGAGGCAAAGACACTGTATAAAAATTAGAGAGTAATTCAGGATTATGAGGAATGGAGTAAGGAACATCAAGAAGTATGAAAGAAACATGGGGTGCACTAGAATCCATTCCTCTGGCTTCGATTTCTGCAATGGGTATTTTGCTCATCTGCATCACTGGTATATCCTTTTAGTTTATGGAAATTGTACCTCCATTTTGGAAATCCTTTGCGTATTAGAAATGGTTTGTAATTTGGAAATGTTTAATATAGAAATCCTTTGAGTTTAAATGTGTTTCAAAAACCTTGTTTGAATTTAAACATATATCACTGAAATTAAATGGACTGTGTTTTGGACTATTTTGTTAACTGGAAGTACCTTTTCCTTGATGGCGGGGGTGGAGCCCACCTCTCAAATTGTGAGTATCGGCAGCTAAACTCACTATGGAGAATAAACAGAGAAATTAACTAGTCTTTGAAGATGAGGTAGTTACATTATAATTTCCCTTTAATGAGAGTCATGGCTATTTATATCAGACGGTGCTTCAGGTCTTCATTTGAGTTTAGAACTTCATGGTCAGCAAACCCAATACCATCCAGTGATCATGGTGGGACCGTCACTGATGGGGCAGCTGAAGCTGGTTAGGCTAAGGATACTGCCCCTGGGAACTCCTGGTGGGGTGAGATGTTTCACTTCTAACAACAATATATACCTCCCCTCAAGCAAGGCATGACTCCAGCCTTTCGAGTGTTTTTCCCTTGATGCCCAGTGACTTCATTTTTAACAGGGCTCTTTAAAGCCCCGGTTACTGAGATGCTACTGTGATATCAAGCACACCTCTAATAGTCAGATCTTTGGTGCATATTTCAGTTAAAGCTGGAATAATACCTAAAGCAAAATGGTCTTGGTGAAAACCTACCATTGGTGGGAGGGATATTGATACTGTACTGTCAACAATAAACTCCATCCACGTTGTGAGAGTTATTAATAGGATTGGATTTGTCCTAGGCAATTCTCCGTTTTATTAGGTAGATGCCAATATCGTAACTGTACTGAAACAACTTGACCAGAGCAGATCATTCTGACTTGCAATTCTTCAGCATCCAATCTGAATGTTATCTCTTTCCATTGTTTTTGTACCTATTTCTCTCATCCTGTGGCCCCTCTTTAAGCCACTGTCTTGGTCAAAGTACTTCAGCATAATGGCAATGGCAAGGGGGAATAAATTTGTCCATACCATCTCCATTGTTTAATTCTCCTATCACAACTTCTTTATTCAGTAAGAACACTGACAAAGCAATCTTACACTTGAGAGAGTAAGCCAATAAACACATTAACCTTTTCAGAGCTTCGCATGTTGTGTTTTCCTGAGGACCCTGCACCTTAGGTGAAATGAATATTAGCAATGATAATTGCAGTTAACATACATAGAATGGAATCATAGAATGTTTGCAACACTGAAGGAGACTGCTTGACCTATTGAGCCTGTTCCAGCTCCTAGTAGAGTCTCTTTCCTTATGGTCTGCAAATTATTCACTCTCTAATGTCCATCCAGTTCCCTTTTTCAAGCAGTCATTGTTTGCCTCCACAGATTGCACAGGCTGCAAGTTCTCCATGGAAATACTTCACTTACATCTTTTGCCTGAAGTGTTAAATCTTTTTCCATGGCTATGTGAATCATTTATAAATAGAAGGCGCATCCTTCATCTTACACTGTTTTAACCAGTTAGAAGAATGGTTTGCGTCTTAATAGCATGGAGGTCTGGAAAGGGGTTGTTTCACTGCTAAATTTCAGTGGTCTACTGCAGAATAGTTTCATCTGCAAGCCGATGTTTCAACATGCCTGATTCCTCACCGTCCTCTGCTTCCCCAGTGTCACCTGCCTTACCTTGCTGAAGGCCCTTGTCCTTGTCAACGATGAGGTTTTCATTTTGGAGCAAATTCATGCGGTGAAGCACAAATCACAATTATAAGACACCCTCTGGGCCACTTTGCAGAGAGTCACTGGACCTTTTCAGGGAACAGAGTCATTGCTTAAGGACTTTGTTTCTCTGCTTCCTGAGAGCTTTGGGTGACTGTGGATTTGATTTCAGGACACTTTGACTATGAGATTGCAGGGAGGAATTCGGATCCGAGGGCAGCAGGGGTAGATCCTGTTTAGAACACCCTTGTTTGCTATGCAGGTACAAAATGTGGATGAGTTAGCAGAGGCAAGTGGGAGTCGGGGATAGGTGATGGAAGATTGATGATGTGTCAAAGTATCAAGGCAGCTGCTCAGATAATGGGTGCAGTGCAGTGCATTGCATTCTAGATTCATTTGAGATTCATGAAATGAATATGGAAGTCAGAATATTCAAAAGCATCCTACTGCATGGTACAGAGGAGTCTCCGAGGAACCCTGCAGTTGCCTGAGCTGGCATCTAATCCTGCTGCTTCCAATTGCCAGTGGGTAAAGTGATGGAAACATCCATCAATGTGCTTACTGCAGTCAGGAAGTGCAGAAGCATTGCCCTTTTTTAAAAACATTTCCTTTTATACTCTGAAGGGAAGGACTGCGATGCTCTTGTCTACAACAGACAATGGAATAGAAGCTCTAGGAGTAAACTCAAGGTCTTTGTCCCCAGTTGAAGGGTCTTGACCCAAAACTATCCTGTTCCCTCGAAGATGCACCCTGACCTGCTGAGTTCCTCCAACAGCTTCTTGTTTCCTCTCCATCTCTCAACATGCTTAGTTGTCTTCACAACTGTTCACCTTGGCCTTTACTATTTGTATAAATGTACAGCATTTCAGTTAGCACCAACAAATATGAAGATTTCTTTATCATCTTTTCCTTCAAGCCATTGTCATTCATTGATAGCAACATTGTTCATGCCAGTTCTTGTGGTACATCTCTCTTTACCAGACTCACCAGGGAAGTGCAAGTTCCTTAGGCACTGTTCCTCAAATATGTTTTCCCCCAATGAGGAACTTGGATGGGAAGAGAGACTTCTTGGCAATTAATCCCACTCTTCTTTATCTGCCTACAGCAAAAGCTCTTCTGGTTCCATCATTCTTTCACCATCTCCTTGACCTCGAGCCAAACTGACACTGCAGAAGAGTCCCAGTGCAGAATCACTAAGTTACCTGAGGCCATGGTAGATTTCAGAAGGTGGAAGAGACAATGAAGCCATCTAAAGTGCCTGCAACTACATCAGTAAACAGGAACTAGCAAACTGTTGGCCAAACCTTTTCAGACAAGAGCAGGTGACTCCCTCTTTAGCCATCCTTGCAGAGTCTATGTTTTGCTGCGCCTGGCTTATTTGCATATTCATTACCATCTGCATGAAAATGTTTCTGTAAAGCCCTTAGACTTTAACAATGTGAAAAGATCTGAGTAATTAAGTGTATTTTAACCATGTATTGGTTTAGCTTTGGAATCTAAGTTTGTATCTATGGTCTTTCTTCAACACCCTGAAGAAGAACCCTTTATCAGGTACAGGTATCTTTTGTCCCTGATACCTGTACCTGCAGAGTGGCCACTGACTGTTTGATCATGGTTTTCTGCCACTGTAGCCCATCCATTTAAGGTTCAATGTTAATGCATTCAGAGATGCTCTTCAGGCACCACTGTTGTAATGCATAGGTATTTGAGTTTCTGCTGCCTTTCTGTAAACTTAAACCAGCCTGACCATTCTCCTCTGACCGCTCTCATTAACAAAGCCGCTTTGCCCACAGATCTGCCACTCACTAGATTTTTTTTTGTTTTTTCCACAGATCTCTGTAAACCCCAGAGACTGTGGTGTGTGAAAACCTCAGGAGATCTGCAATTTCTGAGAGACTCAAACCATCCCATCTGGCACCAACTTCCATGGTCAAAGTCATGGCGAACACATCTCTTCCCCATTCTGATGTTTGGTCTGAACAACAACAGAACTTCTTGACCATGTCTGCACGCTTTTAAGCATTGCAATCTTGAAACATGATTGGCTGATTGGGTATTTGCATTAATGAGCAGGTGTACCTAATGAAGTGGCTCTGAGTGCATATTCTTTAAGAGATCTAAACAATTTCTAAGGTCTTGTTTTTCTTTTCCCCCAGTGTAAATTTCTCTGATCTTCCTTCACCATCAAACCCACTTATTATCTCCTTTCTCCTTTATTCTGATTTTCAGGCCAGGATACCCTACTGTGTAACTGTAGGACCATGTACGCTTCAAAATTCAGGGCCTTTAACCTAAAATATTTATCATTCCTTGAGGTTTATTCCTCAAATTTAAAATCCAAAGATTTTAATTAGCCTTTTCCCCCATTGCCATCAATATGGTTAATGGACTACCTAAACACCCTCAAAGTACTGGATTGATTCCACAAGATACTTCAAATCCACTGGCAGGGTAAGAGGCCATCTCCAACTAACTAGGCAGTGTGGTAGGGTAGGGTGGCTTAGCAGTATGGACAGCACAGAATAGGCCCTTTCAGCTCTTCGAGCCAAACCACCCAGCAATTCCTTCAATCTAATCCTAGCCAAATCACGGGGAAATTTACAATGACCAATTAACCTACCATCTTGCACGTCTTTGGACGTGGGAGGAAACCAAGGCACCCAGAGGAAGCCCACGTGGTTCCCGGGGAGAACATACAAACTCCTTACAGGCAGTGGCGGGAATTGAACCCAGATCGCTGGGACTGTAAAGCCTTGTGCTAACCACAACAATACCGTGCCGCCCCGCACGCTTAGAGAATCGCTTCACAGCACCAGCCAGCGATAAATGATTGAGGTTCAGTTCCCACTGCCACCCGAAATGAGTTCGTACATTCTCTCAGCGGCCCTGCAGAGTTCCTCCAGGTTCTCTGGTTTCCTCCACATTTCAAGGACTCACAGTTAGATTTAGTGAGCTGTAGACAACATGGAAGCATGGTGACAGTTGTAGGGTGCCCAGCCCCCCTTGCTGCTTGATTTGATTTGATGCAAATGACACATTTCACTGTATATTTTAATGCACATGTAAAAAAAAGCAAATCTTTATCTAATCTTTTCATCCCTGTAATAAAGGCTGTAATTGCAATTAACTAGTTCCAATGGGTAGGCCAAGTCCACACCTGTCACTGGGCTTCTGGAACAATACTACTCTGTGCTCAGTCACAAAAAATGATTACAAGGTAGAGAGTGGAATAATTTAAAGATGAAAAACTATGAAGTTCCATTTAACACATGGGAAATTCTTGTCAACGACTGGCCAAAACGTGGTAAAAACATTAACCAATCCTTTTAATTTTAAGATTGCTATGTATGTATTGTCCTACTTGCCCTATTCAAGTGCACTTATACATCTTTTCCACTGTTTTTCTCTTGTGATTTCCTACAGGCTGTGTAATGGCTTTTCTTAAGTCTACGTGTATTAAATTTACATAGTTCTCTTTGGCACTTAGGTCAGTTTCATTATTTTGTTAGAAGGCTATAATGCCAGAAATGATTCTTTTTGGGAAGCGAACATTCTCATGTATTTAATATCATTAATGATCTGACATATTCTTTAATAGACATTATCCTTCATAAACAGTGTTTATTGTCTTTAGCACACATACTTATGTATTATAGTGGAAATTATAAAATATTGCATAAGTTATCACAAATCTGTTAGTTTGCAAGATCTTTGTAATCAATGATATGAAGTTTCTTGGAAATTAGCAAAGTTACCTGACAGACACCATACGTCCAGTTTTATCTTTGGATATTATTGACAGGAAATGACTTCCTGAATATAAACTTTTAAGCTTAATTGTTGTTTGCTGTTATGATACTTTGTGGCTCCAGTACAACTCTTTACCACTCTGTAACTCCCCTAAGAGTATGCAGACAATTTAGTTTTCTCATAAAGGTAGCTTGGTAAACATTGGCAAAGTATATTCCACTTACTATGGAGAAACAAGGTTCACATTTTCTTCAGAGTTTGGCCATTTTCTTCAAGAACATTGGACATGCACTCAGTAGCCATTTTATTATGTACATCTGTACATGGCTCGTTAATGCAAATATCTGATCAGCCAACCAAAGCATAAAAGCATGCAGGCATGGTCAAGGGGTTCAGTTGTTTTTCAGCCCAAACATCAGAACGGGGAAGAAATGTGTTGTTTGTGACTGTGGAATGATTGTGGTGCCAGAAGAGATTGTTAAAGTATCTCAGAAATTAAATTATCCCTTGTGGCTTTCACACACAATGGAGTCTGTAGTGTGTGTAGAGAATGGTGCGAAAACCAAAAAGAAAACATCCAGTGAGTGTCAATTCTGTGGGTGAAAATGCCTCGTTAATAACAGAGATCAGAGGAGAATGGTTAGACTGGTTCAAGCTGACATGAAGGTGACAGTAACTCAGGTAACCATGCGTTACAACAGTGGTGTGCAGAAGAGCATCACTGAACACACAACATGTCGAACCTTGAAATGGATATGCTACAGCAATGGAAGACCCCGAACATACACTTAGTGGTCATTTTATTAGGTACAAGAGGTGGCACCGTAGCATTGTGGTTAGCACAATGTTTTACAGTACCAGTGACCGGGGTTCAATTCTTGCAACTGTCTGTAAGGAGTTCGTACGTTTTCACCGTGACGGTGTGGGCTTCCTTCAGGTTCTCTGGTTTCCCAGAATAATCCAAAGATGCACTGGTTCGTAGGTTAATTGGTCATTGTAAACTGTCCCATGGTTAGGTTAGGGTTAAGTCTGGGGTTGCTGGATGGTACAGCTTGTAGGGGAGGCAGGGCCTACTCTGTGGGGTATTTCAGTATATTAAAACTTTCTTTTTAGTAATAGAGCATTGCAAGTTTCTTCATTTCCTTTTATTTATAATGGTAGTATAACTATCAGTGCTTCACAATATTGCCCACAAAATTGACAGTTTTTGTGATTTCTGCACATATTGTTTACACTAATATCCTAAATAGGCTGTAAGCGATTCTGCCTATTGCTGCATGTAATTTGCAGCCTTCTCCACAGAAATCTATGGAAATTGGTTGAATTGACAACAAACCCAGGTATTTATAAACCTGTCACACAGTGATATTCTGTGAGATCCGAGTTTGTTTCTAATCGCAATTTTTGCCATATTTACTGCTTAGTAAACTGCCTGTTCCAAAACCACTGAATTTAGGTGCATGAATTCTAATACTCCATAATATTTTTAAGCAAAATAAATTTTAAAATAAGAAGCTTTGTAAAAATTTTGCTTCAATTGCTGCCCTGGTTATTTGTGTAAGTTCCAAACTTCATTTTCAGCTAGGTTAAGCATTAAACATTTACTAAAAATTGTCTTCTTCATATTTTGCTGTCTCTGAGAATTCTTTACTATGATTTGCTATTCAGTCAGTTAAATGATGTTATTGATCATTGATACAAAGATCCATTGAACTGATACATAACAATCGACATTGTGAAAAGTGAAAATCCACACCATTGGGATAGCTGCATCTTTGTTGGCAGATTTATATGAGTTAAGTAGTGAATAACGTCATTCTGTGCCACCTGCAAAATTCGGCCCACTGTGCTAAATTAGATTGCATGAAATATTTACGATGTTCAGAGGATTTGGGTGTTCTAAATCATGAATCACAAAATGTTAGCAGACAGGTGCAATAAATAGTTAATAAGTCAACAGGCACGTTGGCCTTTATTGTGAAAGAATAGGAATTTAAGAATAAGGAGATTTTGCTGCAGTTGTACACCTAGGTTTTTTGTGCACAGTTTTCATCCTTACATCTAAAAGAGATCATGATAACATTGAAGGCAGTCCAAAGGGCTGGACCTATTCCCAGGAAGAGAGCGTAGTCCTATCAAGAGAGGATAAACAGCTCGAATCTGTATTCCTTGAAGTTCAGAAGAATGAGGAGCGATGTTATTCAAATGTAAAAGAACCAAAAGGGGCCTTGAAATTGTTGATGTTGAGATGTTCTCAATGGTGGGAGAATCATGAACAAGGGGCCATAACTATAAGACATTGGCCATTTAAAACATAGAAAGTTCTTCTCTCAGAGGGTAGTGAATCTCTAGAATTCTGGTGATGGAGGACAGATAATTAGATATACTTAAGGTGGAGATTGATAGATATTTGAAAAATAAGGAATTGAGGGTTATGAGGAACTGGTACCGAAGAGGATTTGAGGCCAGTGTGGATCTGCCATGGTCTTACTGAATAGTGAGGCAGGCCTGTGGAACCTAGTTGTCTATTTCTGCTTCTATTTTCTTAAATTCTTGTTTTGTTTTGCAGCTTCATGACACTGTCCAAGGAATTCACTGCCTGCAGAGATAATGGAAGCAGAAGCAATCTGTCTTCTAAAGAGAATTGGAGGCAGAATAATTTGCAAGGCTATCAGGAAAGAGGGTGGGAATAGAATAGACAGACTTGTTTTATGAGGAGCCAGAACAGATTCTACTATATCGTGTTGTTTGTTAATTAGATTTCCAGATTCATATTTGTTGCTCACAGTGTATCTATTCAGCCTGACTTCACGCCATATGGTGCTGAGGAATATAATGTACGCTCAAACATAGAACATTGTGCATCAGTGGGTGATATGCTAGAATTGTTAACAAAATGGCATATTTACATTTAACAATGAAGTTCTTTACCCAATTTTGCAGTAAACGTATCAAGTTCAATGGGCCAAGTAGCCTCTTTCAATGTCATAATCATTTATTAATGTCTGAAATTGGGTAGCTGTGAGTCAGGTGAAAAAGTGAAAATTCTAACTCAGCCCCATCCAGCCAACTTCAGGTTTCAACAGAAATGAGATGACGGGCATCGATTCTGGAGGCAACGTGCACAAAATGCTGGGGGGACCTCAGTAAATCAGCCAGCAAACTGTGGAACGGAATAAACAGTCATTGGATCTTCCTGCAGAATCAGAATAAAGTTCATTATTACTGGCAAATGTTGTGAAATTTGTTGACTTGCGGCAGCACTGCAGTGCAAGCCATAAAAGATTACTGTAAGTTACAATAAGAAATATAGAAACAATAAATGCAAGAAGTGAGGTGGTGTTCATAGGTTCGTGGTCCGTTCAGAAGTCTGATGATGCCTGGCTTCTGAATTCCTGCAGAATTTTGTGGGTGTTGTGCAAGATTTCCAGCATCTGCAGAGCCTCTTCTGTTTATGATTCTGGTTATTTATGTATTATACTGCTGCTTGTTTTTACTCTAATGTTGTTTCTAGGACTCAGGAATTTATGGAAAAGGCTGAATACACAATACAAAAGCTTATTAGGCACTAATTTTTGGTTACTTTTCTCAATCCACCGATCTATGTAGAAAACCCTCTCCATCACACAAATTATATGCCCTCCTCAGCCATCGTAAGGCCCACCAATCACCTGCCACTAACTCCCAACACTGGATCCTCACTCTTCAACATGACTACCACTGGCTCCCTGGTATCAGCCTTCCCTCTTCCACACCACTCTCGCATCCCGCCGCTTTCAAAGAAAGCCGTCAGATCCTAGGAAAGTTGCTTCAATAACCATGTCCCTCCATTGTCTGAGGTCCTAAGCCATTGTTTTCCTCTGACTAGCAATAGACTTCAAGTATCTTATGCTACAAACACCACTGGGCATTTTGAGAACACAAGTGGGCACCCTTTCCAGAGGTTAGACCTCTGCCACTTGATTCCGTTATTCATGGCCTATTGCCTCGTCCTTACTTAACCACTTTAACCTGCAGCCTGTAGTAGATCCTCCATATTTCTGGCCCTTCAGTTTCCTCTTACCCAATCTCTGAAGTACACTCAACCAAAATTTACCATCAGTCCTGCTTCATTGATATCTTTGGATCCTCCCATCAAAGTCCCTCTCTCACACCAGCCCATCTACCAGATCCTGAACTCTCCCTCCCTTTTTCCCTGCCTCACCCCTGTGTCCCAGATTTATCTACCATAAGCTCACTAATTCTCAATCTAACTGGATGTGGCTGAGAAACTGGTTAATCATGCTATTACATTTGGCATGACTTGCTGGAAGCTTGTAATTTTAATTCCTGTTAAGCTCTGCTTTCCCCTACATTTCCCATAAATATGCCGACCATTTCTGCCCAGAACTCATCTGCTCAATTTGCTCAGGGTAGAATATGCCATAAATGTCACTAACATACATTCAAAACATTTCTAAGCTTTGACAACTTGATTGCACTTTGCTTTGTATAATGATTCGCATAGGGTGAACTCACTGTAACACTGGCTTGGATGCGACATGCCTATTGACCAGGCTTGAAATTCTTTGCAATTCCTGAGTACACAGCTGCATAAAGTGCGTCTGCTTATGAATATGACTGCTTTAATCTTCTAAAATTAAAATGGATGTTTCTTTTCAAAGATTAATCAGGGTAAATTAGAGGAGGTGGCACACTCTGTTGTCCTTACAGGAATACGAACTTGGTGACTAGAGAACCAAATGGACTAAATTCAACAAGGTGTTTTGAATAGGTAACCATTTATGTGTTCTATTGTCCTTAGGATTCATTGCATTTTACTGTGTGCAGTGCCCAGCCAGCTGGCTCAATGTTATTCAGAACTTGAAACATTTATTTGCTCCAGGAGTCCATGGCACTGTACTGCTCCAAATCCAACTGTGGTTGATTAATTGAGATTCGGGATTCTGCTTTTTCTGAATTGAAGCATGTAAGAAATTGTGTTTTTTTTTCCTAAAATGACAAATGCGGCAAGCACATGTGCATTAACCTCTTCTCAGAGTGTGTGAGACTTGCTGCCAGGTTTTCACTACTGTTATTTGCCAGACAAGGCTCAGTGGTGGCACTGTTTTCGAGTTAGAAGGTTGCTGTCCGAGCCCCAGAAGTTTGGCTGCGACAACCAGGCCAAGACTCCAATTCAGTGCAGATGCTGCTTCATTAGAGTTAAGCTTATTTGGATAAAAATTCAAAGTAAAGCTTGTTTTGGTCCTGTAGGTGGATATAGAAGATGCTACGTTGAAAAGGAGTAGCAGAGTGACTCAGTTATCCAAAATAATACGTATCCTTCGGATAATCTACTTCACAGAGTTATAGAACAGTTCGGCACAAAAACATGCCCTTTGGATCACCTGGTCCATGCTGAACTGTTATTCTACCTAGTCCCTTCTGCACTGGGACCACAGTGCTCCATACCTCTCCTATCCATGTACCTATCAAAATTACTCAAGCATCGCAATCAAACCTGCATCTACCACTTCTGCTGGCTGAATCGTTATTAGCTGGTCCTTATCACGTTGCTGTGTGAAGGTTAGCTGCACACCGACGGTAACTACAATTTCAAAAGTATTCAATTGTTTTAAAAATACTTGGGATGAAGTTGGCTACATAAAGTTAGACTTCTGCTTTTCCACCTGCATGTCAATCTTTAGTAATGTAATCCAAAGTCAAGGGTCCAATCAGTTGCAATTCTCTGTCAGCTGTCTCAACTTCTGTCACTGATTTCACACACCAGTTCATTGTCTGAGGTTGAAGCAGAGAGTTTGTAACCTTGGCGATTTACTTAACCCTAAACTGAGCTTCTGTCTCTACATCCACTTCACATGCTGCACTGATTTCTCTCTTAGTTAATATCATTCTCATCTTTGTCCTCAGCTGGTGTGCCTATTCAAAGGGGCCTTTGGGATTGTATATAAGTAACTTCTGTGCTCACCTATCTTGCGTCTCCCTTGAAAACTTTATACTTTGATTCTGGCTTTTTGTTTGTGCACCTACTTTGCCTACCAGTAATGGCTGGCTTTCAACTGTCTCTGCATCTGCATTTCTTTCTTCATCAAGACTTTCAGTAAACTACACTCCTTTTCCCCAGTTTTTGGAGATCCTTCATAATATTTCTGCCATTTGCTCAGTATTAACTTTTGTCTGATTTCCCAAATGCTTCCTCTCTATTCACAATTACCAGATTAGATTAGAATGCTATGCTTTTATCGCCCGGACTTGGGTCAAGGGTCAAAACCCACAGAAAATAAAAGACAATGAAGCTTTACTTGTGTTCCTTTGAAATCTGGAGAAACAGTCTGCTGTTCTCTGAGGTCTTTGAGTATAGCACAGGTGGTCATTTTGTACCTGCAGCATGATGTGTGACAGAATATTAAAATAGTATTGTTTACTGTTGAGGATCCAAATTCAAACATGGCTTAACAGGGGACGATGGTTGTCTTAGCTGTTAACAAACAGACAAGGAATGAATCGAGCAACAATGGGCACAGTGAAACACTGTCTGCAACATCTGTAGTTAGAGACCAAAACTGGGATAAACACAAGTTCAAAGACAATGCTCTTCATACAAAAACAAAATAATAGTTCATATTGATGCTGGTTATTTTAAGTCCACTTGGACAGTTTCTGATTACAGGGTCTTGCAACTGGCCATCAATAACTCCCAAATTAATGAACAACCTTTAATTACCATTTACTGGCGGTTTGTCAAATTTCATTTCATAAATCGCTTGTACTGCACTTTTCCAAATTAACTCAGCTGAGAGTCATTCTCTGACTGCTATCAAAGCCAGCAATTACGCATTTTACAGATTAATTTCTTGTCAAACACATGCCGATGAGTTTTATTCTCTCCTAGGACACTTCAATCTATTAACTGCAGCTTTAGGCACACACAATTAAGTCCAGTTCCTATGCTGAAGGTCTCCAAAGCATGTCACTGTGCACCAAAGCCACTCAGTCATAGAGTCGCCATTTCCCAGGAGTTTTTCTTATGAACAGAAAAATCAATTAGAAAGTAACCTGGCTAAGCTGATTCTTCACTTATTAATGGCTCCACATTTTTAACTACTTACTGACCATTATTTGTCCTACAGTGTGCTGTGTTTATGTTATTCATGGATATTAGAGCCCATTACACACACATTGCGTACACTGACTGGTTATTGACATTAAAATTAGAGCTCAGTTATAATAAATTGACAGATTGGTACTTGTAGTTGAAGTTCTTAGCTAGGTTAGATCTGCTGTTAACATCAGTTTAAACTAATGAAGACATGTCTCAATTAATAATTCCTTGCACTCCCTGGATGAGGTAAACGGGCCGTATTATGCCAGAACTGACCCACAACATGCATTGTTCTTGTGCCTCACCTACTATCCATGGCTCTGTGATTCTAAGTGAGCCCAAAACCGCACTGTTGGTCACAGCCAGGCCTCAAGCTGCAAGAAGTCACAAAATGCTCAGATAGCCTATTGCTATCTCGTCAGTTTTTTGAGTTGCTTTAAATATTTCTAATAAAATGAGACATTAAAAATATTCAAATATTAAACCACATTTTTAGAAAATGCTTACAGAAATAATGTTTTATAGGTAGAAGTTAGGCCATAAACAAGTTTTCAAGTGGATGGGTTTGTGTAACTTAGGTCAGCAATTGACAGATGTATCTGACTCCAACACTTAGGATCTTTGTTTCCACACCTGGTGTTGGTGGAAAGTCTAAATTCACTCTGACTTCTGTGCTGCAATGCTTGCTTTGATGAGAATGAACTAATTCTTCCTTAATTAGAATATGCTATAACTAGATATCATGTGTGCATACAGGTACATACAGATATTTGTGTCCTACTTGAATCTATTCTTATGAGGAGTGATTGATAAGTTCATGGCCTAAGGTAGAAGGAGTCAATTTTAGAAAACCTAGCACATTTATTTTTCAACATAATCCCCTCCTACATTTACACACTTAGTCCAGCGGTCGTGGAGCATACGGATCCCTTCTTTGTAGCAGTCAGTGTCTTGGACCTCCAGAAAGTGTCCGCAGCAGGGGTGATTAATAAGTTCACAGCCTAAGCTAGAAGGAGATGAGTTATACAGCTCTCGTTACACGCACATGCATGTCAACTCTTTGAGTGATTATGCAGAAAGTTTGAAGCTTATAACTTTTGTGGCATTTCTGTTTCAGATAATTGAAAATTGCAAGTAAGCACTGTCTGAGGAAATGGACGACATCAGCCTTTGTGCAGTTATCCGCTACCTCGGTCTCAAGAGCTTATCACCCAAAGAGATCTATGTGGACATGGCGGCAACACTAGGGGAGGGTGAAAAATAAATGTACTAGGTTTTCTAAAATCGATAAAGCATAAATTACAATAGGCCCCAATTCTAAGGAATCCCTGACACTTATTCCAGCAGCCAAAGAGTTAATAAGATGATAGGGAAGGCAATTTCATTAAAGCAATTTCTCAGCTCAAGAAAAAGTGTAAATTTTAGATGATGTAGTGAATAGACAATAAAGTGTAGTATATAAGATAAAAATGGAAACAGAAATTTCATTAAAATTTAAATATTAAAAACATTTAACCAATATATTTTGAGATTTTTTATGCATAGACATTATATCTAATCCATATCTATAAAATTATTCTTTCCGACTATACTTTGTGAATGAGCACCAAATCATTGACAACTCCATGATTTCCATGGTAAATTACAAATGCATAGAAGTCACTAAGTTGTTGCCAGTTTCTTGGCTTTTCACTCAACCCTGGAACATCCGGACAGTAAAGGTGCATACACCAGCGCAGCATTTGATTTTGCCCTCAAAACTAATCAATAAGGTTCACCACCTTGGCCTCAATACCTCCTTGTGCAACTGGATCCTGGATTTTCTCACTTACAGAACTCAGTCAATATGGATTGGCAACAATATCTCCTCCACAATCTCCATCAGCGTAGGGTGGTGCCACAACAACAATATCAGCAAGATCAAGAAGCAAGATTATTGACTTCAGGAGGAAACTAGAGGTTCATGGACCAGTCCTCATCAGAGGATCAAAGATGGAGAGGGTCAGCAGCTTTAAATTCCTCATGTTATAATTTCAGAGGATCTATCCTGGGCTCAGCACGTAATTAATAAGAAAGCACAGAAGCACCTCAACTTCCTTAGAAATTTGCAAAGATTCAGCATGATATCTAAAATTTTGACAAACTTAGATGTGTGGTGGAGAGTATATTGATTGGTTGTCTCATGGTCTAGTGTGGGAACACCAATGCCCTTGAATGGAAAATCCTGAATAAAGTGGTGGATGTGGCTCAATCCATCAGGTAGAGCCACACCCCACCTTTGAGCACATCTACATGGAGCGCTGTTGCAGGAAAGCAGCATCCATCCTCAAAGACTCCCAGGAAACAGAACATACTCTCTTCTCACTGTTGCCATCAGGAATAAGGACTAGGAACTTCAGGACCCATAACAGCAGGTTCAGAAACATATATTATCCCTCAACCATCACGATCTTCAGCCAGTGGGGATAACTTCATAGAACTTCACTCACCCCATCACTGAACTGTTCTCACAATTTATAGACTCACTTTCAAGGACTCTTCATTTTAGGTTCTTGATATATATTACTCATCAAGTCAAATCAAAATTATTGTCATTTAACTATATAGATGAATATGGTTAAATGAGGCAATGTTTCTCCAAACCAGGGTGTAAAACACAGTTGTTGACACAACACACATAACCAATCAGTAAGGATAACATAAATAAAGGATAAAATCTACAGCTAGATTACACATTAACTAAAGTGCTTAAATTAAATTCGGTAAGGTACAGAAGAAATTAACCTGTGACACTTTGAATGTGATGCAGTAGGGAGTTCAGAAGCCTCATAGCTTGAGGAAAGAAATGGCAAAGCCATCCTGAGCCTTCTCCTTTTTATGCATCAGAGTCTTCTGCCTTACGGCAGAAAGTCAAAGAGGATGCTGGATGGATGGGTGGGATCCTTAATGATACTAAGGGCTCTGCATACATGCTGCTCCTGATAAATCTCCCTGATGGATGGTGGGGGGCCCCAATGATTCTCTCAGCCATTCTCATTGTCCTCTGTAGAGACTTATTTATTATCATTATTTCTTTTTTTTTGTTTGCATTTACACATTGTTGATGTTTGCACATTGAGTATGGTCTTTCATTAATTCTATTAGGTTTCTTGGATTTACTGAGTATGCTCGCAAGAAAGTGGAATGCTTGGGTTGTATTATACTGTCTATAATTTGATAATAAATTTGCTATGAACTTTGAGCTCCACAATGCAATGACGACAAAACGAGTAGTTGTTCAAAATAGAGTCCTGACCTACCTTGTCCCTGGATTGGTGTCACTAATTATTTTCTTTCATCTAACCACAGAATCCCTGCTCTCAATGTGAGGGCCAAATCTCAAGCTGCCTCTTCATTGCTGAGCCTTCTGCCACTATTACTACCCTTCCCAGAAATTCTTTTAAGTGGAAGTAGGAGATCCAAAAGCAACGTTGGAAGGACTCTCCAACAACAGCTCTCAAATGTCACTAGCACAACAGAAGACCTGGTGAATAACTTCACTGCAGATATTTCCAAACTCTTCAGATGGAATTCATTGACTGTGAAGTATTTTGTTCAACTTCAGAACATTTGATATTAAAAGCTATAGGCATTCAGGTTTTAAAGACTATGTTGTAACCATCAGTTAAATTAATGGATTCATTCTGCTATTAAAATAAGTTAATTTATGTCTCAAATTCAGCTGTTGCTTTATATGACACTTCTTGCGATAGAAACATGCATAATAAGTTGTCCTTCTAAAACAATGGCAGTGATATTTAAATGTTGAAGTCACAATGACTAACATCTGAAATTAATACAACTTTGGAGCTATGGCAATTGATAAAAGGTACATATCTGTTATGAATATCTTCAAAAAGCTCAAAGTTCAAGGCAAATTCATTAGCAACATACATACAGTTTATGTCACTATATACTACTTTGAGATTCATTTTCTTGCAGGCATTTAGAGGAAAATAATAAAAAATACCATAGAATTTATGAAAGATTATAAAAACAGAGTGATGAACAACCAATGTGGAAAACAGGACAAATTGTGAAAATAATAAAAAATAAATAAATAATACCGACTTGTAGAGTTCTTGAATGTCTATAGGTTGTGGAGTCAGTTCAGCGTTGAGGTGAGTGAAGCTAACCACACTCATTCAGGAGCCTGAATGTTGTAGGGTAGTAGCTGTTCCCAAACCTGGTGACATGGGACTTAAGGCTCCCATAGCTCCTGCCCAATGGTAGAATTGAAAAGAGATCATATCCTGGATTTGGGGGTCCTTGACGATGGATGCTGCTTTCTTGTGGCAGCTCTCCTTGTAAGATGCTCAATGATGGGGAGGGTTCTGTGCTTCAGGGACTCTCACTATATGGGATATGCCCTCTTCTCATTACCACCACCAGGGAGGAGGTACAGGAGCCTGAAGACCCACACTTGGTAAGTTATGAACAGCTTCAACTCCTCTGCTATCAGATTTCTGAATGGTCCATGAATCCATGGACAATACCTTGTTATTATTCTTCGCATTATTTCTTTATTTATTTTTATTGTATAATTTGTTATGCCAGCGCTTTACTGCCGCACAAAACAACAATTTTCATTCCTTATTTTAGTGGCAATAAACCTGATTCTGCTTCTGATTCTGATTCTAAACTGAGTCCCATCCTCTAAGTCAAAGCTCCTTGTCAGCTATTTATATTTTGGCCTGCTTGCAATAGTAATAGATTACACCTTCACAAATTGATGTTAAATGAATGACCTTTTCTGTTTTGTTTTCAGAACAATGGGATTGTCTATTAAAATCACCATCTTTTCAACGATGTGTCTTGCATTAATAGCAATATCCTGATTGCCTGTGCACAATAGAATCTGCATATGAGCCCCAACTTGCAGTGCGTGCACACTCTGAAGCACACAGAAAGCTAACCACTCAGCTGCTCTCAGAATGGCGAACACATAATTGTCTGGCTTGGCTGCCTTATTGACTTTCTGGCATTCCTGCATGAGACCAATTTAAAATTGGGAATTACTTATAAATATACTGGCCCGTAAAGGTTTAATCACAGATCTAAGACTATTTAACCTTAATAATAAACTTAGCAAGACAATTGTTCCAACTGTAGAGAAACAGGTGGTTAGGGATTCTTGTGTATTAATAAACACAAGTATTGTAAAAATATTAAAAAACATATGCATTACAAGTTCCAAAAGGCATAGATCCAAGTCAGGTGTAACAGTCTTTCACTCATTGAGGCTGAAACAGATATTAAGGTAAAGGTCACCTAATGAAACCCTCTGAGTACTTTACACTCATTACTGGCCATGATCAGCCATCTTATTATTTTGTTCGATCTTTGTATTTTCCATTTCTTTTCACTACATTTCCTGCCATCATCGAGATCCTCACTTCTTACTCTTGTCTTTTCAGTTCTCTGGCTCCCAAAGTGCATGCATTTGTTACTGTTAGATTTGTTAGTTCCAGTGTGCTGCCTGTTGGCCTTCCTTGCTCTACTCTCTCTTCCTGAGGACATCCTAATCTCTATTGTCTTTCTCTAGTTTGTTCCAAATCTTGTTCTTCGACCAACTGACCTACTGCGGCTCAATCTTCCAGTTTCAGAAATCTCACCCTTGTTTTTAAATTCCTCCATAGTTATTCACTTTCTTGCTATAGTTTCTTCTAGCCTTATAGCTCTCCAATACATCTGCGTTCCTCCATTTCTGGATTCTTGATTAGCCTTCAGACTTAATGGCTCCACCATCATTGACTGTACATTATCTCCCAGATCTTTAAGCTTTAGAAATCCCTTTCTAAATCTCTATGTCTCTCTAACCTCTCATTAGGCTTTCATTACACTCAGTACCTAATCTTTGACCAATATTTTGGTCATCTGCCAAGTTATTTCCTCATGTAGCTTTGGAGACATTCACTCTCAGTGAACAAGGAACGTTGAACGTTGTTTCATCCTATGAGAATTAATAGGATGTCATCGTGTCTACATCCCACTTATATTGTAGAACAAACTTCATAGTCTGCTGAATTAGATTAAACCCACCACTTGAGCCAATTCATCACCGTGCACACTATGAAGTCACACACTTTTTGGGTGACATTCCTGTGGATTAACTATGGACATCATGCCAGTTTAGCAATGCTATAGGAAAAGATTTTTTTTTGTCCTATTGCCATCCTATGTTATTTCTTTAAATTCACTGCAGCATATACAGTATACGTAAATGCTACAGTCAAGTTATCTGATAAAGAAATACAGAAAATTAAAAGCAAATAGTAGCAGCAGGGCATGTGTGTGATTCTGTTTCCCTGCCTCATTCATCCCCAGCTCCCCTGTCCAGGTGGGTGGACATGATAGGTTCTCATCTACTGCAGTCATGGGAATTTAATTCCAAGCATGATAGATGAATGGAGGTTGATGAGGCAGGATATAGGAACAAATGTGTTTTCCAAAGTTTTATTTTAATTGCCTCAAAGGGAAGAATTTTAAAGATCTTTTGTCTTCTATGATAGATTAGATATGTAAAAAAACATTTCTATACCAAGGCTTATATTAAGAAAAGTTTTCCTTGCAATATGTCAAATGTGTGGTCTGCCTTCAAAGAAGTAAGCCAAGCTCAAGTGCACTTGATTAAAACCAGTACTATTTTGTTATGTTACAGGTCTATTCAACCCAGACCAAGTCCAGAGTTTTCAACTGACATCAGATGAACAAGCAGCTTAACGCATGCAAGGCTAAATATTTTATCAAAGCATTTCCCAGGGCCTTTCAGTTTAGTTGTGGTCAATGACGCACAAGGCAAGGCCTGGTCTCTCAGCCAGAGACCGTGCTTATCTAAACAATGTGAATACCTGCCTCTTACATTACAGTACTAGGGGTGATTGATAAGTTTGTGGCCTAAGGTAGGAGTCGATTTTAGAAAACCTAGCACATTTACTTTTCCTACATTTACACACTTAGTCCAGCGGTCGAGGAGCAGATGGATCCCTTCTTTGCAGAAGTCGACGTCATTGGACCTCCAGAAGTGGTCCACAGCATGGGGTGATTGATGAGTTTGTGGCCTAAGGTAGAAGGAGATGAGTTATTAACTTCAAACTTTCTGTATTTTCACTCAAGGAGTTGAACTGCACGTGCATGTAACGAGAGCTTTATAACTCATCTCCTTCTACCTTAGGCCACGAACCTATCAATCACCCCTGTTGTGGACCTCTTCTACAAAGAAGGGATCCGTATGCTCCACAACCGCTAGACTGAGTGTGTAAATGTAGGTGGGGACTACGTTGAAAAATAAATGTGCTAGGTTTTCTAAAATTGACTCCTTCTACCCTAGACCACGAACTTATCAATCACCCCTTGCATGATTGGGGTTAGAATCAGAATCAGGTTTAATATCACTGGCATTTGTTATGAAATTTGTTAACTTAGTGGCAACAGTACAATGCAATGCATGATAATGTAGAAAAATAAATCTATTACAGTAAGTATATGTATATTAAATATTTAAATTAAAATAGTACAAAAACAGAAATAATAAAGAAAGTGAGGTTGCTTTCATAGGTTCAATGCCCATTTAGGAATCCGAAGGCAGAGGGGAAATAAACTGTTCCTGAATAACTGAGTGTGTGCCTTCAGGCTTCTGTACCTCCTTCCTGATTCAACAATGAGAAGAGGGTATGTCCTTGGTGATGTGGATGCAGCTCAACGGAGTCGGGTTGTACTGATATTTCATGATGTGTCATTAGGGAACAACATCAGCCATCAGGCAAGCACTTTACCACACAACCAGATTTAGCATGGAGATCTTCCTGGCGCAATGAACGTTCAAACTGAATATAAACAAAATACCAATAGCTAATAATTTGAAGAAAAATTACAAAACTAATCTCTGTGCATTATGCTTGGGTTGATTCAGTGTGTATTTCGTACCATATATCATATACATCCTTGAGATTTGTCTTCTTGCAGGCAGCCTAGCATAACAAAACAAAGAAACGTAATTGAACCACCAAAAAAAAAATCCCACACAACAAAGTCTGTCAAACATCGAACATGTGAAAAAGCTGTAGCCGGTCCAGGAACCTGATGACTGCAGGCCCCAACCATGGAGCCAGTTCAATACTGCAGTCGGTCCAGGAGCCTGATGGTTGCAGGCCGCAGCCCCGGCGTCAGTTCAGTGCTGAGGTGAGTGCCAATGGCTGCAGGCCACAGCCCCGGCGTCAGTTCAGTGCTGAGGTGAGTGCCAATGGCTGCAGGCCACAGCCCCGGCGTCAGTTCAGTGCTGAGGTGAGTGCCAATGGTTGCAGGCCACAGCCCCTGGAGCCAGTTCAGTGCTGAGGTGAGTGCCAATGGTTGCAGGCCACAGCCCCTGGAGCCAGTTCAGTGCTGAGGTGAGTGCCAATGGCTGCAGGCCACAGCCCCTGGAATCAGTTCAGTGCTGAGGTGAGTGCCAATGGCTGCAGGCCATGGCCCCAGCGTCAGTTCAGTGCTGAGGTGAGTGCCAATGGCTGCAGGCCACAGCCCCGGCATCAGTTCAGTGCTGAGGTGAGTGCCAATGGCTGCAGGCCACAGCCCCGGCGTCAGTTCAGTGCTGAGGTGAGTGCCAATGGCTGCAGACCGCAGCCCCGGTGTCAGTTCAGTGCTGAGGTGAGTGCCAATGGCTGCAGACCGCAGCCCCTGGAATCAGTTCAGTGCTAAGGTGTGTGCCAATGGCTACAGGCCACAGCCCCGGCATCAGTTCAGTGCTGAGGTGAGTGCCAATGGCTGCAGGCCACAGCCCCGGCATCAGTTCAGTGCTAAGGTGTGTGCCAATGGCTACAGGCCACAGCCCCGGCATCAGTTCAGTGCTGAGGTGAGTGCCAATGGCTGCAGGCCACAGCCCCGGCGTCAGTTCAGTGCTGAGGTGAGTGCCAATGGCTGCAGACCGCAGCCCCGGCGTCAGTTCAGTGCTGAGGTGAGTGCCAATGGCTGCAGGCCACAGCCCCGGCATCAGTTCAGTGCTGAGGTGAGTGCCAATGGCTGCAGGCCACAGCCCCGGTGTCAGTTCAGTGCTGAGGTGAGTGCCAATGGCTGCAGGCCGTAGCCCCGGCTTCAGTTCAGTGCTGAGGTGAGTGCCAATGGCTGCAGGCCGCAGCCCCTGGAATCAGTTCAGTGCTAAGGTGTGTGCCAATGGCTACAGGCCACAGCCCCGGCATCAGTTCAGTGCTGAGGTGAGTGCCAATGGCTGCAGGCCACAGCCCCTGGAATCAGTTCAGTGCTAAGGTGTGTGCCAATGGCTGCAGGCCACAGCCCCGGCATCAGTTCAGTGCTGAGGTGAGTGCCAATGGCTACAGGCCACAGCCCCGGCGTCAGTTCAGTGCGGAGGTGAGTGCCAATGGCTGCAGGCCACAGCCCCGGCGTCAGTTCAGTGCTGAGGTGAGTGCCAATGGCTGCAGGCCACGGCCCCTAGAATCAGTGCCAATGGCTGCAGGCCACAGCCCCGGCGTCAGTTCAGTGCTGAGGTGAGTGCCAATGGCTGCAGGCCACAGCCCCTGGAATCAGTTCAGTGCTGAGGTGAGTGCCAATGGCTGCAGCCACAGCCCCTGGAATCAGTTCAGTGCTGAGGTGAGTGCCAATGGCTGCAGGCCACAGCCCCTGGAGCCAGTTCAGTGCTGAGGTGAGTGCCAATGGCTGCAGGCCACAGCCCCGGCATCAGTTCAGTGCTGAGGTGAGTGCCAATGGCTGCAGACCGCAGCCCCGGTGTCAGTTCAGTGCTGAGGTGAGTGCCAATGGCTGCAGGCCGCAGCCCCGGCGTCAGTTCAGTGCTGAGGTGAGTGCCAATGGCTGCAGGCCGCAGCCCCGGCGTCAGTTCAGTGCTGAGGTGAGTGCCAATGGCTGCAGGCCATAGCCCCGGCGTCAGTTCAGTGCTGAGGTGAGTGCCAATGGCTGCAGACCGCAGCCCCGGTGTCAGTTCAGTGCTGAGGTGAGTGCCAATGGCTGCAGGCCGCAGCCCCGGCGTCAGTTCAGTGCTGAGGTGAGTGCCAATGGCTGCAGGCCATAGCCCCGGCGTCAGTTCAGTGCTGGGTTGAGAAAAGCCTCATGGAGAAGTGAGCTGAACACCGGTTCTCCTTTGCCTTAGTTTGACACCTTGATCTTTTAAACCTTGCTCAGTGCTTAAATCAGCTAAATATCAGTTCGTCGGACCCCACCACTTTGATCTGGCCCAAACTTTCAGTCTTGCTCTAAGTATGCTCCAGCCATGGCCTAGGTGACTGTGCCTGAAGTCTTGGGAGTCCAGTTTGACAAATCCTTCAGAAAACTGCAAAAACACCAGATCGTACAGACAGTTCCAAAGCACAACTCTCAAATTGAAACGATTGGTTGCAGATTGCAGAGATGTTGTCCAGAAGAAATATCGTAGTGCCCAGGATGGATTGGTCAACAGCCCACCCCAGTAATCCTAGTGGCCAGTGCTATTTGTTCTTGTTTTAAAAAGCTTTCACGAGATTATGGTGGATGTTCAAGTTCATGTATTGTTACACTTTAGCTCAGGCGACATAGATATTCGATTGTGAGTTTGTGGGTCACCCTGACTGTAAGTGGGGTGTGTAATAATCACCTCCCTCAAATGTATGATACTGAGTGGGTTCTCTCCCCGGAGGTTAGCACCCAGTCTCCTTTTATGCTTGTCGCAATGAAGTGTACAGAATGTAGAGGAAACATCTGTAACGGATTGAATGGTTCATTGTAAATAATTTTATTTTTGAATAAAGTATATTTTGCATAAAAAATAAAACCAGCAGTTGAGCTAAATAAGCTTATCTCAATGGTCACCGTGGACCAAATGCTCGCCACATTGGAGTCAGGAGCAGGTTTAGAAATTGACAGTGCGATTGAGGAGTTACGATGCTAGCTGGAGCGTCTTAAGGCCCGGGGAATAATTTGATGGACTGCAAAGTATGCCTCCCCTGCATACCCAGGCCAGGCTCCCAAAGACAGGACGCTGATCCAGAGGGAGAATCTGGGAACCCCGATGGGCTCCCCAACTCCAGGGACACGGTGGGCCGCATCACCCACCTCGCTCGCGGCCCGCACCGAGGAACCCAACGCGTCGCAGCCATGGGAGGACGGGCAACGTGGCAGGCACCACTGGTGCTGCTGGAGCAAGAGGAAGACCAACGGGCCTCAGCAATTCACACCACAAGGTCCTCCCTGAAGCTCCCCGTGCACAATGGTGTCAGCCGCCTGGAGCCTTACCCGGTGCCAGTCAAGCTTGGCACAATGGGTGGAGCCCCACTGAGATGGCAATGCAGCTACCCCTGGCGCTGGAGGCAATGCCCTGCGGGCCCTCCTCCACTGAGCAGCGTGACTATAGAGCCCTCGTAGGGGCTTCGAGCAGAAGCCATTGGAGGAAGCAATGAGGGAAGAACTGGGCAGTAGATGGCGCTGTCTGGGAGAAAGGCTGGAGGCATTCATAGCAGATCTCCGCTACTGTGCTTGGCCCGAGACTGCCACACCACAGCCCAGTGGAGCCATCAGGAAATGCCGGGCAGGCAGCAACACCTGAGACCTCCTGCAGACTGGCTCCGTTGTCGCCTCTTCGGGTGGGCTGTGCACTGGGGGGGGGGGGGGGCGGGGTGGTATCAGATGCCGCGTCTTGGTGGACACTAGGTCAACCATCGCTAACTTCCGACCGCGCGTCCTCTCCTGCACGGACCAGCCATCGCCACCTGGGTGGACAATGACGGTGGTCCAGCTGGCTATGGTCACCGGAGACTGTGCGGCGATGCGAGGAAAGAGGAGGCTGCTCATCGCAGTGGGGGAAAACACAGTGGAGCACAAAGTGTGGCTCGCCAACATCCGGGAGTCCTGCATCTTTGGCCTGGACCTATTGTCACAACGGGGTGCCCGAATGGATGTGCTGGGGGCAACACTCTACCTCAGTGCTGAAGCTGTGGCCCTCTGGCAGGGTAGCACCAGAAAGCAGAGCTGGTGGGGGCAGCAACAACCACCAGCAGTCTCACAGCTGCCTGCCGCAGTGCAGCACGCAACACAGTGGCCCAACGCGACACAGCGGAACCGGGGGCTGTCTACTCTCAGTGGGGCACGCTGGAGATGAGCGGTGGGTTGCTGTTCCGGCATTTCCCGGCGACGACAGACATCTCCTGCAGCTGGCGGTCCCCCGGTTCTGCGGTTAGTGCACGGGCCGGTGGGGGAGCGGCCATTTTGGGATCGCAAGGATATTTGGCAAGCAGTGCGAACACTTCTACTGGCCTGGGTACAGGAAGGATGTTCACGCTCTGCTGTGATGCTTGCACGCCCCAGAAGAGTCCCAGTGCAGCAGTATGGGTCCACTGCTCCACCTGGAAGGAGGAACTATCCATCAAGCTTGGAAGTTATTGGAAAGGGCCAGGAGAGGTGCTGGACCACATCTCTGATGTGGTTGCCTGAGTGGCGGGTGGCAGTCGTGCTGCACTGGGACCATGTCGGCCTTTGGCATCACTGACCCAGCAAGGTTGAAGGAAGGAAGTGAGTTTCCACGTGCCCTGCCTTTTGCCTTATCAAACCTCCATGGGGGTGCAGGGGCTACAGACACCCCATGCAGCAGTGTCAACTGCCTCCGGGTCTCTTGGACTTTCTTGTTGTTTCCGGAGTTGCCGGAGACGGCTGACCCCTCATACGTGGGCAGTGTGGTGCTCCAGCGGGCGTGGTCAACAGCCCATCCCAGCATTCCTAGTGGTCAGCGCTATTTACCGTTCTTGTTTTAAAATGCTTTCACGTGATTATGGTGGATGTTCAAGTTCATGTATTGTTCATTTTAGCTTGGGTTATACAGTTATTTGCATGTGCGTTTGTGGGTCACCATGACTGTAACCAGGCTGTGTGATCACCATCTCCTCTATCGGTATGTGAATGAGTGAATTCCCTCCCCGGGTCCTAGCGCCTGGTCTGCTTTCGAGCTTGTTGCAATAAAACCGGCAGCAGAGCTAAACAAGCTTCTTTCGTCATCATGGACCAAATGCTCATCAGGGTATAATTAATGGTTAGTAGCTTTGGTTGCTGCCCGCAAAATGTCGCCATGTGTCACCGGCGCCATCTTGCCTCACTATCCGCCAACTCGATTCACCATTGAAGAGTTGCATGCTGTTTTAAATTAGAGCTTTAGACTCTTGATGAAGCTCAGGTCTGAGAGGTAAGCAAGGGAGGATTATATACATAAAGAAAGAGAATAATGAACCTGAAATGATGCTATTTAGAACTGGAATAAAGCAATTCATAATCCACTGTTTGAAATATCAAAGTTCTTTGAAAAAGAGCAGAGAATACATTAATGAGGATTTAAGATGGACCTTAAATATTCAGTATAACTAGAAATATTTGAAAAATCTCCACGACTTAGGTATCGACATGGTTACTGCATCAGCTTCCTACACAGATCAGTAATCAGATCATTTTGGAAACAGAAAGCCATCATGGAATATGTTCATTAAATAGATGCTATTCCACCTTACCTTTGAAAACAAAGTTGGCTTTAAAATCTGCTGTCTGTGTAATAGGCTGCAGGTTGTGATGGGAAGACATCAGTACAGGAAAGCAATGTTGTGGAAAACAAATAAAGCCGTAGTTGGAATCGGAAACGAAAACAGAAATGCTGGAAGAAATTGAACATCCTGAGAAGTTGACTGATTTTGCTTCCCACAGATGCTGCTTGACTGGTTGGGTTCTCCCAGCTCTGCTTTTTCCTGGTCTAAGAAACAGGCTGCAGCATGTCTAAGCCGGGGTGGAAATTCTGAGCAATTTCTGATTTTCCTAATCAAAGTGAAACCTTCAAATCTTAAGGAAAATTAATTCTATGGAGGACCTCCCAACCCTGTTGCAAAATTTGAAGGATGCATTTAATGCTTAAAGATTGACATCAGTGCACCATGGAAACGGCTCTAAATGGCAAGTCATTATTGGTCAAATCTTAAATCAAGGTGCAAGCCACGGAATAAATCTAGTGCAGTGTCAAGCCACAGTTGTAAGGACTAAGGGCATCTATTTGATCCTGCATACTCCTTCCAGGTAGCTCTCCCCTCCTTCACATACGCCGAAACTTGCATTACACATTCACAGTTCTAGTTCCAGTTAGGTTAGGAAGAGTTTGGTAAATACTCCCTAGAAATATGTCAAAAGACTGAGGGAAAACAAGGGATCAAAATTACCCTCCTTTATTTGTGTATATTTTCCTATCATGGATGAAATAAAGCAAAATATGAAATTATTGCATTTCATTATCGTCCTCAAGTGGATATCAATGAAAGAAACAAATATAAACAACATTGCTAAGGTTCTATCTAATACCCAATACAAAATATAACCAAACGTTGACTCCATTGTGAGTGGCAATGGTATTTCTGATGAAAAGTCAGGCATAGCTGCAGCCCATGGTTACCCTCGAGTTTGGAGAAAGTGGGAGGAGCTGTAGGAAAAATTGTTCAGTTCTTCCAAATGGAGGAGGGTGATGCTGAGGCGGTTTGGTGGGTTTCTTTGTCAAGAAAGAAGCGGAGAGCTTTGAGGCCTTCCTGATGGGGGATAGAAGCTTATAGGGGCTGAACATCCATGATGAAGATGAGGCACACAGGGCCAGGGAAATGAAAGATCCCGGGAAGGTCGAGAGCATGAGAACTGTCGCAAATGTAGGTGGGAAGGTACTGAACCAAGAGGGTTAAAATGGAATCGAGACATGAGGACATGAGTTCAGCAGGGCAGGAGCAGGCAGAGACAATAGGGCCACCGAGAGTGTCCAGTTTGTAGATCTTGGGTAGGAGGTAGAAGCAAGCAGTGTGGGGTAAGGCATCTATGACTTTGGTGGCAGTGGTTTCTCCAGATGAGGCCTGGAACAGGGTGGAGATGTGTGGGGCTTAGGAAAGGAATCTGAGAATGTGGAGCCCATCCAGCTGATCGGACAGTTGTCAGTGTTGCAGTGACTAAGATCAGGGATGTACGAGCATTGGAGGGGCACCAATATCTCAGCACCGCAGTGGTGCAGGAGTTTGCAGCAAAGGGGTAAGGGAAGACAATGAAGGGAATGAAATGCAGGATATAAATAGCAAGGGTCAAATGTCCAGGCAGGCCAACCAGCATGGTGTGCTGAGTAGGTGGGCCTTGGTATGAGTTAGATATTGTAAATGACTGTTGAATTATTTTAATCTTATGGAAGATGAAAAATAGGAGACTGGGATGAAAATTGATATGGTCTGGTCAGGAGGTTGAAAAATGGCTTGAAAGAAGTTTCCAGGAACAGATAAGCTGAGTCAGACAATGTTAGAGGTTGGAGGGACTGGAAATAACTTCCTACTCTCTGGTACTATGCTTTTGAATTGTATAGTGGCATTTAAATAACATTTTCTTGCTCTCAAGACATCCCGAGGTATATTTCACATTCAAGTATACACATGGATCTGGTGTCTGATCAGGTAGGGCCCGGCAGCTTCTTTTCAACCTGCTTCATCAGAGTCCAGTGCAGAGACAGGTGCAAACTGCTCCAGGAAGAGGTGGGGGCAGCTGCCAAGGAAGTGTGTACCACCAGGATGGTAGGAACGGGGCAACAGGGAGCTTGGCCAAGGTGGGAGGGTGTGCTGAAGCAGGAGATCTCCTGGCCCAACATCTGGCAGGCAGAATCCCAGTGCAGCAAGTTCATGATCCAGGCTGTGCACAGCGCCCTGCCTAGTCCAATGAATCCTTTTGCTTGGGTAAAAAGTGAAGCACCATCAGGTCCTCTCTGCCCTGGACCATGGAACACATCCCCAGCAGCTGCCCAAAAGCCCTGGCACTATGACCAGGTGCTGAAAGCAGTGGCAGAAAATATCTCCTCAGCCATTAACAACAGTAAGCACTTCTGCCAACCGATAAAGTCCATAGCCTTTGTTGAAACTGGAGACCAACTACAGCCTCGGCCCAGATCACCAGCAGGTTGCTCGCCACGGCGTCTGACTAACAACTGAAAGTCGATCTTGGCAAGCAGTTAAAGTTCCCTGAGCTCATTGCACCATCATCATTGAGGTCAAACATGGCCATTCTGTCTGATCCACAAAGCAGGTGCTCATGGTAGATTTGACAGTGCCTTGGGAAGGCTGAATTGAGGAGGCATTCAAGCACAGGACTACAAATAACAGGAACTGGCAGAGCAGTGCCAAAGACAGGGGTGGAAGGAGCCTGGAGAGGTGGGGCATAGAAATTTTTCTATTCATTCTACACTCTGCAGAACCTACTATCTCCTTGGCGTTACAGGGGCTGCAAAGAGAAGGGCCATCAGGACCATTTCAGAGGCTGCTGAGTGAGCCTCCAGATTGCTATGGATCCAGAGGTGTGACCCATGGACCAATGCTGCTGGGACACAAGCCAGGGCCTGATCAACCCTGGCCCGGTCACCTGAGGAAGAGTGTCTGATTTTGAAAGACCCAAAACACCCATGACATCACTAACATCCTTGCCACGCTGGCTTCCAACTCCTGTTTAATTTTCCTCACACTGAATAGTGGTGGACCCGGTTGCAGAGAAAAGTCACACAAAATTAGAGGGGAAAAAAATCCATCAGGGCTTTATTGGATTTCTTAGCAGGCAAGGTACAAGCAGATGGTTCAAAAACGCACAGACAAAGTCAAAATCCAAAAAAAAACCTAGCGTTTCAGAAACTTGAGAATCCTACAAAGAAAAACTAGGCTTCACTTTTTTAAAAAAAGATTTAAAGACAAAACAAAGAACCAAGGGACAGGAAACTTATATAGGGCTACAAACAAGGCACAGGTGATAACATTGAACTAATAGTTAGCCTAATAGGCCAGTGGGCAAGGTGGGGTTACACTGGTCATCTCTGCCTCCCTCTGGTGGCCATTTCAGGGTGTGACAGTCCTAGGATGTATCTCAGCATCAAGACAGGCAAACGTTTGTGAGGAAACCTGCAGATGCTGGAAATTCAAGCAACACACACAAAATGCTGGTGGAACGCAGCAGATCAGGTAGCATCAATAGGAAGAAGTACAGTCGATGTTTCAGGCCGAGACCCTTTGTTAGGACTAACTGGAAGAAGAGATAATAAGAGGTTTGAAAGTGAGAGGGGGGAGGGGGAGATCCGAAATAATAGAAGACAGGAAGGGGAGAGATGAAGCTAAAAGCTGGAAAGTTGATTGGCAAAAGGGATACACAGCTGGAGAAAGGAAAGGATCATGGGACAGGAGGCCCAGGGAGAAAGAAAGGGGGAGGTGAGCACCAGAGGGAGATGGAGAGCAGGCAAGGAGTGACTGTGAGAGGGCCAGAGAGAGGAAAAAGAGAGAAAAGAAAAAAGTGGGGAAATAATAAATAAGCAAGCAAACAAATAAATAATAGATAGATAAACAAACAAACAAACAAATAAACAAACAAACAAACAAATAAATAAATAAATATGTCAGGGATGGGGTAAGAATGGAAGGAGGGGCATCAATGGAAGTTAGAAAAATCAATGTTCATGCCATCAGATTGGAGGCTACCCAGCCGGTATATAAGTTGTTGTTCCTCCAACCTGAGTTTGGATTCATTTTGACAATAGAGGAGGCCATGGATAGACATATCAGAATGGGAATGGGACGTGGAATTAAAATGTGTGGTCACTGGGAGATCCTGCTTTTTCTGGCAGACTGAGCGTAGGTGTTCAGCGAAACGGTCTCCCAGTCTGCGTCGGGTCTCACTGATATATAGAAGGCCACACTGGGAGCACTGGACGCAGTACATCACACCAGCCAACTCACCCTAACCCTAACCCTAACCTCACGAGAGGCAGCTGGTTTTGTAATGTGAGACATTTTGATTTTCAACTTGTGCACAGAATCAGAATCAGATTTATATTCACTGCAGCAGTAAAGTGCAATACAAAATAAATTAGTAGAAGTTACAATAATAAATCTACAAAAGATAAATAAATAGTCCAAGAAGAGAGCAAAATAATGTGGGTTCAAGGGTTCATGGACCATTGAAAATCTGATGGTGGAGGGGAAGAAGCTGTTTCTAAAATGTTGAGGATGCATCTTCAGGTTCCTGTACCTCCTCCTTGACTGTATTAATGAGAAGACCATGCCTCAGATGATGTGGTTCCTTATGATGGATGCTGCCTTCTGGAAGTGCCGTCTTTTGAAACTCTCCATTGTGGAGAATCTCGTGCCCATGATGGATCTGGTTGAATCTATAACCAATGTGTGTTTTTTCCATCCTGTGCATCGGAGTCTCCATACCAGGTGGCAATGCAACCAGCAAGATCAAACCAGGAGAAATATGTCAAAAGATTAATGTTTTTTAGAGGTTGGTTGTACAACTATTGTTCAGGACATTTGCAGCAAATTTACCTGCTCTTTGTCTAATGCAAACAAAACACTTAAATGAGCGCTAACATTTAATGTCTCTTTTGAAAGTTGCCATCTCCAACAGGGCAGCATTTCTTTGTCCCAGTATTGAGGAGTGCTCAACTTTACATGCTCAACTTTCTAGAATGACAACAGACTCAAAGCTACTGACCCAGAGGATGATGCCATTGAGCTAAGGCCAACTGTGTGTGAACTCTAGCTAATGTCAGGATGAACTTTATATAAAAAAAAGTACGTGTCATAAAATAATTTTCCAGTACCTACTTTAGGAGCCACAGTATGTTAAATAAATGGAAGCAAAATGCTACAAAAAGGCTGAGTGAGTGGGGCCAAATTTTGGCAGGTGAAGTTCAATGTGGAGAAAGTTTCTTTCTTTTGACACCAAGAGTTGTGGAGGAACAAATAAATGGCTTTGGTGTTCATGTACTCATATCACTAAAAGCTATTGCACAGGTACAAAAAGAAATCAAAAACTTTAATAGATTGTTGACTGTTATCTCAAAGTGGCTGAAATAGCAAAATGTCAGAATGATGTATCACAGTTGCAGAGAGCATTGGTCAGGTCCCATCTGGAGTATTGCTTGTGCTTTAGTGCACATTACAGCAAAGATATATTGGTTTTGGAGGGGTATAGTTAAGATTTACCAGGACCCACAGGAATCAGCTATGAGGTTAGGCTGCAAAAACATGCATTATGCTTTCATGAGTCTAGATGGTTGAGAGGTAATCTTATCAAGAAATGATCTCTTCTGGCAGAGGTATTTAGAACAAAGTCTTACAATTAGAAGTGGGTAGGTTCAGTTGTAAGTGAAATCAGAAAATCATATTTTTCATGCAAATAGGGTGTGAAACAATTTGAAATTCTTTCCCCAGAATGGCCAGAGATGGAAGTTCACTTGAGTTTATCTGAAGCCTTAATCAACAATTATTTGTTAGGTGAAAATGTTAAGAGACATTGCAGATAGATGGGAATTAAATGCAAAAAATGCCAGCTAGTGGTGTAGTGGCATTTGTACCGGACTTCAAGGCAAATGGTCCCTGGTTCAAATCCAGCAGGCTCCTTGCACGCTTTCCATCAGCGCTGGGTTGAGCATCGAGCTAGCAACTCAGTATCATAAAAATCAGACAAAAGAAATGGCAAGGTTGCAGCCCGATGCACCACAAGGCACAAAGAGGAACAACAACAACAAATGCAAGGAAGCCATTTTCTAAAAGAATGGGTGAAGAGGCTTGAGGAGCTAACTGCCTTATTCTTATCCCTGAGTGTTATTAATCTTATCTATAGCAGTAATATCAAATGGATATAAACTAGCCACAAATTTGTCATAGTACCCGTGTTCTAATTAAAATTAACCTTGTCTGAGAATGTATGAGCAATCCGATTACAAGTAACTCTTATATTCTTGCGTGCATTTGTGTAAGTTACCAAGGGACTAGCATTCATGATGTAGCATGATATCAGGGTTACAAGGTACAGGGAAGAAAATGAGAATATTCAACATTATTGATAGGCCAATGATGATGTTAGTTCTTTAAAGTTTGAAAATTCGGCGAAATATGATACTGGAGTGGATCAGTAATTTCCCATCTTGAAGTCTTAGGAAGAAGTAGAAGTATAAATGTTCTGTTAACTCTAGTATGAGGTAAAGTAGTGAACATCTTCGTTGCAGAGCAAACTCAGAATATGGAAACAAATGAAAAGAAAAAAGTAAAAACTGGGGATACTGCAAATCTGAAATGAAAGAGGTACACTGAGTTTTTCAGTGACTCATGTTTTATTTAAGAGTTAGTTAAAAGAAGGTATTTGATTTATAGTATAAATCTGAAAATAGAAAGGAGAGCATGTAAATAAAAACTAGAAAATAAATGAAAAGACATTATATGTTTGAGAGCAAAGCATTGTTTATATCTGCAAACCAGTCTTCTCCATTGTTACAAACAAGAGTTCTTCCAGCACAATGTTGGACTATTTCTCCATTGTTGTATACTTGATGTCCTTTCTCCGCCTTTACTTAAGTGTGCGACACTATCTAGTATAGCGGTAAATTGTAATATATTTTTCATCAACGTTTAATTCAGACTGAGTCGAGGGCTGACATTATTGCTGACAGCCAATGACATTTTAGTTAATTTTCAATTCTTTGGAAATAGTTGAAATTTTGAGTGAATTTGAAAAAGTCTGTCTTTGGCAGTTTACATTTACTTAATTGTGTGTGATAGATTTGACTCCTTGGTTCTGTTGTCAGATTTTCACTTGTAATTAATTAGGTGCACCCTGAACAATGACATTTTAATTAAAACTGAACTGGGGGGAAAGAAGAAGAAGAAAAAAATCCAGCTGAGACCTTTACAAAAGGTTTCAGTAGAAGATATGTGACACACTTTATGTTCGAGAGCTCAGCATTTGCTTCCCTTAAAGTAGGTAACACGTAAAATATTGAAGTATAGTATACAGCAGTAGGAGCAACTGAATCAAAGTATTATTAACCATACGATTACTGAAACTGTCCCATAGAAACAAGGCGTCGTTTCTACTTTGTACTCAGTAATCTCAGTAAGTGAGCGCAGGCAAATAAAAAGTTTCCACTTTCACCTGTACTAGTGTCTCTGGTGTCAAATTTTGTTTGATGATACTTCTTTAAAGTGCTGCTTCAGGTTGTTTCACTATAAATGTAACTAGTCAGCTTCTGCAGTGTGAGTGTGTGTGTGTGTGTGTGTGTGTGTGTGTGTGTGTGTGTGTGTGTGTGTGTGTGTGTGTGTGTGTGTGTGTGTGTGTGTGTGTGTGTGTACTTCATGCTGTCCAGTCTTGTCGAATAAAAAGCTGGAGAAATCCCAGGGCTTGAAAGAGCAGATAGAAAGGATATGGAAGGTTAAACCCAGAGTAATCCCAGTGGTGATAGGAGCATTTGGAGCTGCTACACCTGGACTGGGAGAGTGGCTCCAACAAATCCCAGGAACAACATCTGAGATCTCGGTCCAGAAGAGCACATTACTAGGAACAACAAGTGTAGTGTGCCAAACCCTCAGGCTCCCAGGCTTCTGGTAGGGGACCCGAGATTGAGGGTAAAATAAGCATACAAACCACCCATAAGGTGAAAAAATATATATACAGAATATATAAAACAAAATTACGAGTATCTCAACTTCTTGCCTGATGATGGATGTTCAGTTTGAATAGCCTCTGAGTTTTTATCACCTTCACTCAGTAACACAGTGCATGTTGCTCCTCGCAACGCATCTGGAAGTCCATAAAATCTCTGCAGCTGCAAGAATAATGCATTTCTGCTCATCGTCCTGCATTATATTTCTTTGCAGATATTGTGAATATATTTTGATAATGCATTGACTTTCAAGAGTCAGATTAATTGAAAGTTTGCCAATGTTGTGCAGGGGCTTGCCAATCAGGTGAAATTCAGACAATAAAGCCAATGTTGCAAATATGCTCACGGCAGTTTAAAATGAAATTTAGATGATGACTGTTGCTTCAAAGTGCTAATGTCTGCCCTGAGGTAATCAGTAGATTGTTCCTGAACAAGATAATGATTTATTTTTTGTGTTTGTCTGGTAACATACAAATGATGCAAAGCTTCAGAGTTCAAAATGTGTTAATTAATGTATTATATATAGATATATATGAAAATTGTTTATAGTTGTGAATTATGTGATTGTTAGGCACTTTCTGCTGTGAAGACCCATCAGTGTATTCATCAAATGGTACTAAGTAATTACTTGCTCTTTTTATTTACTCTCATTGGTGATTTCCCAACACAACTGATGCTGATTGGTCTACAGTTTAAGAACGTAGAGCACAGAGAGAGAATCAGAAACAGGATATTTCACCCTTTTATCATTATCATGGCCAGTCCTCAACTTTCACACTACCTTTCCACCTAGATTGCCTGTACTCCTTGGCTCTCTTGCAGTAAGATGATCGATCTTGGACGTACGCAATCCCTGAACATCTCATGCCTTTAGAGAATCAATAAAGCAATACCAACTCTGAGAGATAGGTCATGCCGAACTCACGTCTCTGCAGACAGATCCTTTACTCGCAGTCAGCCAGCCACTGGTGGGCTTCAGAGATAACATCAAAATCAGCCTGAAAAAATTCAACATTACATCTAAAATCTGGGAAGGAATTCTACTCAATAGATACCCCTGGGGGAAGTCTGTCCAAGAGGAAGCTGCGCTACCTGAGAATGACTTCTGCTGTGCCGTAGAGAGCAAGTGACAGCTCTGAAAGGAGAAAGTGGGCAACCAAACAACCGGACAACAATCTGTAACCACCACTTACTATTGCCCTCACCGCACCAGAATATGTGGATCCCGGATTGGTCTCTAGACCCACCAATTGTCAACCCCTTTGAAGAGCACCATATTTGATGCAAGTGATTGCGCTACTACTACTACTTCAGAGAATGGAGATTTCTGAAAGTTGTCAGTGCCTATCTCAGTTCAAAATATTAGCCCAGACCTCTAACTGCCACCCCACTCCCAAACTTTTCAGGAGAAAGACAGCACTCACTTATATTGTCCAGCCTTCTCTGAATCTTACATTTTGCTGAAATTGCCTCAGAGTTCCCAAGATTTCAATGAGTTTTTGCATGTCTTGCTTGATGTGTTCTCATGAACAGCCCTTTCACTACAGGAATAAACGTAGTGACACTTTGCTGTACCACCTCCGCATGTCTTCACTGGGGCAGGAGACAGAACTCCAGGTTTGGTTTCACTAACCCTCTCATAGTTGCAGCAAATCATTCTCATTTTGATATTCCAGCTTCCTGGCTGAAAAGGTTAACAATATTCCATTTTACAGCTTAATTTCTTGCTAATATGTTAACCTTCTGTGTCTCATGTACAGCGGCACTGAAATCTCTCTGAATCCCATTATCCCATTACTTAATAGTGTCTTGTCATGTATAAAAAGATCACTTTCCATTGTGCTTACAAAACTAACCTTGCCTTGCCTTCTCGATGGACCTGTCCCCATTCCTTCTTCCCTCCAGTTCATTATCCCATCTAAACCTGGTCCCTTCACTGGAACTCTTATTTTAACGCTGAGAACGTCAGCATCGGTCTTTGTGACTCATTGGTAGTTACAAGATGAAAAGGACCTGTGTAACCCCACTCTTTCTGTCCTTAACAGTCAACACTATCTCAACCTCTGAGCCTTTACTTACACAACAATCCTTCACTTCATGCATTGCATTGAATGCATGACAGAGTAGGAGGCCTCCTTATTCATTTTTTCCGCTATTTATTTACTTCCCAGAATCACAATTAGGTTTATTATCACTGACATATGGGTGAGTAGCCCCACTGCCTTGTGGGCAGCCTTGGAAGAGACAATGGAATGGAAGTAAGCCCAGACAGCAAATCCAGAGTGGAGCCCCTAAGGTGGCTGAATGTCACTGAACGTCCTTCTGGCAGCTCCTGCAGCGAAGCTGGTGCCAAACATATTGCTTCATAAGCTTTCCTTTAGAGAGGGGGATCTTGACAACTGGGCATCCCAGGATCTCCATACTTTCCGTCCAGGTTCGTGATCATCACTCATTGTCCTCCGAGACAGATAGATGCCAGCCACTACTTTCACATATGTCATAAAATGTAGTTTTGTGGCAACAGACACAATGTGTACAAGACATAAAAATTATTCTAAATTACAATAACAAATATATACAGTAAATAGCTCAAAGGAGGACTATGGGTTCATGGACCATTCAGAAATCTGATGGTAGAGGAGAAGAAGCCATTGAGCATGGGCCTTCGGGCTCTCTGATGGCAGTGATGAGAAAAGGGCTTGCCTTTGATGGTGAAGGTCCTCAATGATGGATGCTGCTTTCTTCAGGCACTGCTTTTTGAAGATTTCCTTAATGGTGGTGAGGCTTGTGCCCATGATGGAGCTGGCTGCGTCTACCACCCTCTGAAACCTTTTCCAATCCTGTGCTTTGGAGCAGGTAGTGAGACAACTAGTCAGAATGCTCTCCGTTGTACATCTATCGAAATTCTCTAGGTACCATTTGGTATGTAATGCTCTTCGGTGACATTCCACATCTCCTCAGACTCCTAATGAAGTATAGCCGCAGGTGTGCCTTCTTCATGATTGCATCAGTATTTTGGGCATCGAACAGACCCACTCTGTATCTTAGAGTAATTTTTATGTCTTGCACTGGTCTGTTGCTGTGAAACAACACCTTTAGCAACTTACGTTAGTAATAATAAACCTGACTCTGATTCAGCCCAACAAAAGTTGCCAGTATTTCTGCTTTACTTTAGCCTCCTATTCTCCTTCATCTAACCTATCAGTGTAACCCCATTATTCGCCTCATTAAATGTTTTTGGGAATCCAGATATATTATATCCCTGCCTGCCATTATCCTGCTCAGAACAGTTTCAAAAAGGCAAATACAAATTGTCAACACACTAATTTTCCTTTCATAAAAGAACATCCACTCTGCTGAATCGAATAATAATGTTTTGACAGACTTTCTACCACTTCTTTAGGAATAAATTCCAGATAACTGCTCTGTTGTTTCCTACTTTCTGTTTCCCTCAATGTTTGCATGGCAGTGTTATAATCCTGCTTTCCAATCTACAGGGATTCCTTTGGTTTCATGAAGATCTTGGACAATCTCTATGAAGCAACATTGAACATCTGATGTTGCCCTACCTTTAGTCCATTACTAGTCCTCTTCTTGACCCACTAGAGTGTGTTTATAGACCAGACCACTCAGCTGAGGATGTAGATAGTTTGTGCCTTCATTACATTTTTCAACACTTGGATTCCCCCATCATCGTTGTGAGGATCTTATTTGTGGATTTTAGTTCCACCTATTGTTCCGAAAATGCTCCACAGCAAGCAATCTCGGCTAGCTGTACACTACAACATCTGTCAGTGGATTACAAACTTCCTGACAGGAAGGAAGCAGTATTTTAGGCTGGGCTCCTACTTCTCCAATCAAATGCCTTTAAGCACAGGCTCTCCGCAGGGCAGAGAGTGGAAATGAGTGAATCTGAGCATTTCATCAGGATGGGTTCTGATGAAAGTTCTTGGTCAGAAACATCGACTTTTTCTCTTTTCCATAGATGTTGCTCAGCCTGCTGAGTTCCTCCAGAATTTTCTGTGTAATTCAGCACACCTACTTTGATAATATATATATTTTGAATCTCCCATCTCCCGCTCCAGGGCCAGCTTGCAGCGAATGGTCCACTCAGCAGAAAAATCAAGGCTATCAACGACTGACATTAAAAGACCTATTCATTGCCAGAGCAAAGAAAAGAGAAATTACCGCTGACTCCACCCACCCTAGCAGTGACATATTCACCAAGTTGCCATCAGGGAGATGATACAAGTCCATCACCACCTGGGCCACACACCATCTCCGAGGCTTCTTTCCTGTACCTATCCAGCTTCTCAACAAAACTCACTAATACCCTGACCTTCACTACACAATGGCCTTTCCTGCTGTCCTTTTCTGTTGATAATTATTTAGTCTGTTGGTATGTTGACATTCGTTTAAGTGTAAAGTGCTGTAAGGTTTCACTGCTAACGTAATGGCTGCTCTGTAATGTTCCACTGCTGAGGTAATGGTTTCTCTGTAGCAGCAATGTTTGGGTTATGACTAGAGATAAAGAGGCCTTTGGAATGTATGTTAGCCAATGAGTGGGAAGTTGTTCTTTCTGTGGGTCTGGGAGAAGGGATTTTGTGGTCTTTTGTTGGCGAGAGATGAAGAGGGAAGACACGTGCGGAGAGAGCTGGTAGACCACCGGACAGAGTGGACGAGGAGTGAGTGTCCGAAGGTAGGCAAAGCTTGGAGGAGGTCGATGGTGGATGAACGGCCTTATCAGTGAGCATTTGGCTTTTTCCTTAAAATGGGCCCTTTTCTTTTTATTTTCTTTACTAACCCTATATTCAGAATAAGGTTTATCAACGGTAACACATCATGCAGCATTCACACAAACGAGATTTCTCAGTTTGGCGGGGCCAGAGCCCGTCTTCCCCTAGACAAACACATGCTAGCCGAACCTGAGGGTTACAAATGTTTGACTATTGATGTTTGCGCATGTGAACATTTTGCTAATTTTTGGTTGCTCATGGTTTTGCTTTGAAAATTGTTGGTTGCTATTGTGTTGTCTGTTACGGTATTGCCCTGTGTTTTATGCTTGGCACCACACCACAATCAATTCTGGTTTGATTCACATTTTGGCAATAACATGATTTTGATTTTGAACAGATATATTTTATGTGCACTTAATTTTAAACCCCACGATACATGTTGGCCATCCTTTCAGGAAGATGGCCATGTATTAGTCCCATGATAAGACTTTGTGTCAGGCAATTAATTTCTGGACTTTGAGTTTTATCAAGGTCTGCTTCCGTGAATCATTGTAAAGACATGGAGAGAGAAACATACAACTGCAACACCCTGAAACAATAACCTTTGCCTAATCAGTCAGTCCCTCATGAATCCACGCTTAGTTCTATATTTTTCTTTCATAAATTAATAATGATCCAGGGAACAAATGTTAGGCAGTTGCTGAAGTAATTAAGTGATGATTGTGCTAATCATTTTCTTTGGGGGCTGTTTGGAAGTTTAACGTCAAGCTGTAGCTTGTAGCATAATCTTAAACACTTGAGCCACATAGAATCACAACATTGGCAGTCTGTGGAAACAGGTTATAATGGAGGAAAACCTAATCAATTCTTTCAATGGGACTTACAAAAAGCTATTAGAAGTTAGAAACCTGCTGTTCTGTTGAGTTGCTGACCTTCTACTTATTTAAGAATTGAACCATGATTTAATTATTTTCCTACTTTGTTTTGCTCCGTAAACCACATGTGAATGAAGGAAACTTTGCAGATAAGCCAATGAAAATCTCCAGAGAAGTTGCAAAGGCCGATACCAACTTTATTAATTTCCTGTTATGATCATTGCCCCATTTCTTGAAATAATCAGTTCTCATAATTAATACGCACTTACATTTATGTCCCTTTTGATTCATTTGACCATGTGCAATTATGCTTTATGTTACATCTCTTCTGCCTCACTTGACTTTTCTTCAGTTCTCTTCTTTCCTCACCGTTACCTCTTTCCCCTTCACCACACTGATATAAAACCAATTACTTCCCCAATTTTCCGGTTCTGACAGAAGGAACATTAACCGCGTTTATCATCCCATAGCTTCTGCTTGACTTGCCGAATGTTTCATGATCTTCCATGGGTGGCGTGATCGAGTAACAGTTAGTGAAATGCTATTGCAGTGCTAGTGATCAGTAATTGAGGTTCAGTTCCCACTGTTGTCTCTACGGAGCTTTGACAGACATGTGATAAATAATGCTAATATTTACCTTTGTCTTCTATTTTTATTTCAGAGTTCCAGCGTCTGCAGTAATTTTCCTTTGAATATTTGCTGATAGACAGATGAAGTTACTTTTAACAACTGCATCTTCCTGTGGTTGCGTTATTTTAGAGTTTTAAAACAACTACTTCACAATTATTGTCAAAAGAAAATCATTTGCCAACAAATTAATTCCAAGTTGGTATCACTTAATGCCCAATTGAATAGTGTCAGCTCATTGTGTTGTGCCTCAACATTCATTACTTGATTTTGGTGGATTGAATTTTGGAGTCAGAATAAAATGTGCTGACTTCATCATGTAATACATGATGAACCAGGGATCAATTTCTAAGCCTTTGTCCTTTAACACAACCTCAAACCAGTGCCAAGAAGAGACTGTTCAAAATCAAAAGAATGTTTATTGGAAGAACAAAACCTTTCATCACTTTTCTTTGGCTGGATTGAGACATCAGCTTTTCTAATGCAAAGGTCATCCGTTGGAAAAATGTTCTTTTTATAATCAGTTATTACAGGATCTAATGAGAGGTTTGCGAAATGTAGAATTTATGCTGCTCTAACAAAATAAAATACAGACCACTTGCTGGTTTTAAAAGTTTTCCGGTTGCTTTAGATAAGGCTTGGGCTAGTATTCAAACATTCAAGATGCAGTTGTGTTTGAAGCGTAACAATCAAATGTTTTTGTGGATACTTTTATCCCTTTAGGATCACATATTTATTTTGGGTTTGAACTAAAACTCTTTTGATTTTCATGTTTTAACCTATTCCTTTCATTGCCTTTAATCTCAGAATCCCACTGAGTGTTTATAAATTACTAAAGATGTAACTTTTTCTCTTTCAACTATTGGTCCTGTTTCAATGAGGTGCCTGCAGCACAGTTTATTTATTAAATAGATATTTAAAAAATGTGTATAGCTTATTTATGAACAATGCTCAGACCAAAAGTTTCAGTTTCACCCCGATGGTCGTTTGAAATGTGCAGTATATTAACTGAGACTTGACACACCCCAGTGTTAGTGGCGGCAAAAATGTGAAGAAAATGAAAGTGATACAGCTACCAATGTTTTTGTTTATAAATCCCTTGAGCGCTGAGTTTCAATTTAACATGCTCAGGACGAATGAACTGGACCTGTTCTAAGAATGACTAGACCAAGTAAAGAGAAAAGTCCGAAGCAACACACACAAAATGCTGGAGGAACTCAGCAGATCAGGCCGCGTCCATGGAAACGTTTTGGGCCGAGACCCCTTTTCAGGACAGAAGAAGGGTCTCAGCTTGAAACTTTGATTGTTTATTTCTTTCCATAGGTGCTTCCTGACTTGCTGAGTTCCTCCAGTATTTTGAATGGAATGCACCATCTGTGTCAAAGGATGTGCTGGGGGCAGCCTGCAACTGTTGCAAATATATAAAATGCCCACAGCTTACTAACCTTCGGAGTTTGGGAGGAAACCCAAGTGGCCGCAGGGAGAATATACAACCTTCTTACAGATCGCGGCACAATTGAACCTGGGTTGCTGGCGCAGAAATTGGGTTGTGCTAACTGCTGTGCCTCACAATGGAGACACCACAATTGCTGGAATCTGGAGCAACAAAAAAAATCGACTTCTGGAGGAATTGAGTGGATCAGTTGTAGTGCAGCATTCTGACCTTTTCCCCTGTAGCCACTGGGCTCACAGAGTTCACTGAGTTCCTCCAGCGTGTTGTTTGGTGTAACAGGCTGACAATTATTCAACTACATCAGGAAGTTTTAACATTGCATTTTTTCATATCATTCCGATTTTCTCCATCTTTTAATTAATTTTAACATTTGCAGTTCTTCATGTTTCTAAATTTTGCTTCAGATAAAGGCAGCTGATAATTTATGCACAGCAGAATGTTTCTGGTAGAGGAAATTTAGTATGTATATATCTTGCTTTGTATTTCCAGGCAAGTAACCAATCTAAAGAATGAAGACACGAGAGGGGAAATCTTCCATTCCAAATTGATCTGACAATGGCAGGTAAACCTAAAACGATATTGTGTCAGGACAGGAAATTGTCTAATATCTCCTAATACCTCCTAAACTTTTAATGGAGACTTACTGTATAAGACACATTTCAAGCACAATGGTGTGGAAACAGTTCATCATTTCCAGCAGTCAGAAATCAGGAACATCATTTGAAACTTTCTTATGATTGTTGGTAGAAAGTTGGGTGGACAGGTTGGAAGGACCCGTTTGGCAGCGAACGGGTGGTAGTTGCTATCTAAGATTTCAGCCTGAAGATGTGGCATAAGAGTTAACTTCATAAAAGTGCACAAAGTCTTGCAAAGCTGCAGAGTGATTCCAAAGCCAGTCAGGGAGAACCAGTCCAGGCAGAATAGGGGAAATACAGCTGAAGCTGCTTGGATATTGTAAGCACTAAAGGTGGTAATATAAGATGATAAAGAAAGGACCTTCATTTGGGGAAGAGTGCACGTGATATTAATTAGGAAAGTATCACTAAAAACAGTCCACAGTGAAGAGAGCTTGGAAGTTCCAGAAGTGGACAGGATGAGCCATGCAGAGACAGAGACAGCAGCATGTTCAGAGTAATATTTTAAAGCTATATACCTCGTTCCAAATGAGGTTAATTCCGTTGAGAAAAGAACCACCACAGGTGTCCAAAATGTGGTACAAGAATAACCAGCAGCACTTCAACCTTACTCCTGAGCAACACATAATATCCCTCTGAAGCGAGCCTCCAACTGGTAGGCACAGCAGTCATAAACTTCATCATGCTCTCTAGCTGTACGACAAGGCTATTCAAAAAGGAAGTGCTCATTGAAGGCAGAAAAGCCAAATAATCAAGATGATGTGATTTCATAATAGACTAGATGGATGTTACACTTCTACTTGGAAGATATACAGTATTGTTGATGTAACTAATAAAGGGACATTATGACAGGATCATGAAGATTGCTTTAATGCAATCAATTACTTCAGCTGCATAACTCATAGATGATTATGCAAATGTTGTTTACAAAACAGTGTAAAACAGAGGTGCAGGAGGGCATATTGAGGTAGCTAAACGATGAGCTCAGTAACGTGTGTAATATATGGATCTACATCTTTTACCACAGTGACTCCCATTAGCACTACTTATTGACTGATAACTTACCATGCGCATTGATCTGTTGTTTTTTCTCTCTCCCTCTGCAAAGTGAATATACCAGTTAATTGCACCTCTGCGTGCATGCTTCTATTTGATCTGTAGTTGCACAGATACAACAAACAGGCAACGAGTACAAACTTGAATGTCAGTGAATATCAGCAAGTGGACCGACAGTTTTGAGATGAATGAATCTGGAGGAAGGGAGAGAGACAGCGAAGGGAAAGAGTGAATCAGTACGGAGAAGCTCATCATGGATGCTAACAAAGGGATGTGTGAGTAATCGTGCATGGTACACAGTGAGAGACGCACAACTAGCAAAGTTAAAGCGAAAATTAAGTGATGACAGCCTTAGTTGGGGAAATTTGATGAATTTGAAAGTGCTAATGAGGACTGTGAGCAACCTGGCCTCCACAGCTGCCTGTGGTAACAAATTCCACAAATTCACCACTCTCTGCCCAAAATAAATTTCTCCGCATCCAGGTTTTATATGGACTCCACTCTATCCTGAGGCACTGCCCTCTTGTCCTAGACTCCCCCATTGTGGGAAACATCCTTTTCACATCCACTCTGTCCAGGCCTTTCAACATTCAAAAGGTTTCAATGAGATCCCCCTTCATCCTTCTAAATTCCAGCAAGTACTGGTACAGAGCCAAAATACATATCGTTTATGATAACCCTGTAAGAGTATTCTGCACAAAGGCCACCAAGTCCCTTTGTATCTCAAATTTTTGGATTTCTCCCTGCTTAGAGAATATTTTTCACATTTATTTCTACTCCCAACGTGCATGACCATTCATTTTCCTACTTTGTATTTCATTTTTCACTCTCTTGCCCATTCTCCTAATCTGTCTAAGTCCTTGTTCATCCTACTTGTTTCCTCAACACTACCTGCCCCTCCAACAATCTTCATATCATCTGCAAACTTGGCACCAAAGCCATCTATTCCATCATCTAAATCATTGATATACAGCATGAAAAGAAACAGTCCCAACAGACACTGGCAGCTAAACAGAAAAGGATCTTTTAGTTTCTACTTGCTGCCTCCTACCAATCAGCCAATGCTCTCACTGTACTAGTAACTTTTCTGTAACTTGGTAAGCAGCCTCATGTGTGGCACCTTATCAAAGGCCTTCTGAAAATCTAGATATATAACATCCACTACACCTCCTTTATCTATCCTACTTGTAATATCCTGAAAGAGTTCCAACAAGTTCATTAGGCAAGATTTTCCCTTAAGGGAACCATGCTGACTTTATCCTAGCTTGTCCTATCTCACCATGTACTCCGTAACCTTATCTTTGACAATTGACTACAACATCTTTCCAGCTACTAAAGTCAGGCTAATGGCTTATAATGTACTTCCTTTTGCCTTCTTGAAGAGTGGAGTGATATTTGCAGTTTTGCAGTCCTCCGGAACCATGCCAGAGTCCAATGATTCTTGATAGATCATTATTAATATCTCCACAATCTCTACCGCTTCCTCTTTCAGAATCCTAGGGTGCAGTTCATCTGGTCCAGGTGACTTATGTACCTTTACATTTTTCAGCTTTTTGAGCACCTTCTCCCTTGTAATAGTAACTGTACTCACTTCTCTTCCCTCGCACCCTTCAACACCTGGTACACTGCCATCTCGTAGGCATTCAACAAATTCACTCTCCTGAGATCTTTTACCAACCTAATCTTCCCAATATACCTGCATGTTAAAATCTCCCGTGACTATCACAACATTGCCCTTTTGACAAGCCTTTTCTATTTCCCATTGTATTCTGCAGTCCATGTCCCAGTTACTGCTTGGTGTATTTTGTAGTCCACATTCCAACTGCTGTTTGCATTACATTGCAGAACTGCACAAACTTTCCCAATACTGTGTCTTTGGAGTTGGACTTTCTGATGCATTAAGGGACAGGTTTGTATGTGGTACGCATAGGCAAAGCACTGAAAAGAGACTACTGTCAGAAAGAGACCTAATCTTAGAACGGGTATTGACCATTGCAATACCATTGGAGACAGCAGAAAAAGATGCATCAGAACTACAAAAAAAAAGAGTTTAGAACGTGCAGCACACAAAATGTCCCTGAATAGTGAAAAAGGCCAAAGATGTTATAGATGTAGCAAATCCTCCCATGATACAAATGACTGTTGGTTCAAAGAAAAAGTTTACATAAGGTGTCATAGATAAGGTCCCATAGGGAGACTGTGCAAGTCAGACAAAAACACAACCAAAGAGAAAAACCACACAGAGCAAAAATTTTCAAACACAAAACTAATCAAATGCACTAACTGACTAGCACTAACCACAGACTGTCAAAGCTGCTTTACGCTAATGAGAAGGTGTTTGAGAAGGGTTTCGGTAAATTCAGTCATGAAGGCCAACATTGAACTGGATGAGGATTCCATAAAGCGTGTCCAGTGCCTTACACACTATGTCCTAAAGTGGCGGCTGAACTTCAGAGCTTGGAGGCATCTAGCATTCTCCCCAAGGTTGAGTGGAGCAGTTAGGCCGTGCCCATTGTCCCAGTAATCAAGAAAGGGAATGCTGGAGCTGTTCACATATACGGGGACACAAAGAGAGCATCAACCCTGTGCTGCGTACTGTGCAGTATCCCCTGCCATGAATTAAAGACATCTCTGGCAGGCAGGGAGAGGTTTTCAAAGATTGACTTGTCTCAAGCCTATCTGCAAATGGAGATTGAGGAGTAAAGCAGTAAGTTCCTCACAATCAACACTCAGAAGGGACTGTTCCAGTATAATTGTTTCATCTTTGGCGTTGCATCAGCTACAGCAATTTGGCAAAGAGCAATGGATCAAGTGCTCCAAGGTATCCCAGCAACACAATGTTACCTTAACGACATCATCATGACTGGCAAAAATGATGAAGAGCACCTCCAGGACCTGGGTAAAATGCTTACCAGGCTGAATGCATATGGCCAAAGGGAGAGAAAAGTGAGTTTTCCAAGAATGAAATCTCATATTATAGATATGTCATTGACAAGCATGGGTTACATCAGTCACAATAGAAGACTGAAGCCGTGCTCCAGGCAGCCAAACTGGAAAATGCGTCATAACTCAGATCATACTTGGGCCTTACTTGAGTCATACTGCTATCACCTGTTCCCCCCTAACATTGCTACAACACCGCACCCATTGAATGCACTGCTACAGACAGAAGCAAAGTGGGAACGGTCAGAAAGATGTGAAAGTGCATTCAAAGAAACAAAGAGACTATTAACATCAGATGAATTGCTCACCCATTATGACTCATCTCTGCCCATCAGACTGGTGAGTGATCCATCTGCTTATGGTGCCATTGTCTGATTGTGCTTGCTTCAAGATCCCTGACTAGCGCAGAACTCAACTGTGCACACGTCGACCGAGAGGCCCTTAGTCTAGTGTGGGGAATAAAGAAGTTCCACCACTACCTCTACAGACAAAAGTAGTGACAGACCAACAGCCCCTCGTTTCCGCTTTCAACCCCAGGTAGGGAATCCCAGTGATGTCACTACCTGGTTGCAACCTGGGCACTTTTCCTAGAAGCCCACTCTTATGACATAGAGTTCGTGGATACCAAACAACACAGCAACACAGATGGCTTGTTACGTCTTCCACTGTGGCAACTGTAGAAGTAAAGTCTTCATTCTGTGACCCAGCAGAGGTGTTCCTCATAGCATTGGTGGATCAGTTGCCGGTATGAAATTCTGAAATACACAGAGAAACAAGGCATGACCTGACATTGTCAAAAGTGCATGAAATCACCATGTAAGCATGGCCAGCTCATGGTAACCCTATGTTTCCAGAGTTCTCAGTGAGACAAAAACAACTGTTGGTATATCAAAAATGCAGTTGTATTGATCTTTTATTGTGGTTCCTTCTAAATGTTCACCAGAGTATTAGAAAACCTGCACGGACACCTGGGTAGAGCCAAATGATAAGTCTCGCCCGGAGCTAGATTGAAGACTTGACCAAAAGCTGTTTTGGATGCAAAATGCAGCCCCACAAGCACCTGTTGGAGTGGGCATCTTCACCATGGTGAAGAGTGCATATTGACCTTGCTGGGCCATTCATAGACTCCACATTCCTGATTGCTGTGGATGCTAATCACCTCAGAAAAGACTGTTTCAGCTCTGAGGGCTATCTTCTCCCGAAATGGCTTACTGGAACAAATTGAGAGTGACAACAGACCACAATAAACGTCGGAAGAGTTCAGACGAATCATGAAGAAAAATGGCATCAAGTATTTCAAGTCAGTTCCTCACCACCTGGCAATGAGTGGGTTAGTTGAACCTTCAAGAAGTCCATTAAAGCTATGGAAAAGCAGGACATTTCTCTACAGCGCAAGGTTGACAACTTCCTTTTTGTGTATCGGAACTCTGTTCATGTGATGGCAAATTAAACACCTGCAATGCTGTTCATGAGATCTTGCAAGACCTTCAGAAACCAGATTTACAGAGGGATGTGCAGAATAAACAATTCAGCCAGTTGCCAAGCAAATCTGCAAGGAGATTCAAAGTCGGGCTGGAAGTTCTAGTGCGTGATTACCAAGAAGACAAGTGAACACCTGGTAGGATAGCTACAAGAACTGTACCACTGATGTTGGAGATCAGACATCGAGACATCATGTGGACCAGATACTGGATACTCAGCCAAAGAACACACCTGAGTTGATTGTATCCGACAAGACGGACACATTGCATCCACCAGACTTGCCCCTCAGTGATGATCATGTTACCAATACCAATGTGACACCAGCAACCAAGAACGTTGTCTTTGACAAGACACCTACTAGACCTGCTGCCACTCCATAGGTCCAGTGGTGGTGTCCTAAAAGTAACAGAGAACTACCCAAAAGACTGAATCTTTAGTATAGTGAAGTTATATATGGACTGTTATTGTGAAAGCACATTTATGTGAATATAGTTTGTTAAAGGGAAATTGAATGTTTTGTTACATATAGTTTTTATGTTACATTAATCTAAAGGGGGAGAAAGCTTAATGTATGGATCTATTTCTTTTAGTGCAATGACTCCTCTTAGCATTACTTATTGACTGATAATTTACCCTTGCTTATTGACCTGTTGTTTTCTCTCTCTCTGAAAAGCGAGTATGCCCGTTAACCTCTCTGTACCTGGTTTCATTTAATTGATATACAGTTGCACAGGTACATCAGTGTGGCCTTCCACTGGTTGGGGCCGACTATGGATATCGCGTCCTAGCTGTCTACATGATATGCAAGCTGGTATGCAAGCCAGGGCAGGATGATATGCAGAGGAAGCTGTTGCCCCTGCAGCAGGCTCCCCTTCTTCACGCAGCAAAGCAACGGCAGAGACTGATAGAGTTTGACACCAGTGGTGCATCAGTCAAAATTGGACTGCCTTAGGGACTCCAGCCCCATATTTTTTCCTCAGAGTTTACTCCTGAAGCCTTCCCCATGACTACAAGGCAGCAGAGGTCTGAGATCAGAGTTTTCCCTCTCCTAGGTGAGCAGCCAACTTGCTGATGAGCCCCGTCTGCTGAAGTGACTGGTTTTAAGGCGCCAGCAACCCACCTTCGTCCCTTCTCCTGTCAGTAGAAACGGCTCTGCCGGGCTTAGTAGCTAAGCCACACGTGAAGGCCTGGAGCTGGACTTGGTTTTCAGAGGCTATTTGAGGTGCACGCATTTAATTGGTAGTGAGAGCTTCTTCCCATTTCCTCCTCCAGCTATAACAACCTTAAGGAATGAGGCTTCATCATGGTAATCTATCTAACATCTGCTAGCATTGGGGTCAGAACCAGGGAAAGTGAAAGCATTGTCAGAATGACACCAGGTAGTGGTGAGTCAACAGATACCTCACTCCAGAACTGTGAGGTGATGATGGCAGAGGCTGTTCTACAAGAGAGGAACAGAGGAAGAAGATCTGGAAGGACAGTCCATTTGCACAGAGTACTGTTCAGCAGTCTTAGGTACTCTAGATTTTTTATATGGTTTCAGATGGTGTGGCCTCCACCGAGCCCTGATCTCAACGTCACTGAGGTTGCCCGGGATTACCTGGAAGGAGAGACGCAAGCAAAACAGCCAAAATCTGCTGAAGAACTGTGGCAATTTCTCTGAGATGCTTGGAACAACCTACCAGCTGATTTTCTTACAAAGCTGCTTAGCAGTCTACCTATGAAAATTGATGCAGTTTTAATGACAAGGTGTGGTCACACCATATATATTGATTTGATTTAATTTTTTTTAACTTGTTAATGCTCTTCATAGTAAATTCTTTGATATTTAGAAACTTTTCATTATTTTTGAAAAACATCTTTGCTTTACAAATCTTCCTTTACCTAGACTGAAGACTTGCACAGTACTGCGAGTGCCTCGAAGACATTGTACTAAAGTAAAGCAGGCTGGGACTGGACATATTTCAGATCCTTGTTGGGATGTAACACATTGCTTATATTTGATCGATGGCCCTTCAGGAACTGAAACTTGCTCTCTGTATATTGATACAAATGCTTCAATGCAGAGTGTTACTGTCTTTGAGGAAGCTTCCATAAGGTGTCTGTTGCTGCAAAACATGTTGTTTTGAACAGAGTACATCCTTCCACTTAATTACTAAGAATTATCAACAATCTTTTAGTATCTTGGAGAGAAATATTGAGAGATTATCCATAATGCCAATCCACAGAATAACAGTTACATTAAATTCAGTTTCATAACTTGCCCACAGGGGTGTTTTAACTAATAAGTTACCCATTGCTAATGCAAATCACCAGCCAACCAATGTACTTAAATAGTTCTATCACTGACAATACTTTCTTGTTAATTAATTAAAATTTAAAATAACTCATAAAACAATAAATAACAATGTATTTACTGATGTATGATCTATTTGTCAAGGTTGCAACTATGAAAACAACCTTTGATAATGAAAAATGAACATTTCAATAATTTAATATTGAACATTGTCAGGTAACATATTGCCAAGGTTAGCAATTATCCCCATGAATTTGCTTGGTGGCATCTTTCACTAATATGTCATTTCTAAAACAATTTATATCTATGAATTTTGTTAAATAATTCAGGCCAAAAACATCATGTTTTGCAGAAAGATTTTTTTTGTTCGAATTTTATGTCCAATACATACTGAGATGAGCCTCCCCAATTTAATTTGACCAGTCTTACTAGCTATCAGGCATTAAAACATTCATCCAAGTTGCTCAGGAACCATTTTTATACCATCAGCCGCAGTCCTCAAAAGAGAAACTGTGGATAATTTATTTCACACTGGTAATATGTTTTTAATATACTGTGCCACACTGCCTTTTCTTCCAAGGATGTTGTTTTTTAATCAGATTGCAAACATACTTTGAAGGCAGAGTAATCTTTTATTGAAGGAATAAGAGATGAGTTTAACTAAATGGACGAGCAAGCAGCACAGGCTGAATCAAAAGCATTAGTAATAGTGTTGGGGCACAAAGAGGTGGGTTGTCTTCTCACCCATGGTCTCTCCCTATGAGGAATCTCTGATCTGCCTCTCAAGAAGCATTTATCAGAGAACAACTGGTTTCATAGGGACCATTTAGATTGGTCAACAATGAACATCTAGCAGCAGGATCCACAGACACGGATAATTAGCTCCTAAATATTAAATATCTCAAGTCACTTTTGTCCATTATTGTTTCCTGCACCATTTAAAGTGAATATATAAAAAAAACCAACAGCAACCATTTTACCTTTTTTTATTATCTAAAATTTATATTTATGTGAAGTATTGCCACAGAAAAACAGCATCCATCATCAAAGATCCTCACCACCCAGGCCGTGCTCTTTTCTTGCTGCTGCCATCAGGTAGAAGTTTCAGGAGCCTCAGAACTCACATCACCATGGTCAAGAACAGTTACTACCCCTCAACTATCAGGCTCTTGAATAAAAGGGGATAACTACACTCATTTAAGGACAATATTATCTTGTTAGTTTATGCTCATTATTTAATGCGATTTATTTATTATCTGCATTTGTACAGTTGGGGAGCTTTACAGTCTGCAGATTTACTAAGTGTGTAGGCCTCCATTAGTCTTGATAGGCTATGGATTTGCACCTTGGAAAGTTTCCAGGGCGCAAGCCTGGGCAAGGTTTGTTCTTTTTTAATGGAAGGCTGGCAGTTGCCCAGGCTGCAAATCTCCCATCTCCACGCCACCGATGTTGTCCAAGAGAAGGGCATTAGGACCCATACAGCTTGGCACTGGTGTCGTCGCAGAGCGATGTGTGGTTAAGTGCCTTGCTCAAGGACACACTCGCAGCCTCAGCCAAGGCTCGACCTTTAGATCACTAGACCCACGCCTTAACCGCTTGGCCACATGCCAACACATTTACTAAGTATGCCCGTAGGTAAAGAATCTCAGGGTTGTATGTGGTGACATGTATGTACTCTGATAATAAATCTTACTTTGAACTTTGAACAAAATTTATCTAAGCCTAGTGAGTGATTTAGTTAGTGTTCATTTTTCAATCACAGAATGGGGAAAACCAATCTGATCCAGAATACACTGGATACATTAGTTCAGTGATCATTTGTAGGTGAAAGAAAACACTTTGTAAAATTAATGTGGACATTTCTGCGCGCTGTTCCCATTAGCACATAAGCACATCTGCTTCTGTCTCTTACGATGTAACCGTTGTATGTGTTGCTGGTGTCTGGTTGCCCTAGGGATTGTTCCAATAAGGGCAACAAACTTCTATGAGTGCTGCATAGCAGATGATTAACAGCTGTGTGCGACTGAGCTGGACCTTTCAGAAACAATACTGGTCTCAGTTCAGTGCCTGTTTCTTAGTGCAAACTCACCATAAAATCATTTCAATTACCTTTTTAGGAGAACTTCACAGTATTTTGCAAATGACATAAATGCGTAAATCACAGCGATGGTTGAACACAGCTAAACAAAAAAGGATGAAATCTATTGTCCAGCATCTTTTTTATTTTAGTAATCCAATGTTCAACATGTACAATAGTTCATTAAAAAATGCTTTTTCACATAGTCTGTGAATGTAGACTTTGGTATTACAGAGGACTACTTTGGCTACAAGTTATCATGATGCATTGGCCAAAATTCATGAATGATCTTTGCTCAGTTCCTTTTCCGAGCCCATAAACACTGGAGTGGAAGGCCAAAGTGTAATAAGTGAATGTAATTCCACAGAAGTTTTAAGAGAATGCAGTTTTTGACATGCCAATGAGATTGAGAATGATGTGCTTTTTTAAAAAAACAGGCAAAAGCAGTGTACAGTTGCAGTATGGGAAGGAACTTCTGTGTCTTTCTACTAGTATTGAATACTCTGTGTGCACCAAGTGCTTCGGTGAGTATCTCTGCCAAAATGTGGAACTCCCAGGTGGCCAAACATTTTATTTCTGATTCCCATTCCTGTTCTGACATGTAAGTCCATGGCCTCCTCTTTTACCAAGATGAGGCCACCCTTAGTGTGGAGGAGCTATGCATTATTTTCCATCTTGGCAGCCTCCAATCTGATGGCATGAATATCGATTTCTCCTTCTGATAAAAAAAATCCCTCCCCCTGCCCTCTTCTTCTATTCCCCCCTCTGGCCTCTTACCTCATCTCATTTGCCTTTCACCTCAAGAGGGCCAGCAAACTGAGGGATCTCTTCTATCAGTGTTTTTGACACCTATGTGTATGCTCCTTCTTCCTTTTCTCCTACGGTCCACTCTGCTCTCCTATCAGATCCCTTGCTCTCCAGTCCTCACCTTTTCTACACACCTGGCCTCACCCCTCACCTTCTAGCTATCCTCCTTCCCCTCGCCCTCCCTTTTTATTCTATCCAGTCCTCAAGAAAGGTCTTGGCCCAAAACGCGTTGCCTCATTATTCATGTCCAGAGATGCAGCTTGAACTGCTGAGTTCCCCCAGCATTTTCTGTGTGTTACTTTGGAGTTCCAGCATTTTCAGACTTTCTCATGTTTATGTTAAGCTGTTACTTCAGTTCTTCAGGACAAGTAAATACATGCAAAGCTTTTGCACTCCACTTTACCAAAAACTACCACATAGGTGTCAAAAACACTGATAGAAAAGAGATCCCTCAGTTTGTTGGCACTCTTGAGAATAAGGCCTAGCCTTAGCAGCCATCTTTTGTCTGTATGATACAATAGTGTGGTATGCTCACATATTCCATAATGCCTAATCATCGTAATTTCTTTGTTTCTTGGATTGTGTTCATGTATTGTCTTCAGACAAGCAATTTATTTTCAAAACATTTTGCTGATGTACTCCTTTACAACTCACAGCATCAAGACAGTCTGATCAATAATCGCATATCATTCACATGTTACCTTCTGTACCTTATAAAGTAACCACTGCATGTGTGTTTGTGGTCATCTGCTGTGTAGCCCATCCACTTCAAGGTCTGACATGTGCATTCAGAGATGCTCTTCCATGCACTGCTGTTCTTTCATGGGGTTATCTGAGCCGATGTCAACTTCCTGTCAGCTTGAACCAGTCTGCACATTCTTCTCTGATCTCTCTCATTAACAAGGTATTTTCACCCACAGAACTGCCACTCACTGGATTTTTTTTTGTGTTTTTCACACTATGCTCTGCACACTCTAGAGAATGGTCTGAGTGAAAATGCCAGGAGATTAGCAGTTTCCGAGATACTCAAGCCACCCAATCTGGCACCAACATTCCACAGTCAAAACCACTTAGATCACATTTCTTCCCAATTCTGACGTTTAGTCCAAACAACCAAACCTCTAAATGAGGAGTTCCTAACCTTTAGATATATATACGTCAAGGACCCCCACAATTAACCCTGGCCAAGACCAATTCAGCATTGAATTTCTGCCACATGATTGGCTAACTAGATATTTGTATTAACGAGCAGGTGTACCTGATAAAGTAGATAAAGAAGCAATAGCCGTTTGCTTTGTGGAAGATCCTGCTCTATCAGAGCGTTGAAGTCATCCATACCGAAAGAAACCATATCGAACAGGACTGGATATTTGGATGACTGGTTAATAAGTGCTGTTGAACAATTGGATTGGCTAGAGGTCATAACTTCTGAATCTAAACTGTTGGTAACTTCAGAAGAAAGAATTAATGACCGGTGAGAACTATTGGCTCACTGTCAGCATGATGAAGAGTCTGTTTACTTTGCCACTGTTAGACAAAGTTCTGCACTCACTGTTTCTACCCAACAGAAAGGCAGCTATGGAAAAGTAGCAACTGGGCACAGGCAGGAGTTGCCTGAAAGCTCAAGCTTAAGGGCTTCACTGAATGTGAACTTTAATGAGATTGATGATTAGTGCTTCTGGTTCAGGTTCTCAAAGGACATGCAAATCTCATAAAAAATACAGTAGTCTCTGAAATGCTCATAAAATAGATCCCAGTACTTTGTGTGTATTTTAGTTCACCTCTGAACTGAAGAAATAAACACAGGTCTCAGACTTACAGTTACTTCTTTGACATTACCATTTATTATTTATTCAATGATTGTGCTATACTCAAACACGTTGAATAATTTTATAGATCTCATGATTCTCGTAATATGCAATCGTCTGCATAGGAACAAAAGAAAGCATCAGCAAAATTCCGGAACAAGCTTAGAATGCGCAGGAAATGCTTAGCTGATATTTGGGAGGCATTTTCTAGGATATTCTAAGATATCTTACTCTACTGCCGTATTCCTGCTGAATGTATTTGTTTTAAAGAGACTTGGAACTACTTTGGGATTTGAAAATGTTTAGCTTCTAAATAATGCTGCAAATATTAAACAAGGATTTGATTAATTTGAATTAGTATGATGGAAGACACCAGCAGTATGGTGAAGTTCCAAGTGTCAGGGTTTATGAAGTGTGTGAAGTTACCATTACTAGGGAGAAGGTTCTTGGGAAACTGAAAGGTCTGAAGGTAGATAAGTCACTGGGACCAGATGGAATGCACCCCAGGGTTCTGAAAGAGGTGTCTAAAGAGATTGTGGAGGCATTAGTAATGATCTTTCAAGAATCACTAGAAGACTGGAAGATTGCAAATGTCACTCCACTTTAGAAAGGGTACAGAGGAGATTTACCAGGATGCTGCCTGGTTTAGAGAGTATGCATTACGATCAGAGATTAAGGGAGCTAGGGTTTTACTCTTTGCAGAGAAGGAGGATGAGAGGAGACATGATAGAGGTATTCAAGTATTGAGAGTGGAGAATAGATAGAGTGGACAGCCAGCGCCTCTTCCCCAGGGCACCAATGCTCAGTACAAGAACACATGGCTTTAAAGTAAAGGGTGGGAAGTTCAAGGAGGATATTAGAGGAAGGTTTTTTACTCAGAGAGTGGTTGGAGCGTGGAATGCACTGCCTGAGTCAGTGGTGGAGGCAGATACACTAGTCAAATTTAAGAGACAGGTACCGGTATATGGAGGAATTTAAGGTGGGGGGGGGGGTTATATGGGAGACAGGGTTTGAGGGTCGGCACAACATTGTGGGCTGAAGAACCTGTACTGTGCTGTACTATTCTATGTTCTGTATTCAAGAAGAGAGAGAGGCAGAAGAAAGGAAACTATAGGCTAGTTAGTTTGACCTCAGGGAAGATGTTGGAGTCATTATTAAGGATGAGATCTCAGGGTACTTGGAGGCACATGATAAAATAGGCCATGTTCAGCATGGTTTCCTCAAGGGAAAATCTTGCCTGACAGATCTGTTGGAATTCTTTGAAGAAATAGCAAGCAGGATAGACTGCTGATATTGTGTACTTTGATTTTCAGAAGGCTTTTGACAAGGTGCCACATATGAGGCTGATTAACAAGTTACAAGCCTTGATATTGCAAGAAAGATTCTAGAACGGATAAAGCAGTGGTTGATTGGCAGGAGGCAAAGACTGGGAATAAAGAGAGCCTCTCCTGGTTGGCTGCCAGTGACTAGAGATATTCCACATGGGTCTGTGTAGGAACCAATTCTTTTTACGTCATATGTCAATGATTTAGATGATGGAATTGATGGCTGTGTTGTAAAGTTTGCAGACAATACGAAGATGGGCGGAAGGGCAGGTAGTTTTGAGGAAGTAGAGAGGCTACAGAAGGATTTAAGCAGATTAGGAGATGGGCAAAGGAGTGACACATGGAATACATTGTCAGGAAGTATATGGTCCTGAACTTAGGTAGAAGAAAAGAAAGGGGTGACTATTTTCCAGAAGGAGAGAAAATATAAAAATCTTTGGAGTCCTTGTTAAATCCATGGTGAGGAAGGCAAATGTGACGTTAGCATTCATTTCAAGAGGACCAGAGTATAAAAACAAGGATGTAATGTTGAAAGTTCATAAAGCACTGGTGAGACCTCACTTGTAGTTTTGTGAGCGATTTTGGGTCCCTTATCTTAGAAAGGATGTGTTGAGACTGGAGAGGGTTCAAAGGATGTTCATGAAAATGATTCCAGGTTAAAATGGCTTACCCAATGAAAAGCATTTGGTGGCTCTTGGCCTGTATTCACTGGAATTCAGAAGAATGAAGCGTGACCACATTGAAACCTGTAGAATGGTGAAAAGCCTTGATAGAGCTGATGTGGAGAGGACCAGAGGACACTGCCTCAGAATAGAGGGGCATCCTTTTAGAATGTTGAAGAGGAATTTCTTTAGCCAGAGACTGGTGAATCAGAGGAATACATTGCCACGGGCAGCTGTGGAGGCCAAGTCTTTATGTATATTTAAGGCAGAGGTTGATAGATTCTTGATTGGTCAGGGCATGAAGGGATATGGGGGCAGGTAGGAGATTGGGGCTGAGAGTAGAAATGAACCAGCCATGATGAAATGGTGAACACTGAGGTCCTTTAACATCTGCCGGACGATGCTGAGGATGTTCTATGAGTCTGTGGTGGCCAGTGCTATCATGTTTGCTGTTGTGTGCTGGGGCAGCAGGCTGAGGGTAGCAGACACCAACAGAATCAACAAACTCATTTGTAAGGCCAGTGATGTTGTGGGGATGGAACTGGACTCTCTGATGGTGGTGTCTGAAAAGAGGATGCTGTCCAAGTTGCATGCCATCTTGGACAATGACTCCCATCCACTCCATAATGTACTGGTTAGGTACAGGAATACATTCAGCCAGAGACTCATTCCACCAAGATGTGACACTGAGTGTCATAGGAAGTCATTCCTACCTGTGGCCATCAAACTTTACAACTCCTCCCTAGGAGTGTCAGATACCCTGAGCCAATAGGCTGGTCCTGGACTTATTTCCATTTGGCATGATTAACTTATTATTATTTATGGTTTTATATTGCTATATTTCTTCACTACTTTTAGTTGGTGCGGCTGTAACAAAACCTAATTTCCCTCAGGATCAATAAAGTATGTCTGTCTGTCTGTCAGACTCTATGGGCCAAATGGTCTCATTCTGCTCCTCCATCTTATGGTCTTAACAAAAAATATTTTTTTTTACATATCATAATCGAATCATTCTTTTGTAATCAACTATGTTGTTAGCTTGGACTTCTTATATTGCAGTTTTATTGGACCTCACATTAACAGACATTATTGCTTAAACACTCTGACTCCTGTTACTCATTTGAAATACCTCTAAGTATTAATAGAAATGTCCAAGCCAAATAGAAAAATTTAGAACCCCTACTTTATTAAGAATAGACAGGGGTGAAAGTAATTTAAATTTCTTATTGGTACTGTTGTATCAGTTAACATTGTTGATTCAGTCCCTATATGACATTTATTTATTGATTAATTGATTCTGCTGGGCACCTTTTTTTAACCAATATTACATACTTTCACCTTTGAATGGGTACTGAACACGAGCTCATTATTGCACTAGGACACTGCTTGAGGCTCATGTGTTTACTAAAAATATTTAAATTTGAGGCCTCACCAGGATGAGGCAATGCTGTTCCTTATCAATGTTCAACCACAAACTGATGCCAGAAAGGAGATCAAAGTCTTAAGGCCCCTTTGTCCTTCACTTCAATTTCAATATATTCACGAGCTCATCTTTCATCTCCACTCCCTTCCACACTTTCTGACGAATCACGCTGACAGAAATCCTTCTCTGCTACTCATGCTCTATCAAGCCACCATAGACGGGCTGAACCAAAACACCATCACTGCAATAATGAGAAGTGTATTCTAATGGGATAACATGAAAATATTCTGTTAATAAGCATTTAAAATCAATGCAGTGCAGCAATGACATTGTGTCTTTGTTAGAGTTTTGATTGACACTTCAGTGCCCAAAAGTCATCGAACCTGATAAACATGAGAGTTGCAGGCAATTGTTTTAGTTTCTTCCACTCAATTATTCAGCTCTCTGTTACTGGAGCAAGCCCAAAATCAATGGGCCACAAAACCCATATATGGCTTGTAACCTCAATTAGAAGATTCTGATAGAAAGTACTATCAGAATTCAAATTGATTCATTATGTTGAGGTGAAAGAACAATTCTATTTAACTAATTACTATCTAATATACTATTTCTTCTTTGTAATGTTATTTCTTAATGTATCTATTTTATGTTTGATTTGAAAAATATGGTTTGGCAGTTCAGTCCTTTGTAAGGTAGGTAGATCAGGAGAGATGCTTATGGCTTCACCAGGAGGTACAATTCCATTGTGAGGGTGCAGTGGGACAAAGGCTGGAATTAAGAACCTGAACAGTGCAGGGAATCCAGGGTCTTAATCCCAGAAACTAGGAGCTCTTGGAAAGGCAGCCTGATGGGTTTAACTGTACAATGTTCTCTGTTTTCACTTCTCTCAGGACAGTGCTGCTGAATGCTATCTTTTCCTATGTGAACACTGCTCTTATTGAACAACCTCCTCCCCCTCCACCCCACCGTTACCCATGGACTTTCTCCTGATGCTCTGGCTTCTTTCCATATATCAAAGATGTGCTTGTTGGTAGGTTAACTCTAAATTGCACCCCGTGGATAGGTGAGTGATGGAACCTGAGCAGTGCACGATCCTCTGCAGTCAGCCATGGCTTCTGATTTGCCCTGGCAGTGTGGTGTTTAATCATGGTAATATCTTCAATGCATTGTCCTACATATCCAGTCACCAATCCCACATATTTTTCAATGCTAACGTGATGACTGTAGGTAGCTGCCTCCCTAAATAGGCTCCAGTCTATGATTTCGAAACAGTCCTGCAGTGCTGAGGTGGCATCTTCTGGCCAGGTCCTGATCTCCCTGTAAATTGGTTTTACTCATTTAACCAATGGTCTGTTTGCAGAGATTAGCAAAATGGATATGTGGTCTGAGTATCCGAGGTGAGCAGCCTTTGTAGGCTCCACAAATGTTCCTGTAGACCATGTCTAATTTATTCTTTCCTCTGGTTGCAAAGTTGACTTGTTGGTAGAGGTTTGGCAGGACTCCTTAACACTATGATCTGAATGTGACACAGATAATTTGTTTATTACTTATTGAGATACAGCACGGAATAGGCCCTTCCAGTCCTTTGAGCTGTGCTACCCACAACCCCCAATTTAACCTGAGCTTAATCATGGGTCAATTTACAATGACCAATTAACCTACCAACTGGTACATCTTTGGACTGCGGGATGAAATCAGAGCTCCTGGAGGGAACTCACATGGCCATGGAGAGAATGTACAAAGTCCTTACAGGTAGTGATAGGTATTATAAACAGCTAGGACCCCATACAGATGCCTGTGGCACCAACATATCACAAACTCTCAAATGGAGAATGATCCATTTATTCCTTCTCCTTATTTACTTTCCGTTAACTGATCCATTTGAACCAATGATCTATCTACTAGTTTTAAATTGTGGATCATTTCCCTTACAATGCATGGGGACCGTGCTGCTTTGTATAGTGCAGAACTGGATACTGCTGCATAAATTCATGTGGATCAGTTCCAGGAATTCACAGATCCTGACTTAGCTATTTGTATAATGTTTGGAATTTAATAGCTGGGATCCCAGGAGCCATCCCATGTGGGGGGTTTTGAGTATGGTTACACCGTGTACCTGTCTTCTCTGTACAGCTTTCAGATTTGGCGCTTCCCCAACTCCGAGAACTCCCAGAACTTCCCCAATCCTTCTCTTTCTTTCAAAGGTTGAGTCTGTTGACTATCTGACCTCATGCTCAGCCACCTGATGACAAACGTGTCGCAGTTGTTCTGATGTTGGATCCTAATTGACTCAAGAACGCATTTTGGATCCTATATGTCCAGTACTTCATCTTCTAGAGGCAGCTTGCCTTTAATGCAGAAGCCGGAAGTTCCAGAACCCAAGTTAAATGAAAACTCCCCAAGATGGCAGAGACCTGCAAAAGCAGAGTCCCAGCCAAAGGGTTTCAGCTACTTTCCTGGCTGCATGATAGGATTTTGCTGTGATTGTTTATGAAGTGTCATTATATGAATTAATAAAAGTTTTAAAAAATCTTCAGTATTTTCAATTCAGGTGAACACAACGTCACACCCAGCCACTAAAATTTGACTGCAATTACACTATAGAATAGAGTGTAATTAAATTATATCAAAATGCATTCTCCATTTTAAATTTCTGACCAAAAGACACAACTCCAGAGATAATGTATGTTCATGGTTTCTGCAGCATACAATTTTTAGAATTAGTGAAAGGACAGAGTTGACTAGTTTTTATTGACAGCATCACAATGAGTCACTTTCACAGCATTTCTTGTTCTTCCTGATTACAACAATAACCCCTCTGATCTCTCACATGCTCACTGTTGTGGAAAATTCCATTTTTCTACCTAAGTAAGCACGGGGAGGGGCAAGAATCCAACAGTAATGAGAGAATCTGTAATAACAAGAGGAAAACATCAACTGACATGACAGGGAAAATTTTGCCAGCTTGTTTTGAGACAAATTCTCCAAAGACAGGCAGAGAACAATTAAAACTCTCCAAATGTGTCAATGATTGTGTTTACTGTGCAGTTAAAAATAAAATCAAACTGAGATGTTGAAATTTGATTTTTGAATGACAGATTTTACTGAAGTCAAATGCTTCTTCGTCAGGAGCCTAACTAGGGCCTCAAGAGACCATGGAAGAACTCTGTATCATACCGATTAACCAAGCTGATAGGATGATTGTCTAGAATCACTTCTCTTGATTGCACTACCTCAAGAGCTTGACCAAAACATTTCAACAACTCATTCATTTCCTGTCATTCTATAACATGATTATGTAAGCACCACTAAGAAGATAATAGGATGTTTCTGATTTGTATGCTCTTAGTTTGAACAGAAAGGGAAGTGTTGACAATTGATGGATTCAATGATTTTACATAAATTACTGAATGACTTTTTCCTAAGGCAAAAATGGCTAATCTGAAGGTGCACTATTTTAAGGTGATTGGAGGAAAGTTATAGTTGTGAAATCAGAGGGAAGTTTTTCTACAGAGAGGGCGGTGGATGCATGGAATACCCTGCCAGTGCTGATGGTAGAGGCAGGTACATTAGGATCAGTTAATAAGGTGAATGATCTTGTTGCAATATTACAGATTGCCAAGTATGATGTTGTGGCCATCACTGAAACATGGCTGAAGGATGGTTGTAGTTAGGAACTGAATGTCCAAGGTTACACAATATATTGGAGGGATGGGAAGAGCAGAGGGGGTGGTATGGCTCTACTGGTAAAGAATGGCATCAAATCAATGGAAAGATGTGACATAGGATCAGAAGATGTTGAGTCCTTGTGGGTTGAGTTGAGAAACTGCAAGGGCAAAAGGACATTGAAGGCAATTATATACAGGCCTCCCCAAAATGGCTGGAGGTGAACCACAGATTGCAACAGGAAATAGAAAAGGTCAGTCAAAAGGGCAATGTTATGGTAGTCACGGGAAATTTTAACATGCAGGTCGATTGGGAAAATCAGGTTGGTAATGGATCTCAAGAGAATGAGTTTGTTGAAGGCCTATGAGGTGGGTCTTTAAAGCAGTTTGTCATTAAGCCTACTAGGGGATCAACTTTACTGGATTTGGTGTAATGTAGTGAACTGGAGGCGATTAGGGAGCTTAAGATAAAGAGCCCTTAGGAACCAGTCCTCACAATATGATTGAGTTCAACTTGAAATTTGATAGGGAGAAAGGGAGAAAGTAAAGTCTGATGTAGCAGTATTTCAGTGGAAGGGAAATTACAGTGGTTTGAGAGAGGAGTTGGCCAAAGTAATTTGGAAGGAGCTGCTGGCAGGGATGTCAGCAGAGCAGCAATGGTGTGCTTTTCTGGGAAAAATGAGGAAGATGTAGGGCATGTGTATTCCAAAAATGAAGAAATACTCAAGTGGTAAAATAGTACAACCGTGGCTGACAAGGGACGTCAAAGCTATTGTAAAAGCAAAAGAAAGGGCATACAACAAAACAAAAACTAGTCGGAAGATAGAGGATTGGGAAGCTTTTAAAAACCTACAGAGAGCAACTAAAAAAAAACATTAGAAGGGAAAAGATAAAATATGAAAGCAAGCTAGCAAATAATATCAAAGTGAATAGTAAAAGTTTTCTCAAGTATGTTAAAAATAAAGGAGAAATGAGAGTGGATATAGGACCACTAGAAAAAGAGGTAGGACAAATAATAACAGGGGACAAGGAGATGGTTGATGAACTAAATGAGCATTTTGCATCAATCTTCACTGTGGAAGACATGAGAGGTATGCCTGATGTTGTAGTGTGTGAAGGAAGAGAAGTGGGTGCAGCTACTGTTACAAGAGAGATGGTGCTCAAAAAGCTGAAAGAACTAATGGTACATAAGTCACCCAGACCAGAGGAACTTCACCCTAGGGTTCTGAAAAAGATAACATAACAGATAGTGGTGGCATTAGAAACGATCTTTCAAAAATCACTGGACTCTGGCATGGTGCCAGAGGACTGGAAAATTGCAAATGTTACTCCACTCTTTAAGAAAGGAAATTATAGAGCAGTTAGCCTGACTTCAGTGGTTGGGAAGATATTGGAGTCAATAGTTAAGGATGAGGTGATGGAGTACTTGGTGATACAGGACAAGATAGTACAAAGTCAGAGTTTCCTTCAGGGAAAATCCTGCCTGACAAACCTGTTGGAATTCTTTGAGGAGATTACAAGTAGGACACATAAAAGGGATGCAGTGGATATTGTATACTTGGACTTTCAAAAAGCCTTTGACAAGGTGCCACACATGAGGTTACTTACCAAGTTAAGAGCCCATGGTATTACAGGAAAGTTACTACCATGGTTAGAGTATTGGCTGATTGGTAGGGGGCAGCAAGTGGGAATAAAAGGATCCTTTTCTGATTGGCTGCCAGTGAGTACTGGTGTTCTACAGGGGTTGGTATTGGGACTGCTTCTTTTTATGCTGTATGTCTATGATTTAGTTGATGGAATAGATGGCTTTGTTGCCTAGTTTGCAAATGATATGAAGATTGGTGGAGGGGCAGGTAGTGTTGAGGAAATAGGTAGGATGAAGAAGGACAGACAAATTAGGAGAATGGGCAAGAAGGTGGCAAATGAAATACAAAGTTGGAAAATGCATGGTCATGTACTTTGTAGTAGAAATGAATGTGCAGACTATTTTCTAAACAGGGAGAAAATCCAGGAACCTGAGATGTAGAGGGACTTGGTTAACTTGCAGGTTGAGTCAGTGGTGAGGAAGGCAAATGCAATGTTAGCTTTCATTTGAAGAGGTCAAGAATGCAAGAGGAAGGGTGTGATGCTGAAGCTTTTTAAGTCACTGGTGAGGCCTCACCTTGAGTATTGTGAACAGTTTTGGGCCCCTCATCTTAGAAAAGATGTGCTGGCATTGGAGAGGGTCCAGTGGAGATTCACAAGGATGATTCCAGGAATGAAAGGGTTATCGTACAAGGACCGTTTGATGGTTTAGGGTCTGTACTTACTGGAATTCAGAAGGAGGGGGGGGGGATCTCATTGCAACCTTTTGAATATTGAAAGGCCTAGACAGAATAGATGCGGAAGGGATGTTTCCCATAGTGGGAGAGTCTAGGACAAAAGGGCATAGCCTCAGGATAGAGGGGAGCCCTTTCAAAACAGAAATGCAGAGAAATTTCTTTAGCCAAAGGGTGGTGACTTTGTGGAATTTGTTGCCACATGCAGCTGTGGAGGCCAGGTCATTAAGTGTGAGTTTGAAATTGATAGATACTTGATTGGACATGGCATCAAAGATTATGGGGAGAAGGACAGGAACTGGGATTGAGGAGGAGATAGAAGAAAAGGATCAGCCATGATTGAATGGCGAAGCAGACTCAATGGGCCAGATAGTCTATTTCTGCTCCTATGTCCTACGGTCTTTAAGAGACTTTTAGATAGGTACATAGATGACAGAAAAATCGAGGGTTCTCTGGGAACGGAGGATTAGCTTGATCTTAGAGTAGTTTAAAAGGCTGGCACAACATTGTGGGCTGAAGGACTTGTATTGTGCTGTAGTGTTCGATGTTCTACTGGCTATTTCTCAAACAGAAAGGAAGCAGGTAATAAGGATATAATTTAATCCTTACAGAAGAAAGAAACAAAGGGATATACATACAAAATGAATGCAAGCTATTTATTCTCATATAATATACATAATTGGCAAAGGTTGGCCATAATTGGGGTAATTTCTCTGCACAGTGAAGGTGCTCTTAAAAAACCTGTTCGAAACTGAGTTCCAGGTTTTTAACCTATCTTTCAGCCATCTGCTGACCAGTATGTCACGATTACTCTGATGCTGGCTCCCAATTGACTGTGGACTGCTGTTTGGGTCCTGATATATCCAGTATTCCACCTTCTAGAGCAGGGGTTCCAAACCTTTTTTATCCCATGGACTCCTACCATTAACTGAGGGGTCTGTGGACCCAGGGCTGGAATCCTCTGTTCCCAAGGAAGCTCGCCTTTTATGTAGCAGAAGAATTCCAATCCTCCCAAAAATACTCCAGGAAAAGATCTCACCCTTCTCAGATTTAATGCAATTACTATCCGGCTGACCTGAGATCTCCACTGTAGATATTGCATCAGTTTTGCACCTTGAATTGCTTCTTCATGAAATAGGAGAATTGGAGAACTCGTGTACTCACTGAATTGACTTGCACGGATCTTTCAGTGACTAAGATAGTTGTTTGTGCTGTTGTGTTTGCCAGCTGTATGCACGAGGGAAGACTCAGGCTGTCAAGAGCATGGGATGAAAACCCTAGTCTTTAAGCTGGCTTAATTTCATAGAAATATCAAACATTTATAGTGGTTCAATTTGAGACTTCTGCTTTGCCATCCCTAAACAGCAATAGGGAATTTATCTGTACAGAATATCAGCAGCTTGAAGTAATGTAATTACAAAACAGCAAAAGACAGCTGCACTTGAATAGAATTTGCCTGCAGCATTTTATTCCAGTCCTTATTATTTCCATTTGTTAATTTTTTTTTTAGGATTCAAAAGATGAACTGGTTTCAAATAAGGTCAAACGAGATTAGTGGCTGCTAAATGGTTTACACTACATGACAAAATGTTTGCAGTGATGATAAAGTGGACTGAGAGTAGAATTAGATTTGAAATGCTTTAATCCTGGGCTAGAAATTTGTGAACCTTACACAACACAGAGGTGATCACAACAGTAGTGATCTTCTGGTTTAAGGTAGTGCTACTTGCTGGTTTAAGTGACTACTTCCTGGTAGCCAATGGAACAAAAAAAACTTCTTTATTGACACTTTTTCTGATAAGCAATCAGTGCAAACAGTGGCACATGGTTTCCCTTTTGGAGTTGAGCCGAATCATTTGGCCTTTTTGCGATATGGCTGGAGTCCTGTTGGGGTATGATGGTTGCAGCTTGTCTGGGCTGGAGTTGCTGGAACGGATCTGGAGGCAATTCGATGCAGCGGGGCTGAGGCAAGATGAGGAAAGGTCCATGGTTTGACTGACTTAAGAGCCGAGCCGAATTGAAAAATGGGTGCAAGCTGTATCGAGGAGGCAGAGACTGAGCCCGTGGGGAAGGAACAATCCAAGGTTTGAATGATTTAAGTGCCCGACCAAGTTGAAATGGTCGGGGTGTTGGGATCGATGGTGAGAAATAGGTTGGGTCAGCATGCTCTGGCTGGACCTAGACTGTGGCCTGCAACTATGGGACTTCTGGATCATCTGCAATGATACCTGGTGTTGGGAACCTCAATTCTGAATGCTGTTTGCTTGCTTTTATTGTTTGTGTAATTCGTTAATTATCTATCTCTCTGCACACTGGGTGTTTGGACAGTGTTCTTTTGTTTTTAATGGGTTCTGTTGGGGTTTGTTGTTTCCCGGTTGCCTGTCAGGAGACAAATCTCAAGGTTACATAGAGAATACATACTGTCTTGGAAACACTAACTGAGAAAACCAGAGTGACTTGGCATTTCATTTTAAGAATTTATTAACATGATATCATGGAGAGTCTGCCGTCTCCACCGCCACCAGAACTCTGATTTTTAGGTTATACTGAGCTCATATTTATATAGCAAGACAAACAACTTCACATAACTTTGTTTGGCATCCCACAGTCAGTACCTGATCAATCGTTGATAAGATGTGATAATTATCTTTCAGCGTGAGTCTAACAGTTCTTCCTGCTTCCTGTTATCAGAACTCATAATTTAGCCCCCAGAGGCATCCTCCCTCCTGGTTCCAGGGGCCTAGTATCTTGTTTATTGGAGTTCCTGGAACTGTGCCTATTATCCAAGGTTATTCGCGATACGCCTCAGCAGTCTTAAGCCCAGCTGCTCCAGAATGTTCAAGTATCCCATCTTCCACTAGTTCTAACCATTTCTATCACACATACTTTGACAATAAAATGTACTTTGAACTTTGAACATGATTGCAAGTTTGGACATTACGTGACATGCACTCAGTGGCCACTTTATTAGGTACACCTGTACACCCATGCATTAATGCCGCTATCTAATCAGCCTATCAGGTGGCAGCAACTCAATGCGTCAAAGCATGCAGACGTAGTCAAGAGGTTCAGTTGTTATTCAGAACAAACATCATATTGGGAATGAAATGTGACCTCAGTGACTTTGGCCATGGAACAAGTCCACAGGATCCACAGAGAAGTTCTCAGGCCATCCATTGGCCTGATAATTTGAGTTTTGCAGGAGCTACCAACCACCTGGAATTTTCAAGCAACATACATTCTCTAGAGTTTATAGAGAATAGTGCAAAAAAAAATCCACTGAGTGACAGTTCTGTGGGCAAATAATGCATATTAATGAGAGAGGTCAGAGGAGAATGGTTAGACTGGTTCAAGCTGACAGGAAAGTGACAGTAACTCAGGTAACCATGCATTGCATCAGGGGTGTGCAGAGGAGCATCTCTGAATGAACAACATGCCGAAACTTGAAGTGAATGGGCTACAGAGGCAGATAACCACTAACTTACACTCAGTGGCTACATTATAGGGGACAGGAGGTACCTAATAAAGTGGACATTGGGTGATCATAACATACTTGCAAGTTGTTGGCTGCTTTGTGAATGCAAAGAATTTTGCAAATGGAGAGTAATGCTTGAGCCTGTACTATTCAGTCCAGACTACTGAGGATCAATTTCTGCAAAAGGATTTTAATCCAAAAGGTAGACCTTTTACTCTCTCTCTTGCTCTCTCACTCGCATGCACACACACACACACACACACACACACACACACACACACACACACACACACACACACACACTTATTTTCAGCAGAGTATTCTGCAAATGTCTCACTCCATACCAATATTTGTATATTGGTTATTAGTGAAGTTAGAAGTCAAGAAAAGCTTATGACAGGGTTACTGGCACGTGGCCTTGACCTTGGTTACCAAGGCTGAACAGAGGTTGGCTCAGAATAGGGGCAGCCCCAGAATTTGAATGGGTATGTGGCCTTCTGAGCGGGGAAGAGGGTTTGTAATAAATGCCAGTCACATATGTTGTCCTGACAGGTATGCCCAAGACTTTTATTTTTCAGAAAAGTATAAAACAGAAGGGGAAGATTATCAGTTTGTCACATTCCAAATGAAATCCATACATAACTTTTCTGTTAAATTCAAGGAACAAAGGGCTTTTAATTTTAGTTTGTCAGATTGAAGAACTTAGCTGCAAGCTGCAAAAAGCTCTTTCAGTTTTAGGTGACCATTGTCAGCCTCAGATGCCTTCAAGTTAGATGCAGGAGAGTACAGCTTCCTTCACACGGGAGAGTTCAATAACCAGTTGCAGCTGGAAGAATGATCCTTTGAGTGTGATGCACCATCAAGACAGGATTAAATATATAGATGCTCTGAAGATGAAACAATTGGTTATTAGGGGAAATAAATAAATATACATATTAAAGTTATTACGAATTCCATGGAGCATGTGGAGATCTTCCAACAACCAGGCATTCTTTCTTTCTTTCTTTCTTTCTTTCTTTCTTTCTTTCTTTCTTTCTTTCTTTCTTTCTTTCTTTCTTTCTTTCTTTCTTTCTTTCTTTCTTTCTTTCTTTCTTTCTTTCTTTCTTTCTTTCTTTCTTTCTTTCTTTCTTTCTTTCTTTTTTTTCTATAGGGCAGTTAGGGGGGAGGGGTTAAGGGGAGGGGGTAAGGGTTATATACATTGTTTTTTCATACTTTGTAACCATTTAAAAATGCAATAATAAAAAAAAAGAACTCTAGGAGACTGGAAGTGAACGATAGGCTTTTATTAACAGCGAAAAGGGAGCATGACCATGTCGAAGACTGAGGGAGGAGCAGTGCCCCAATCGCCTTTATACAGGAGTCTGTGGGAAGAGCCACAGGAGCAGTCAGCAGAGGGGCGTGTCCAGACAGGTATACATAGTTTACCACAGAGAGTTAAATTTTCTTTGCCTGCTTCCTGTTACTAAGTAGATCATTATATAATTACCTTGTTACCTTGCTTAGTGCTCAGGATGACTTTCCAGGATCAAGAGCACTCATGGAGTCTGTGATAGAAGGGGACATTGATGCATTATACACAGAGAAATGTCATGCCAGGGAGTTAGTCCACTCCTGCCTGTGCTGTGGGCTGCTGCACCGAGAATCTGGGTGTTGTGAAATGCTACGTGTGGGGAAGCAGTCTCAGGGGTTGTCTTGGGGTAGGTGAGGGAATGCGGTGTGGCCAGTCAGTGATGAGAATTTGGGGCTTCAGTGTTGTGCATTGGCGGGGACAATGAGCATGGGCTTTGGGCAACCAGCAGCATCCATTCCATGCTGCTCACAACCAGTGGTTTCTCTCATCAACCACAGAAACCCCAGCTATTTTCCCAGCTTGAATATTTCTCCAGAGTAACAAGTGGAGTTTGTGACAGTGGTAGGGGTGTGAATTATGAGCACATAATCTAGAAAAGCTGCTGATAAGCTTGTTGCCCTAATGCAATCTTTGGGCTTGGGAAAGACCATAGGATCAGTTCCTCACCACATAGGCGAATAAGTGCCAATGCCCAGCAATCACGCACGTTCACCCAGCAGCCAGCTACAGCCCCTAGCTTAACATCAAAGCACTGAATGGCTACACCACTCGCCTTTGCTCAGCTGACACAAGCAATCTCTCCACATCAAGCTGGAGCACAAACCGGTCGTACGTCAGTTCATGCTGCACAGAGAATGGTAGGTTCCTGGAACACACTGCAAGGAGAGATGGTGGAAACAGGTACCATAGCAACATTTAAAAGGCACTTAGATAGGATAGAATCACATAGCGAATAGAGGCAAATGCACCAAGGATTTGGTTAGATAAGAACCATAGACATGGGGGCTGATGGGCCTCAACCTATTCTGTACTGTTCTATCTTCAATGTTTAATAGTTACACAATTATTTGAGCCTGCTATGTCTTTTTTTATCCAAGAGAAGCATGATATTTTGGAGATACGGTGCAATGATAGATTTATGACCATCGATTATAAAAATGAATAGAAATCGTGCCAGTCATAATTTCCAGCCCTTTTTTTGTCAGTGGTGGGTGATCTAATGGTTATCAACCAGGATCTGTATGAATTTGATGCATGCTGTCTCTTAAAGGCTATTAATTGTGATGTTATATTGTTAGATGAATGAATTAATAATAAACAATTAATTATAAGGAAATAACAGTGTATTCAGTCTATATGGATTAAACACTGCAATACTAGAATGAACATATGTGAGTACAGAGTATCCTTGCTATTGTTTTGCAATTACAGATGTTATTACGTTAACAAATATTGTTTATTAGTGCAATCTTTGGATAAGAGGTTCTTGGTAACCAGGGAGTTCTTGCTCCTACTGTTAGAGAAGAACACATAAATATTTACTTAGCATTACACTTATCCAGTGAAAACAGTAAGAAATTGGGCCTGCTAATACTCTGAGCTTTTACCTCTTCTCACCTGCCCTTTACTTCCCCAGGTCCCCTCCTCCTTCCCTTTCTTCTCTGATCCACTCTCCTTTCCTAGCAGATTCCTGCTTCTCCGGCGCTTGACCTTTCCCACCCACCTGGCTTCACCTATGACCTTCCAGTTAGTCTCCTTCCCCTCTCTTCCCCCCCACCTGTTTATTCTGGCATCTTCTCCCTTCCTACTCAGCCCTGAAGAAGGGTTTTGGCCCAAAATGTCGACTATCTATTCGTTTCCATATGATTCCCCCTGGCCTGCTGAGCTCCTCCAGCATTGTGTGTGTGTGCTTTGTGTGTGTGTGCTTTGGATTTCCAGCATCTCCAGACCTCCTCATGTTTATGGCCTGCTAGTACCTGTTTTTAGAATACCATGAGTCCCCTAACAGCAGTAATTGTGGAGACCATGTTCCTTTGTGAGAGAACTGCATGGCTGCCACATTGAGAATACCATTAGCAACAGTACAATAAGTAGCTCTTAGCATAATCAAAACAAGATGCTCAAGCATTCCAAGGACCTCTTAGCCTCTAAGATTCACCTCCCAGGTTCAGCTTCCCTTGTAATTTGCCTTTCTGTACACACCAGGTCATACTCTGTCTAGCTTTCCCCTGCCCAAGTACAATGTTCTCTAATTTTTCTACTAGCTTTATGCCAGAAGGTAGTGGACTCTCAGCTAGTGAATATATTCAGGGCTATGGCTAATAAGATTTTTGGAAGTCAGTGAAATCCAGGACTGCACGGATCAGGAGGGAAAACAGCCATTCAGGAGATTTGGCCACAGAATAGTGAAATGACAGAGCAGGTCTGAAGGGGTTTTAAACTATTGCTCTTATTTCCAAAGTTCTATGACATGTTGTATCTCCACATACGACCACACCAGGCTCATTTTGACTGGAACCCAGTTTTTTTTCTCTCAATTCTTTCTTCTGCTCTTCAGCTGACCACTTACTTTTTCTTCCAGGTTTCTGTGTGAGCTGACAAGACTAACAGCTTCCTCTCCCTATCCCACGATACTTAGTGAGAGAGAACAGTGTTAACGTTATCACCTTCACTTCATATCTACCATTTTTTGCTCTTTCCCTTAAAAACTAAACTTTGTCTCCAATGTTCCCTCTAACTTGTAATGGCCAGTGTGCACAAAAATCTTGTGCTGTGCTTTTTTTGCTCAGCACAAGAGCACTGAATTTTATATATAGAGGTATTCATTTTAACAGCTAGCAAAACAGTCAATAAGAACTTTGATCTCCTATGGGTTTGATTGTTTTCACTCTTGTTCTTCTGGACTCTCACAAAACATTCACAGCAGGCCTGTAGCAGGTAATAAAGGATTGTCTCACCAGGGCTTTTGCACACCGTCCATATGTGATTTGCTTGCTAGGTGACGATTCAAGAAGTCAACTTTCCAAATACACTCCACTTCTTCCCCACTTGCAAATTCTCCAACCAATTTTGCATGGCGACCATAACAACAGTTTTTATATTGTACATAAATAATACTTGTAGCTGCATATTCCTGATCTCAGGAGCTTTTGGTGTAGTCGTTTCTACTGCTTCATTAAACCATTCCACTTTCAATGAGCTAGCAGTAGTGCTTCACTCCCTTTTCTTCTTTGGAATTCGAAGTAGTGAAACAATAATTTCTTCAATAAAACCAATATTAATTGGCCAATTCTAAAACCTGCGGACAAATCATCGCAAGCTCCACGTTGTCAACACCATCGCATCAGAAACCGGAAAAGGAAGTGTGATTGTGTACGATTGTGAAATATACTTAGCATGTCAATGAGGTAGAGGGTGACACCGTTTTGTGCGCAGTTTAAATTCCTTTGTGCGTTAGTAGCAAAAGATGTGCGCGCGTGCACCTTAGAGGGAATATTGCTTGACTCCATCATTGAAAACTGTCATTCCATTACCTGCACGTCCTTCTTCTCCAGTTTGTGAATAATTGTGAAAGATCTTTTCTTGAAGTAAGTACTGAGAAAGAGAATGCTTTTCTATTTTGTCCCTCTCATTAACACAGTCTTCCTGTGATTTCCTTAAACTCCTAACGATGGAGACTGTTAAAGGCTGATTCAAACAACTTAGCAAATCATAAAATGATGTGCTAGAGACATTACCTTGTAAAATTGGCAAATTGGTTTATTATTGTTACATGTACCTAGGTGCAGTGAAAAACTTGTCTTGCATACTGTTCATACAGATCAGTTCATTACAATAGTGCATTGAAGTAAAACAATACCAGTGCGGAATAAGATGTTACAGTTACAGTTAGAAAGCTCCATGCAGCTAGACAATAAGGAGCAAATTCATAATGAGGTAAGATTATCAATCACATTGATAATATAGGTATGATACAATGAACTCCACCAGTCCAAAAGAAATATTCCAGGAAGCTGCACGAATCACAATGAATCTGACAGGAATAATAAAGCTAACTCCACCAATCCCTGCAACAATGACTGAACAAGTACAAAGAAGCTGTAACATTGAAAGGAGAATGATATGTGGCAACTTGCATTTTCCGAGGATGCGAGGAGGAGCCTGTTTTGGGGTATCTGAATCTAGAAATGAGATTTTGTGCTCCAGAAAGATTGTTACATAAAATAAGGGTTTACCAAGCTTGGGAAGACAGAACTGGTTAAGACACAGAAGACAGTGAGTCAGAGTAAATTAGCTACTTTCAGTTCAGCAAACCGTACCCAGTTGAGGACACAAGGATCAGCTATTAACCACTTATATTAAAGAGTTGGATGAAAAGGTCTCTGGCACTGAGTCTAGCACTGTGGCGCAGAAGGGAAGGAAGGGAGAAGAGGATTGCAGAAGTGATGGGAACTCAATATTTAGAGGAGTAGACACGAGATTCTGTGGATGTGAAATAGACATTTGGATTGTATATTATCGCCCGGGGCCAATGTCAGGGACCTCTTGGTTTGGATCCATGCATTCTAAAGCGGTGAACACCCAGAGGTCTTGGTACATATTGGCACCAATGACATAGATAGGAAAAGGGAGGAAGTCCTGAGCAGAGAATCCAGGGAATTAGGTCGAATGCTGAAAAGCAGGACTTCCAGGGTAGAAATCTCTAAATTGGTTGTCTCTGCCATGCACCAGTGAGGGTAATAATAGGATGAATGCGTGGCTGAGGAACAGATGCTGGGAGCAAGGCTTCAGATTTCTGGATCATTGGAATCTCTTCTGGGGGAGGTATGACCTATACAAAAGGGATGGGTTACAACTGAACCCGAAAGGGACCAATATCCTTGCAGACAAGTTTGCAAAGCTGTTGGAAAGAGTTGAAACCATGGGTTCCCAAACTTTTTTATCCCATGGACCCCATCATTAATTGAGGAGTCCATGGGCCCGAGGTTGGGAACTCATGGCTTAAAATAACTTGTCAGGACAATGGGAACCAGAGTGATAGGGCTAAGGAGATAAGGGATAAGTAGTTGGTATACAAGTGGATGCAATGTGTAGTGAGTCTGTGAGGAAGGACGGGCAGTTGATAGGGCAAAATTGCAGTCAGTGGAATGAGCTGCATTGTAACAAAGAATCATAGGGAAATACAACACATTAAAAGGCCCCTTAGTCCATCTATTCTATGCCAAAATGATTTAAACTGTCTACTTTGATTGACCCTCACCAGGACCATAGCCCCCCATATCCCTACTATCCATGTACCTATCCAAATGTTGAAATCGAGCTCGCATGCACCATTTATTCATTCTACACTCTCATAATCCTCTGAGTGACAAAGTCTCCCCTCATGTTCCCCTTAAACTTCTCACCTTTCACTCTTAACCCATGAACTCTGGTTGTAGTTGCACCCAACCTCAGTGGAAAATGCTTGCTTATATTTATCCTGCCAAAACCCCTCATAATTTTGTATACCTCTATCAAATCAATCTTCAACATCCTAAAGAAAACAGTGCTAACCTATTCAATCTTTCCTTATAACTCAGGTCCCCCTGACTCGGCAACATCCATGTAAATTTCTTTATGACCTTATCTAACTGTGATGCCACTTTCATCTAATTATGGACCTGTATTCCCAGATCCCTTCGTCCTACCACAATCCTTAATGCCTTACTATTCACCATGTAAGACATACCCTGATTGGTCCTACCAAAATGCAACATTAAATTCCATTTGCCTTTCTCTTCAGCCCATTTTCTGGCTGATGCAAATACCTCTGCAAGCCATGACACGTCCACTACAGCCCCTACCTTGGTGTCATCCATAGACATAACCACATTATCATCTAGATCATTGATATAGATGAGAAACAACAAAGGACACAGCACCGATCCCTGTGGCACACTACTAGTCACAGGCCTCCATTCAGCTTTGTAGGAGCATCCCTCTACTACCACTCTCTGGCTTCGGCCACAAAGTCAATCTCTAATCCAATTTACTACCTCATTCTGAATGCTGAGCAAATGAACCTTCTTGACCAGCTGCCCTTGTCAAATGTCTTACTAAAGTCTTTGTGGACACCATCAACCACCTTGCCTTCATCCGCTTTCCTGGTAACTTCCTTGAAAAGCTCTACAAGATTGGTTGGACAAGACCTACCATGCACAAAGCTATGTTGACTATCCCTAATCAGTCCATATCTGTCCAAATATCTATATATCTGGTCCCTTAGAATACCTTCCAATAACTTTCCCACAACTGTTGTCAGACTCTCTGGATTATAATTTCCTGGTTTATGTTTAGAGCCTTTTTTAAACAAAGAACAACATTAGTTATCCTCTAATCCTATGGTACCTCTCCTGTCACTAAGGATATTTTAAACATTTCTTCTAGGGCCCCAACAATTTCTGTACTTGCCTCCCATAGGATCCAAGAGAGCACCTAGTCAGGCCCTGGGGATTTATCCACCTTGATTTGCCTCGGGGTAGCAAACACCTCCTCCTCTGTAATCTGTACAGGGTCCATGAAGTAGGTTCTGATTTGCTTTACTTCTATAGACTCTGTGTCTGCCTCCTGAATAAATACAGATGCAAATAATTCATTTAAGATCACCCCCACCTGTTTTGGCTCCACACATGGATTACCACTCTGGTCTTCCAGAGGACCAGTTTTGTCCCTTGCAATCCTTTTGCTCTTAACATACGTGTAGAATCCCTTAGGGTTCTCCTTCACCTTGTCCACTAGAGCAACTTCATGCCTTCCTTTAGCTCCCCTGGTTTCTTTCTTAAGTGTTCTCTTGCATTTCTTGTACTCCATAAACACCTCATTTGTTCCTACTGGCCTACAAATGCTATGCACCTCCTTTTTTCTTTTAACCAGGGCCTCAATATCTCTTGAAAACCAAGGTTTCCTACTCTTGTTATCTTCACCATTTATTCTGACAGGCACACACAAGCTTTGTACTCTCAAAATTTTGTTTTTGGATGCATCCCACTTTCCAAGTTCACCTTTGTCAGAAAACAGTCTGTCTAAATCCATACTTGCCAGATCATTTTTGATGTCATCAAAAATGGCCTTTCTCCAATCTAGAATTGCAACCCGTGTACCAAACCTATCTTTTTGCATATTTACTTTGAAACTAATGGCATTGCGGTCACATGGGAACAAAATCTAAAAGGGCAATGAATACAGAAGAAAGGAAATTGTAGACCAGTTAGCCTGATCTCAATGCTTGGGAAGATGGTGGAGTAGATATTTAAGGATGAGGTCTCAGGTATTTGGAGGCTGATGATAAAACAGGCCAAAGTCAGCATAGTTTCCTTAAGGGAAAATCTTGCCAGCCAAATCTCTTGGAACTCTTTAAGGAAATAATAAGCAGGATAGACAAAGGAGAATTGGTGAATGTTATGTTCTTGAATTTTCAGAAGGCCTTTGATAAGGTGCCAAACATGAGGCTACTTAACAACATAAGAGCCCAAGGTATTACAGGAAAGATCATAGTATAGATAGAGCATTGGCTGATTGGCAGAGGCAAAGAGTGGGGATAAAGGGAACCTTTTAGTTGTCTGCCTGTGACTAGTGGTGCTCTACAGGGTTCATTGTTGGGACTGCTTCATTTTATATTATAGGCCAATTGTTTGGATGATGGAATTGTTGACTTTGTAGCGAAGCTTGTGGACGTATGGTTATAGGTACTGGGGCAGGTACTGTTGAGGAATCAAGGAGATTGCAGAAGGACCTAGACAGAGCAGGAGAATGGGCAAAGAATTGACAGATGGAATACACTGTTGGGAAGTGTCTGGTCATGCACTTTGGTAGAAGGAACAAAAGCATAGACTATTATCTAAATGGGGAGAAAATTAAAAAAATCCGAGGTGCAAAGGGACTTGGCATTTCTTGTGCAGGGTTTCTTAAAGGTTAACTTGCAGGTTGGGTTGGTGGTGAGGAAAGCATATACAATGTCCACAATCATTTTGAGAAGACTAGAATATAACAGCAAGATTGTAATGCTAAGGCCTTATAAGGCACTGATGAGGCCACATGGATTATTGTGAGCGGTTTTGGGCCGCTTATCTAAGAAAGGATGTGCTGACTTTGGAGAGGGTTCAAAATAGCTTCTCTAGAATGATGCCAGGAATTAAAGTGTTATTGTTTGACAAGTATTTGATGGCTCTGGGCCTCTACATGCTGGTCAGGCAGCATCTCTAGAGAGGGAAATGATTTAAGATTCCTTTTTGATGTCCCTTCAAAAGAGGGCAACTGAATAAAAAAGAACAAGTATTTTTAAGTAGCAAGGAGGAGAGTAGAATAGATTAAAAGGAATGCCTCTGACTGGACGAAGACCAAGGAAGACTGGATGAAGCAGTGCTTTCAAAGCCATCTAGTTAAAAGTTGAATATGGACAGTGAGGGAAAGAGAACAAACAGGTTGGAGCTGGAAAAGGCAGAACAGAGCTGTCGCAGGAAATGTGAAAGTAAAGCCTGTTCTATTGTTGTGTTCAGCTTTGAGTCCTGAAGTTTGTTGTGCATCTAGATGGAAGATGAGGCACTGGTGCTAACTGTTCCTTCGGTTTCCTGGAACAGTATTGAAGACTGGCATATAGGTAATATAGGCAAGGGGTAATGTATGGAATGTTGGGTACAGAAGTGAGCCACTTTCCCACCCAAATGATGTAGACAACTTTTGAGAGGGTGCAGGACTATGGCAGTTCAATAATGTAGGAAATTGTACATCTATTCACTTTAATAACACGAATAATGATGAAAAGTCACTGAACTTTGGTTAATGCAGTGATTAGGCTGTACTGGGAATACAGAGTGTGAAATGAAGGAGCAGTGAATAATTAGAAAGGCAAATGTGATGTTTATTTTTTGTACAAGGGGATTGGAATATGAATAAGGAAGCCCCGCCACTGTTGTTCAGGGTACTGGAGAGTTGACATCTGGAGTATAATGTGCAATTTTGATCTGCACATCTGGGAAAGGATACTCTTGCCTTCACAAGATTTATTCCTGGGAAGAATGAATTTTCCTATGAGGAGGGAGTGAGGGAAACTGTTGTATGATCAGTGGAAGATGAGAGATAATCTCATTGAGAAGTTATTCTGAAAGATGCTATCAGCCCCCCCCTTTCCTTCACCATTCTCCATCCCCCATTTCCTCTCTCACTTTATCTCCTTGCCTGCCCACTGCCCATTGCCACCTCCCTCTGGTGCTTTTTCTTTCTTCTATGGTCATCTGTCCTCTCCTATCAGACTCCCCCTTCTCCAGCCCTGTATCTCTTTCACCAATCAACTTCCCAGCTCTTTACTGCATTCATCCACCTCTCAGTTTCACCAATCACCTTGTGTTTCTCTCAACCCTCCCTCCCCCTTTTAAATCTATTCCTCATCTTTTTTACTCCAGGAATGCTGAAGGGTTTCGGCCCGAAACATCGACTGTACTTTTTTCCATAGATGCTGCCTGGCCTGTGGAGTTCCTCCAGCATCTTGTGTGTGTTACCGGGCAGCTGTTTCCTCCAGACAGGGTCCAGAAGCAGTGATATAGTCTCAGGACAAAAGCTTCTCCTTTCAGGACTGAGGTAGAAGCAAGTTATTTGTGCAGACCTTCGTAAATCTTTGAAATTTTCTACCCAGACCCTGTGGATGCTGAATCATTTAAGGCTGAGATTGATTGATTTTTGCACATGGAGGGATTCTGCAGATGGTATCAAGTGGAAAAGTAGATGAGGTAGAAGATGAGAATGAAGGGGAGCTCATGGGACCAGCAATAAAACAAGCAGCAGTGTGGAACCATGCCAAGAAGAACCTGAAACTATCTACGCAATTCACCATTCTCCAGCAGGCCACACCTTTATCTGTCTTCTGTCCTTGGCCATTATGATGTTCAGTTGCAATTCCAATTTCCATTTCACACAATGGAAATTTAATCTCTACAAATTAAAAATTCTAAACCAAATTTGCAAATGAAATCCCACAATACTGCGTGCTGTGGTCTTTTTAACTTCATGACTGATTTCCACATGCTTTTACCTGTCTTGGATCACTTACCTCTTGCAGTGTGTGCACCAAGGTCCACGGAAAGCTGCTGGCTTTAGCGGAACAAACAGCAGTGGGACTTGGGAGATGGCCTCGAGCAGTTCTGCATCTGGGCAGCCTTGCCACAGACCTCACAACATTGACCTGAGGCGGTTGCGGCTTGCCCGGTGGGCTGAACGGGTGGAGTGCCTTGATGGTATAATGAATGCATCTTCCTGAGAAATAGCAAGAGATTCATACTCCACTGTCATGATTCCAGCATAGTGTCACTGCAAAATGAGCTCTTTCTTGGAGGACAGTGCTGCATTGCTAGGAAACTCTGAAAGGCCTAACTCACTGTCAACGTGAAAGCAGCCTGAGTCTGCTCTGTCCCTCAGACGTTAGATGGGTTTTGCTTATGTTACATCGGCTATCAAGTGCTGCGTTGGAAAAAAGTGGATTCCACTTTCACACTGAAATGCTGACCCACAGGCTCTGGGCAAGGCCTTGTGCTAAGCTGTTTCCTACATCATACTTGGTACAAGACCAGCTTTCTACCAGGCTTTCAACTGGGGCAAGAATTTCAAAGTGTATCTGTCAGCTTTCTTCAACAGTCCTGATCAGCAAAATCTCTACCCTAATCCTTTCTGTGTGCTCGTTAATTCCCTTGTTCAGACTGCAGTGTTTCAGCACAATTCCGTCCTGTCACAATGCTAATCTAGAAATAAAATGCAGAGCCTGATACAAAACTATTGGCTTTTAGAGTCATTGAGTCATAGAGAAGTACAGCACAGAAACAGGCCATTTGCTCCATCTAGTCCATGCTTAAACCATTTAAACTGTCTATCCATTGACCTGTACCGGGACCATAGCCCTCAATGTCCCTACAATCCATGTACCCCGTCCAAATTTCTCTTAAACATTAAAATCAAGCTCATGTGCACCACCTGTGCTGGTGGCTCATTCCACACTCCCATGACCCTCTAAGTGAAAAAGTTTCTCCTCATATCCCCCTTAAACTTCTCACCTTTCCCCCTTAGCCCATGGACTCAGGTTGTAGTCCAACTGAACCTGAGTGGAGAAAGCATGCTTGAATTTACCCTATCTATACCCCTCATACTTTTGCAAACCTCTATCAAATCTCTTCTCAATATTCGACCTAAATAATTCAGTCCTAACCTATTTAATCTTTCCTTATAGCTCAGGTTCTCCAGACCTGGCAACATCCTTGTATATTTTCTCTGTATTCTTTCAACCTTGTTTACATCTTTACTACAGGTAGGTGACCAAAACTGCAGACAATACTCCAAATTAGGCCTCACCAACATCTTATACAACTTCAACATAACAACTCGCCTCCTGTACTCAACTATTGATTTATGAAGATCAATATGGCAGAAGCTTTCTTTATGATCCTATCTACTTGTGACACCACTTTCAATGAGTTATGGACCTATATTCCCAGATCCCTTTGTTCTACCACACTCCTCAGTGCCCTACCACTCACTGTGTATGACCCACCCCAGCTGATCCTACCAAAGTGCAAAATCTTGCACTTGTCAGCATTAAATTCCATCTGCCATCTTTTTCAGCCCAATTTTCCAGCTGATGCAGATCCCTCTACAAGCCACAATAGCCTTCTTTACTGTTCACTAAAACATTTATTTACTGATCTGGTTAGCCACATTATCATCCAGATCTCTGATTTAGATGACACGCACCAAAGGACCCAGCACATCACTAGTCACAGGCTTCCAGTCAGAGAAGCAACCCTTTACTACTTCTCTTATGCTTCTCTCACAAAGCCAATGTTTAATCCAAGTTACTACCTCAACCTGAATGTTGAGCAACCAAACCTTCTTGACCAGCCTCCCAAGTGGGACCTTATTAAATGTCTTACTAAAGTCCATGCAGAGAACATCCAATGCCTTGCCTTCATCCACTTTCCCAGTAACTTCCTCGAAAAACTCTATAAGATTGGTTGAATATGACCTACTATGCACAAGCCATATTGACTATCCTTAATCTGTCCATGCCTATCCAAATGTGTGTGTGTGTGTGTATATATCTATCTATATATATATATATATATATATATATACAGCCCCTTAGAATACCTTCCAATATCTTTCCCACAACTGATGTCAGACTCACTGGCCTGTATTTTCTGGTTTATGTTTACAGCCTTTTTTTAAACAGTGGAACAACATTGGCTATCCTCCAAACTCCTGGTACCTCTCCTTCGCTAAAGATGATTTAAATTTCTCAGCTAGGGCCCCAACATTTTCCGCACTTGACTCTCATAGGGTCTGAGGGAATACTTTGTCAGGTTCTGGGATTTATCCGCCCTGCTTTGCCTCAGGGTAGCAAGCATCTCCTCCTCTGTAATCTGTACAGTGTCCATGAAATTGGTTCCACTTTGCCTTACTTCTATAGATTCTGTGTCCATTTCCTGAGTAAATACAGATGCAAAGAATTCATTTAGATCTTCTCCATTTGTTTTGGCTCCACACATGGATTTCTGGTCTTCCAGAGGACCAATTTTGCCCATTGCAATCCTCTTGCTCTTAACATACCTGTAGAATCCCTTAGGATTCTCCTTCACATTATCTGCTAGAGCAACTTCATGCCTTCTTTTAGTCTTCCTGGTTTCTTTCTTAAGTGTTCTCTTGCATTGCTTATATTGTACTCCATAAGCACCTTGTCTGTTCCTACTTGCCTATACCTGCTATGCTCCTCCTTTTTTCTCTTAATCAGGGCCTCAATATCTCTTGAAAATCTTTTGTGGGAAATCAAATGACTACATGACTTGATCTCTGTGAAGTCTTGCCGTTCCTCCTTTATCTGAATGGGTTTTAGTTCTTGGGTATTTAAACAAAAGAAAAGCACATTTGTATAATATTTTAGAGCAGAAGCTCAACCTGGATTGGGGAGAAGGAGTGATGGTTGGGAGAGGTTGTAGAAAGGCAAGAAAAGAATATCATCCTCTTCATGTAATCAGGAGGAGTAGTCAAGATATGCTTAAGAATAGTTATGAGAAGTAGATTTGCCAATAGGCTATCAGTCATATTTCCTGCATCTTCATGTTTCCTATAGCGATACAAATAGGACTATGTCCTGCATCTGCGAGGAAGATTAACTGTCTTGTTTGAGTTTATGTGCCTGGCAACTAGCTGGTTTCTAAGCACTCAGGTCTGTCATCTGATGGATTGGTTCCAAGGCTAGCATCATCTTGGCCATTTTCCCTGTAGAATCAATAGACACCATTGCAACCAACTGACCTCGACTTCAGTGACAAATCAAGTCTTTGGACCTCATTTAATCTTTCAGGCTAAAGTCCAGGTCCAGGCCAATACTCAGCTCTAGATCCGTATGGCCTGTCACTGTGTAACACAAGAGTAGAGTATTGTTGGGCACAGGTTGCTAGGTGGCATTACCTGTAAACTCAGAGAGCTCTTATCGAAGACACACTGAAACTTAGAATTCTTTGAATTACCCCTAACTCCAGCTTTGACTCTTGTCAGAGGAAAATACATGAACATGAGCTTGTGCAATTCTTAGATAAAGATGATGCTGTGAATTTCAGTGAGTGTGGAGAGGGAGTAATTTGCAGAACTCTCTGACTTGGCAGAGTGGGAAATGTTTAATTTCTAAGAGGAAGCTATAAACAGCCTTCTTTCCCTTGTCTATTTTCCTGAGTTTAACTCTGAATGTAACAATACACTTTTTGAAGACTTCAGTACTTTCAGAAGCATGTGAGTTGCAAATTTTGTATTATATTTTCATTTTCCTTTTTAACGTCTTTAATATCAATTCATACAACATCTAAAGTTACAGGAGAGAGTATAAATTTCTATCTCTAGAATCTTCTGTCATACAATAAAACGTGTTTTGGGCCCACCTACCATAATCCCATATCATTGAAGTACCATTATCTTCAATGGCTTCTGTTTCGTCTGTGGGTATTCAATTGAAAATCATCTGCAGTCTAATGTCAGAGGAATCATCAGAATAGGACCATCACCAGAAATAGTTTTCATACCAACATTCATTCAATTTTGAGGAAATAAAATGAGATTCCAAAATGGCAGTGTGTGTGTGCTCACTTTCAGCTTCCAGCTGTCACTTAGTGTGCTCCCAGGGCTCTCCCCATCACTAACTTTTTGCATCTGGGCCATTTTGAACCTAGTCTGTGAGGGATTGCAAGATGCATCACATCTGGGACAATTAGTTTTTGCAGGAGCAAGGCAGTTGGGGGGGGGGGGGTGTCATGCAAAAGATGTGGTTTCATCTCAGCCTGCTGCTTGCCATGTCCCTGGTTTCATAAAGTCATACAGAGCAGAAACAGGTTCTTTTGCACATCAATTGTGAGATTGCCACTGATCATCCACTTACCTTAATTCAACAGTCAACTCCCACCAATTCCCCCATTCACCCCGCACACTCAAAGAAATTTATTGTGGTAAATTAACCAATTACTCTTAGAGGGATGAATAAATTAAGCCCAAAAAATGAGGGTGGAGGTTAATATGCACTTGTTCATTGGTCCAGAGATTGCACACTAAGACTGCGGTGCTGGTTGTTTTCAATGGTTTACGTATGCAGTAAGCAGATATATTTCCTACAGTGACACAGATTATATTGCATTAATTTTATGGGAGTTAAGCAAAGGTCTAATATGCAGACAGGCTATATAGCCTTGTTTATTGTTGCATACATGATGAGCAGCTAATGATTTTTAAGGATATCGTGCCACCTCTTAAAGGGAAAGTGAAAAGTGGCTGTAGAAATGCTTTTGCAAAGTAATCCAGACAATAGACTTTAAGCAATGGCTTAAGTTTGTAATAGTCTGAGACAAAACTGTGGAGAATTATCCACAAAGGACTCCGGACTGCCAGATGGGAACCTGTATTCTCCTCCTTGAGTTTGTCTGACTTTGCATGACTTCTCGCCATTGTCCTGCTCTTGCTCATATCCGGAGAAAGGTTTACCAGGCAATCTGTTTTCTAGAAGTAAGTTTCTTCAAATAAAGTTTTAAAATAAATTCTTATGCAAGTATTGATACTTGTATGGATTACTTAAACTGTAGTGAAATTTTGGGTTACCTCAATTTGCAACTGAAGATAGAGTTTGTGAAATAACTTGCTGCTTTTGTTCCCTTCTGTTCGATAGTATGTTCAGCTATGTGAGATTAAGTTGGCATTCAGTGGCAATATGCTGTGCGAGTGTTAACACTTGAATGTCAGGTCAGTGTTGGCACCAGAATTTACAGACTCACTTTCAAGGACTTTACAATTTATGTTCTCAATATTATTTTTTATTTGCACAGTTCGTATTAGTTTGCACATTGGTTGCTTGCTAGGCTTTATCTGTTTATGCATAGTCCTTCCAAAATTTCATTGCATTCCTGTAAATGCCCGCAATAAAATGAATCCCAGGGTAGCATATAGTAACATACAATATACGTACTTAGAGTATAAATTGACTTGACTTTGAGCTCCCGCTCTGCGCAGGATGTGTATTTTTTAATTTGTGTTTCAGGGTGTGGAGATTATGAGCAAGGCTGTTATTTTTTGCCCATCTAATTTTGTACTTGAGAAGTGCTGGAGAATTGATGAAGATACTCCCCAAGGGCCTGTTGGGTAGGGTGATATATTCCCAATAGAAAATAGAGTGAGAATTGGAGGCAAAAGTACATGTGCCAGTGCATGCATGTGCCTGCTACCCTTGTCTCCCTGATGGTGATTGGCAGGAGCCTATAATGACAGTGTATGCTGCAGATTGTAAACACTGCAGCAATGGAGGTAGAGAGAATGATTGCTTAACCTGCTGAATAGGGTATCAAGCAAGGAAACTATCTTGTCCTGGATCACATTGAACTTCTTGAGTATTTATGGAGCAGTGCCCACCCAATCATTTACAGTTGGCAGAAAGGCACTGGAGCAGCAGCAGTTGAAGTATTTACCACAAGATTCCTTGTCTCTGACCTGCTGCCGTTGCCACAGTGGTTGCATGGCTGGTTTGGTTGAGCATCTGGTCAATGGTGATCTCAAGGAAGTTGATGATGGGACAGCCAGGACTAGTCATAACATTGAATATCAAGAGTAGGTCATATATATACATTTTTTTTCCAAACTTTACTCTGTAATCACTTAAAAATGCAATAAAAAAGTTTTTAAAAAAAGAGTAGGTCATTGCCTGTCCCATATGTGATGTGAATGTTACTTTCCTCTTTTCAGCCCTTGTCTGAATGTTGATTATGCAATGTTCGGAGAGAAGCAGCTTCATTCTCTGGGGAGTTATGAATGGAATGGATTACTGCAGAGTCTTTGGGAAATGCTGTTTTGAGGCAGGGATGGCCACTGGGGAAGCACCTGAAAATGCTTGGGTGCAGGACACAGTCTTCCAAAACACCTGAGCGATGTCCTGGGATGATGCAAACCATCAGGCTCCTGAACCAGCAGGGATAACTTCACTCACTTCAACAGTGAACTGATTCCACAACCCTTGGGCTCACTTTCAAGGATTCTACAACTCAGTTTTATCGATTTATTTGCAGAACTGTGCAAAAGTCTTGGGCACATATATATAACTAAGGTGCTAAGACCTTTGCATAGTACTCCAGTGATTTTATGTATTGCACTGCACTATTAAAAAAAATACAGATTTCATGACATATATGTTTGATGATAACCCTGATTCTGATATGGCTCCCTATAGTGGGCTGAGAGTGGGAAGGGGGCCGGGAGAGGGGAGTCATGGTTGGGAAAAGGGGGTAGAGAGAAGGGAGGGAGTGGGAAGCAACAGAGAGATATTCTGAAATGATCAATAAATCAGTTGTTTGGAATCAGATGTCCTTGCCTCGTGTCTCAGGGATTGTTGTGTCTGCACCCTGTGCCAACCCCCACACCCCTGGCACTCCTTCTTTGTCACCTGTCCCACACCCCTCTTGTGGTGCCCCATCCTCACCATTCCCAACATCCTTTGCTTTTGCCAGATTTACAAACTCGCTCTTCATTCCAGGTTGACAAATACAGTATTGTGCACAAGTCTGTGCACACTACTGATATATATGCACTTAAGACTTTTGCATAGTACTGTATGTATTTGCACAGTTGATCCTCTTTTGCACAATGGTTGCTTGTCAGTGTTTGTGTGTAGTTTTTCATTGATTCCACTGTATTTCTTTGTTCTACTGTGAATGCCTGCAAGAAAATGAATCTCAGGGTAGTACACATACTTTTATAATAAACTTACATTGAATTTGAACTTTCACTAAGGTGACGCCCTCAATAAATGTGCTTCTGCCTCATGATGACTCAAATTTCAAACATTAGTTTGCTGTGCACTACTGCTGAATTTATGCACCAGAGGCTCATTTATTCCCCAAAAGTATTTTAATTTACAACCACATAAATTTTTCTCCAGCTACACTGAATCTGTTCTGCAAAAAAGAAGCTTGCAGTTTTTCATTCTCTGTGAAGATGGCACAAACCTCTTTATATCCATGGAAGTACTTTGTGAAATGCAATTGTTGGTCACGGTGCAGGAAGCCCTGTGGATAATTTGTGCACAGCACACTCCTACCAAATATAGGTCCTCTGTATAATTGTGATGTTGAGTGAGGTATTGATAATGGTCAGCCCAGCATGAAGAGCTTCCCTGCTCTTCACTGAGCTTGTGCTGTGAGATTTTTTATATCCACCTGAGAGCAGGTTGGGTCTCAGTGAATCAGCTTTAAATGGGATTTCATTTGGAATATTTCTACCAACGTACAATAAGTGACGCAGAGCTCACCAGAGCTGCAGAAAAAAAAATTTCATATGATGATCATAGATTTTATTTTACATTTAGAGATGTGAAATCTTATTGAGTTGCTTTGTATAATGTGATGTGAAATTCCAGCCATTAGTTCTACTAGAATATTAGGTTATTGAGAGAATATGAATTTGCAGAATATTTTGATTACAAATGTAAAATATTACAATATAATTTCAAAAATATTGTAATTAATTCTTAAAATGCATTGAATCAAGTCAAATTTTAGAAATGTTGTGTTTTCCTTTCTGTGTTTATAACGTCTTGTTGTATCTGTTTCATGACCAATATCATTAAGAAAGTCAGCATGGACACTCTGCAGGAATCAATCCTTTCTCAAATATCAGAATAGCAATAAACCCAGAGATGATTAGGCTTCACTTCAAACAATCTTTAGGGACAACTTTAGATCATTGTTGTTTTTGTCAGTCTAAAAATTAATTGCATATTACTCAATGAGTCAACAAACAGCATCTCACTTTAACTTCTGCAATATCAGTGAACTTTCCAAGTCTTTTTCCCTATTAGGAAAACATTAAGTAAGCCGTAATCCTTATGTGAACAATAGGAACTGAGAATTGGAGGATCAACGCATTCTGTATTCTTTGTCACTGACAGACTATTTCCTATATAGGCTGAAGTGCACGCTATCATTAATTGGCTCCCTATTGTTGCAATTACGTAAATACATTCACATGCTATAGGATGCTCATAACAATGTTTCAGAACCTACTATTACATGATCAAAGATAATACCAAAGGCTTTTTCAAACACATAAAGTGTAAAAGAGAGGCGAAAGTAAATATTCGACTGTAAGAAGAGTACGCTGGAGAGGTACTAATGGGGGACAAGGAAATGGTGGACAAACTGATTAAGTATTTTGCATCAGTCTCCGCTGTGGAATACATTAACAATTCAAGAGTGTCAGGGGACCAAAATGAGTGCAGCTGCTAATACTATGAAGAAGGTTGTTGAGAAGTTGGAAGGTCTGAAGGTTGGACCAGACTGTATACACCTCAGGAAAGAGGGGGCTGAAGGGATTGTGGACGTGTTAGCATTGATTTTTCAAGAATAATTCCTGGCATGGTTCTGGAGGACTGGAAAATTGTAAATGTCACTTTACTCTTCAAAACTGGATGAAATTAAACAGATGAGGAGAATGGGCATGTAAGTGGCAGATGGAATACAGTGTCAAGAAGTGTTCTGTCATGCACTTCGGCAGAAGGAATACAAGCATAGACTATTTTCTAAACGGGCAGAAAATTCAAAAATACAATGTGCAATAGAACTTGGGAGTCCTTGTGAGGGATTCCCTAAAGGTTGCCTTGCAGATTGAGTCAGTGGTTAGGAAGAAAAAATGTTAGCATTTATTTCAAGAGGACTGAATATAAAGCCGGGGATGTAATGCTGAGGGTTTATAAGATACTGGGGAAGCATCACTTGGAGTATTTTGGACGACTTATCCACTAAAGAATGTGCTGACATGGGAGAAATTTCAACTGAGGTCCACGAGAATGATTCTGAGATTCTGTATTCACTGGAATTTAGAAGAATGAGGAAGGATCTCATTGAAACGTATTGAATGTTGAAAGGCCTCGATAGTGTGGGTGTGGAGAGGATGTTTCCTATAGTGGGGCAGTCTGAGACCAGAGGGCACAGTCTCAAAATAGAGGGTTGTCTGTTTAGAATGGAGATGAGGAGGAATTTCTTAAACCAGAGGGAGGTGAATCACTGTAATCCATTGCCGCAGGCAGCTGTGGAGGCAAGGTCATTGGATATAGTTAAGGCAGAGGTTGATAGGTTCTTGATTAGTCAGGCTGTGAAAGGTTATGAGAAGGCAGGAGAATGGGGTTGAAAGCCGTGATTCAGGAGGGCACGGAGCGACCACTCCCCGCTGAACATCGACGGCTCCTCGGTAGAGATCGTAAACAGCACCAAATTTCTTGGTGTTCACCTGACGGGGAATCTCACCTGGTCCCTCAACACCAGCTCCATAGCAAAGAAAGCCCAGCAGCGTCTCTACTTTCTGCGAAGGCTGAGGGAAGTCCATCTCCCACCCCCATCCTCATCACATTCTACAGGGGTTGTATTGAGAGCATCCTGAACAGCTTCATCACTGCCTGGTTCAGAAATTGCACCACCTCGGATCGCAAGACCCTGCAGCGTATAGTGAGGTCAGCTGAGAAGATCATTGGGGTCTCTCTTCCTGCCATCGTGGACATTTACACTACACGCTGCATCTGCGAAGCAAACAGCATTATGAAGGACCCCACACACCCCTCAAGGCACCGAAGCATTCGGGCTCTCACGACCAGACTATGTAACAGTTTCTTCCCCTAAGCTATCAGACTCCTCAATACCCAGAGCCTGGACTGTCACCTTACTGCCCTATTGTCTTGTTTATTATTATTGTATTGCCTGCACTGTTTTGTGCACGTTATGCAGTCCTGGGGAAGTCTGTAGTCTGGTGTAGTTTTTTTTTCTGTGTTGTTTTTTACGCAGTTCAGTCTAGTTTTTGTACTGTGTCATGTAATACAATGGTCCTGAAGAAACGTTGTCTCATTTTTACTTTGTACGGTACCAGCAGTTATGGTCGAAATGACAATAAAAGTGACTTGACTTGACTTGAAATGGTGGAGCAGACTTAATGACTGAATGGCCTAATTTTGCTCCTATACTTTCAAGATGTTTCTCACTTTAATGAAAGAGCCTATACTCTAGAGTCAAAGACTAATATATTGAATAGAAAGCTTCTATCAAGCACCATTCATAACTAACAGGTACTCTGACTTGTCCTGTTTCATCTTCTGAATCTGCTTACCTATATTTTGTTGGGTAAGGTACCTGATATGCCCCTCCCTTCCCATTCTTCAAAATATGTGCAGAAATGTTAAGTAATCTTATTTCTTTCTAAATATCGTTCTCCATGGTTACCATGTTATGTATTGACAAGTCATTCACCTTTGACCTTTCAGTGACAGGAGATTCATGGAATAACTTTATGTTGTGTTTTATTCTAAATGTGTCAATGTTGGACTGTGTGGCCTATTAAAGTTTCTAATGCTATCAAAATAATATTCAGAACAGTTGCTGTTGTTGAAGAAAGAAACAACCTTTATTAAGGATATTGTTAATTGAGTCACGTTAGAAGCTTACAGAATGACAGAAAAAGGAAGGCAGAGATCTAAACTACAGCTCTCTAATCAGCAGGTATCTACCAGAGCAGCAGCAGAGAGCAAGAAATTAGGAATCAACAGCATATAGACAGTTAAAAGCACATGAGGTTCTAATAGGATATTAAACAACATGCAGTTCCAGGACTGAGAGGGAAATTGAAGGAATAAGGGTTGAGCAAAGTTATCTTTAGAATTAAGCAAAATATTCTCCATGACAGATGGAATTGCAGACCGCATGTCTTGGAAAAATGATGATATTGTGCAGTTAATTGAGTGATAAGCTAAAGGCCAGGCAAAGCTAGGGTTCCTTAAGCCGAGAGGACATTAGAAATCCAAGTATGTGTCCTTGAACTGAAACTAGAAGATCAGAAACTCAGTGGCATAATAACCTTCTCAGGCCAGGACACGAAACAGTGCCAAGGGCTGATCAGTGGGATAATTCCACGGTTCACTAGGACACCACTGAGAGAAGATTTAGGCAAAAGGGGGGATGGGGGAAGGAAAAAAAAAGCCTCTAAGTCCTGAAACATCAGGCTGTTTTAAAATCTTTTACAACACAACCTGTTTCCAGTCTAGGACGGTGGAAGTCCTAAAAAGAGATTTTTGTTCTTTTTTGGAATTTTTATGTTTTATTTTTGCTCAACTCTTTGCCACTATTTTCTTGAGAGCTGTCAGTCCTTCTTGTTCCCATTGAAGGCAACATGAATGAATCAGTGCATAACAAAAATGCATTTGGACTGGGCAATAACACTGTTACTGTCCCAGAGGCATTCATGTTTGGTTCAATAGGAGGGAAGATCAGGATGTGTTATAATCTATTGCACAAGGGTGGCAGCTAAAGGGCTATTTACAAGTGGAATTATAAAAAGGAGGAGTTTGAGCGTACACATGGTATACAACGTACAATTCTTTTCCATATGGCAGTACTTGCGTACGTTCCACATCTTGTTTGCTGTAGGTGTGGCACAAGGTTCTGTATTCCCAGAATCCGGAGATGTCAGCTTCGGAGCCCTTCATTAAGTACAGTGCACCTGTGTCATGCCAGAGTCACTAGAAGATTAAGGAAAGAACTTGCACAATTTGGTTTGGTGACAGTTGTGATAAATACTTCAGACAACAGATCTTTATTAGATTGGAATAGCAATCTATCCCCAAAGTAACATGAAATCATTAATAATTCATCCTGTTTCAATGTTTCAATATTGGTGATGTATGTGTCTGTGTGTATATATATTTATATCTATACATTCTGTGTATATTTTTTCCACATAAGGGATAGGAATATGCATCAAAGAGACTTCTTTTAACCAGCTGCATCCAGTGGACCTTACTGAATATTTTTAAGTTACATCGAGGTTAAGTTCACATGGAAAACAGAGATCCACAAATGGTGCATCTCAGATCAAGTCCCTCTATATTTCTGAGCGAGATTACTTTTTCAGAACTTCTTGTGCTCTTCTTGAGTTACAGTAGTCAAAGCTGATTTGAAACTGACTGAATTCACTGTCCTTTAAGTTCCAAACAGCAAATTTATTTGAATCAGCACTTAGGTGCAACCTCACTGTACCTCCCAGCTACCATTAGACAAAAGAACAACACTATGCTGTTCCCAACACCAACTTCTGCCTGGGATTAATTGAACCCTAGACCTAAACATGAACAGACATTGTTTTAGCACACTACAATACATTGACCTCCATATACAGAGTTGTTATATATTATTTTTAATAATGTAACTAAAACCAGGACATAGTAACTGTAGACTTCTATATATAATCTTTGTAGATTTACTGGTTCATACATTCTAAAGACAACAGAGAAGTTGCCCTAGAAAGGGATTTTAGCTACCAAGGACAAATAAATTCATATTAAAAATTGCAAATTGCAAGTAAATTAGAGGGGTGTTTTGTAACCCCATTTTCATTGCAGTTGCCTTTGAACATTTTACAGCAAGTAGATATGACTGTAGTTTATCAAAGTGCTTAGCAAGGAAGTGTTTAAAGCAAACATATCTCAACATATTTATAGGAAATACATATACAGTAAACTTTTTTTTAAAAAATAGCTTGAAGATGTAAATGGAATGCCAGTAAGGAAAGACTAATATCATAGACCCTAGTAGACTTATTATATTAGACTAACTCTATTAACAAGAATGATGAATTTCTGTACAAATCTGTTCCAATAAAACTATTTTTGTCCCATAATGAGAAAGGGAAAAACAAGCTTACAACAGAAATTTCAGTTACCTTTCTTTGTCATTTTTTTATTTGTAGCCTTTGTTATTTGCCACATTTCTGAAAAGGTCAATTAACTTTGGTGAATTTGACAAATTAAATCACACACTAGGATGCTTTTACTTCTTGTGATGTTATAAAGGCAAACTTTATTGTTTGCTATGACACCATGGGGCAGTAATTTTATATTATACAGATATAATGTTGATGTATGTGAAAGGGATCAGGATGAATGGTATCTTGATCAGTGGACTGAACTGTTAACATAGTTAATATTTGAGCAATTAGGCAAGATTTTCCTTATATTTCATTGCCCTCAAGTAAACACCTTGCAAGTATGAGCAGGTACTTTCCCAAAATTTGCAAATGTTTTCAGATGATCAAATTATTAATAGGTCTAGTTATGGTCGGATAATGGTACAATTACAGCTTTTTAAATGAAAATATGGACTCCAAAATGTGACACAACATATGCCAACAGTCAGCCATCTGATTTGATACTTTCTCCATGAATAAGGACACATGGAATATGCTCTTGCCACACAACTCTGATCAACCACTTAAGGTCAATTACTCAACTTAATACCAGATTTCTCTAACTATATTTTACTTGGCTTTAGGTTCATAATTTAAAAACACTGTTGAGATTTTTTTTTTCTGTTTGGGATATCCAAATAATGAAATTGATTAGAAGTGTTGAAATTTGGGTTAGTTACTAATTGTGCTGTTGATGTTGGAGAGTGTGATCTTTAGTTAGACATGACTTCTCTCTACATCAGATTCAGAAGAGTTGGTTTGAAGACTGATAGTTTAACATGGGAATTCCTTGTGAACTAATTTTATCTCATGTCATGCATTGTTAAAAGAGCAAGAAGAATGCACAATCATCCCGCAAATCTGAAAGTTGATTAAAAAATGCGTAGCCAATCAATCATTACATGTGGTATCATTACAGATGCACATGATTTGCTTTGGATATTTGCTGAGTAATTTTAATTTTGTCTCACCTGTGGCTGGCACTGTTGCTTACAGAAACACATCAGAGATTTTCCCAATTGCTTCAGTCACTGCTGTGAGTCGCTCACGAAGGACCTAAGGTCAGCTCACTGGGCCTTGCGTCATTGTGATGGGGACTCATATCCATTGAAACTGAAGCTGGATTTTTGAAACATTTGTGGTGGGGGTATGGAGTTCTACTCATTCCACAGGATCATCTGTCCACTCCTCCAATAGTCATAGTATGATGACTATATGATGACTAATAGTATGATCACAAACTTCGGGCTTGTGTGCCCTGTCTGCATGTAAATCTAAATGTGTGTGTATATATATAGGTAGCATTGAGCAGCATATATGTGATAGCCATGATTATGATGCACTGCATTGTGTGCACAAAAATGAAGAATCTGGGCATAAACATTCTTAACATTGGGATTACTTTAAACTTCTAGCTATAGTGTAAATCTAATGTATTGCTTTCCTGTTATACCCTCACTTAATTCTCCTTTCCTGAGTGAGTTGCATAAGAGGCAGCAAATTCAATATTGCCTATCTTACAGTATTGGTAACGATCAAAACACAGAAAGATAAGACAATAATAGTGTAACTCTGAGCACCATCCATATAAAGACATGTGGGTATAGACACATTGCTTCAAAAATGGGTATTGATATGTTAGAGAAAAAAATGAAAACTGAAAGTGTGGCAAGAGCAGAAGAAAGATCAGCAGAGCTGCTGCCGAAGCCCATTGAGTCTTGGCCTCAATATAAGCCACTGGCACTGATCTTGAAATAAAAGCTGGAAAAATAAGTTTAATTCAGCAATAGAATTATACTACATTTAAAAATATATGGAAGAGCAAATCCTAAGTGTGGAGTAAATTTGTCAGAGATAATTTTAAAAGGTAATTAAAAATCCTGTTGATTGTTTTCCTGGTTTTAATTCCCCCCATCCCCCACAAGCACACTTTGATGCTATCAAGTGGAATTTACAGCTACCAAATATATTCTACAGCACACAATTCACATAATATTTCATAAGTAAACATTTATAAAGATGATAGCTATTTACTCTTTGCCAAAAAGTATAAACAGTGCCTTTTTAAAGCTATTTTGCTTTTTTTTGTATTATAAAAATGATTCATGGAATACTTATGTGCACATATTGAAAGTGTATAAAAGGATGATTACGTTTCTTACTAAGTCTGTTCCTACTTATTTTTATCTGTGTATATGAAGACAATCATATGCTACTAATCATAATAAATACTCAGTTTTAAATACTTGAGTCAGATTAACCTATAATATGCCATATTGCAATGGTTTTTGGAATATATTTTAACAGAATATATTTTGGCAGTAAAAAAAAGTAAATTCAAAACCCAAAATAAACTACACACAAATTTTAGAAATCTGTGCGGCAAGCAAAATACAATATATACTAGAACAGCTCCTTAATACTGATTATGCTGCCTTCATCTGACTACAAAACCTACACAGCATTCAGAACAGACTCCACTCCTGCAAATCCTCAGAGATGTCAGATCTTGATAACATTACACAAAACAAAATAAAACGTGATTCCAATTTTTTGGTTCATTCACGCAGTCACAATCTCATTTCGTATTTAATAATCTAATCTCTTTACACAATTCACATTTTAGGAACCCTCCTTGGAGACAATAAATGATTAAAAATATATAAAAAACCTGTACTGGAAAAGGTTGGGATGTTTGCTACTCCAGAGAGACCTCGCAGAACTATTTTTTAATATAAAAAACAATACTTAAGACTAAGGGATATAAAATTCCAAATATGAAAGACCTGTTTCTAGCCTTCTTCCTATTTGAAATATGATTTTTTAACGTAATTGTTATGGCCATAATGTTAATCGCTTTAAAAGAAACAATATGTAGCTAATTTCTTTTCCAAGTGTTTTATCCACTACTTTTTAATAAACATGCCTGTTACTAATGTTTGAAGTCTCGACTTAAGGTGATAAAGTGCTTATAAGGCAGATGCCTTCCATTTAGTAAATTGCAGTTGCATTGAATTTTTATAAGTTAGGCATTAATATTTGCATAATTGCTTGCTGTGAATAAGGGCCCAAAACTTCTGATCTTTAAAATTCATGTCTAACAATCCCCCTGTGTTAGCTCAGCTGAGCGAATCATATAATTACCTAATGTAAAGGATTGTATTATATATTTTACTGTATTATTATGTTAGCATATTAGAAACTTTTATGCATAATTTGAATTCCTTTAAAATAGTTAACTATTCTGAAATATTAAAGTAAAAGAATTACATTTCTTTTGAGTTGTTTTTAACCAGCAACTGAACGAACTTCAATTGCTGCGGATGGCCATTTTATTAAATTTTGCTATTAGCAACTCCAGAATGATCTGAGGAAATGTGATGACAATTAATGAGGTGATAGCTTAGGAGACATATATGGTGCTTTGAAGTAAATGAGGTTGGTTTTAATTGTAAAGCAGTGAGGAAAAGAGGAATGGAATGCACAACAAGTGGCAAAGCTGGGCTTGAGAGCAATGTTTCTTCCTGATCAGGCTACATTGTTCAAAATACCCTTTAAGCCCTGTGAAGATCTTTTCAGAAATGATTATGTCAGTGACGTGCCCCTGAAGTTGACTTTTATCTGTTTCCGCTCCCCTTGGTAACAGAGTGTTGCCTTTTGACTTCAAGTGGAACATAGCTGCAACACAGAAAGCCAATACTATCATTGAGTTGGGATTCCTCTCTAAACTTGCTCAATACGGTGAGAAATGTTTACCCTATGCCCCCACAGAAGAGGATTAAATGAAAATTTCACAATGTCAACTGGAGGTTTTCTTTTGTTCAAGGAGTGTATAGTATTTTGCCTTTTGATTTATAATGAGAATCTATCCTTGCACTGTAGCTGTAGTTAAAGAAGTTAGACTGGAGCTGTCTACAAGAATAAACTGTTTCCTTTCTCTATCAATCAAATGAGATGCAAAAATGAATACAATGGAAGGCTTTAAAAAGGCTCACTTCACAGAATTATGGTTATGAGGGGCATGTTTCAATCACTGCTCTGGTTGACACTTCAATCCACCAGCCACAAGTGATGAGTTTTGTCAGGATTCTTGCACTGGCTAGCTTTTAGGTGCTGATCATGTAATGATCTGCAGTGGGATTAGATGAGGAAAGATTAAATGTTGTGCAGTTTTTATCTTTCTGACTACCACCTTAGAGCTGCTCGGCTCATTTCATACAAACTCGTCTTCATTTAATTTAATTTAACATCAACCATCCTGCAAATCTGACAGTCACTTAAAAAAAAGGGGGGGGGGGGGAAATTTGGCCTAGATCCAGAGAGATTTCTGGTTGGTGCAAATCTGCGAAATTGGCATAGCTGCCAATTTCAAAAGAAAACAATGCAGCTGTCCAGTCTTTTTTTTCTGTTGTTTTTAAGTTTACACATCAGAAATTTTCTTCAAAGTATATTATACTGAGCAAAACTCAAGAAAAATTTGCAGTAACCACAGATAAAACATGTAATAAACACAAAAAAAACATCTGAGGTAAAAATATCATGTTAACCAAGAGAGCGTCAGCACAAAACATTTCTGCATGTCGTGCCGAACCCCCCACAGTTTCTGAGAAGACGTTTCTAGCCCTGCTGGGTTTTAGTGTGTCTCTGAGTTTCTCTTGCTAGTACGGGGTGAAGCGACTGTACCCTCCTCTGTACAGGCTAGCCTGCAACATCAAAGATGAAAAAAAAATCAAATAAATATTTTTTAATGTACGAAATGCTACAACAAAAACAAGCCACAAATCTAATTAAGAGAATGAAGGGAGAAAAATCATCTTAATTAATGAAAGCTTTTAGCTAGCAGCTGCTCCGGAGATATGCAAGATTTGAAACCACACGCACGCCACCTCGGCAAATTTAAATCATTTGTCTAAACGAAGGCATTGCGCTGATGAAACTCAAGGGAGTGGCAGCTTTTTTTTCCCCTCTCTCTCTGCAAAACAGTTACAGAGGGCTTTGCTGCAATCACCATTCATTAATCTTAATGTTTTCCTTTTTTTTTGTTGAGGCTTTCAAAATGGAAAATTGAATTTTTTTTTTCATCTGTGATGTTGGCTGCAAAGCTAGCTAAAAACCACGTGCATTGGTAAAAGTATCCGCTAGATTGACTGTGAGAACTGAGATAGAGGAGGAGAGACAGAGGAAGAGACACACTTACAGAGAAAGGAAACAGCGGGAAAGAGAAGCAGCCTATATGTATATGAATTTACCCCTGACATTGATGGTAACTGTGCAAAAAAATATAAAGCCTAATCCCTAGGTCTTCATACACTGATCAGCTAAATATATCTGTATATCTCCTTATTATTTAAAAATACCTTACATTTTAATTAATTCCCTAGTTGCCTTCTCTTCCAATGTGGCCTGCTTACTGATGTACTGGGTATTCGGGGCCCTCACTTCCAGCATAGCTCACCTATCAATGGCACAGTTTCAGGTTGGAACTGAAAATTTTGAGTGCTTTATATTTTTGCCTTGCTGTGGTGAGCAGTCCCACTTGACTTTCAATTGAAAGAACTCATCACTGACAAGTAGGCTGAATGGAGAGTTCACCCATTATTTCATAAAGATATCTTCAAAAAAAAATTCATATCAGAATTTTTCCCGTTCTAAACTTAATTGCTGAAAATCTATATTATGAACATAGTACCTTGAGAAGAATGATGATTTGCACCTAAATATGATAAGTAATGAGAAGTGAAATGAATAAGTATGCAGAAAAATATTCCAAACCAAAAGTTGCTAAATTTAGAGCAATTATACCTGTAGTTTAGGAGAAGCCATTTTGCCCACTCAAAAGTTTAGTAAATAAAACTATTTTCTGTTAGTGCTCTTGCTTCTTCTATGACATCATCAAATATTGTGTTGTTAGGAGAGAGGTGTTGGTTAGGTCAGCTGTGAGGGATATTGCCTAGGTGGGGACAGTGAACTTTCACCTCTCACATGCACTAGTGAAACAGTAGAAATAAGTGACCAGCCATAGTTTGCAGAATCAATTTAATTCATTTCTGACCTTCATGTTTCATTTGAACATGAAGCAGAACCAAGTCATGCGACAGCAATGTTAAATCCAAATAAATGCCATAATCGCTTGTATTTGGGTTTTGTGCATTTGTATGTTTCCATGTACTAAAGACCCTGAATGGTTGATCACGTGAGGTTATGTAGCTCACCTGTTCCCCTGGTAAAAGAATGAAGATTCTTCTTGGTGGCAACAACTCTAGTTTCCAAATCTATACACACAGTTTTGAATTATATCACTGGAGATCCAACCTGCCTAGATATTTGCATGCATTTCACTTCTGCAAGCGCAGCATTCTGAGATATTCAGTATTCTACTTTTCATCCAGTATAAGCAATTGCTTGCTGTTTTATCTGGGCAGAGAGCTTGGAATTCAATGGGATTTGTGGGACTTCCCCATAGCCTAAAGACAAAGGGCCAAATTAACCCATAAAAACAACTGAACTGTCATGTCACGAAATCCAGAGTTCTTCAAATTTGACTTTGTTGGACTTAAAAGCAAAACTGATCCAAACCGGAGAAAGTTCAGATTGGATTTTGGTTTGATTTAATCCGTTTGGATTTTGGGTTCAGTTCAATGCTTTTTCCCTACCTGGTAAGCCAACCAAGGACTGGCATTGACGGCATTCCTGGAGATATCTCTGAGATGAACCGTCCCACTCTCTCTAACGAGGAGGATGCCATGGTTGCAGGAAGTTAACATGGGGGAGGAAAGAAAACGGGGGAAAATGAGTGGGGAACAAGAGATTCTCTAATTGGACATGTTGAAATTACAAGACAAAGCAGGCAGGAGCTAAGCAACTTTCTGCTACTAATGATTAATAGAAATAATATAGAGAAGATCATTCAATGATGTCAGAGACGAGAGAGGACCAAGTTTAAGTTAGCTAGTCTTTTAGCAGCTAGCAGATTGTTTAGTACCAGATTTCTCCCAAACTACATAATTTTTGGGTGCATCAGAATGTCTTATAATTACCTTTTTGCATCAAATCAATAGCTCTTAAGAGTTTACAAAGCTATTACTAGAAAAGCCTAGGCACAAGTTCCTCTTTCAGGTTTAATATTTCACTTTCATGATTTTGTTGCATTCTTTTACCTATGTTTAAATCTGTGTGTTGTTTTGCTTCATGTGCGGTCTTTTAAAGTGTGGGATACATTATCTGTCACCCCACTGCACTAGAATAGCATCTGTTGAAATGGCACCTTTGTCATGGGATATGAATAGCTTTCTCATGACATAAAAAAAATTCTTAACTGCTATCGGTATGTAAATGTTTCAACGTAATTATATTTAACATTTGAATAAATGTAACACTAGTTTATGAATCTATATTATGATTACCTGGTTGGTATAAACAAAACACACATTGGGCGTCAGTGAGGGGATGTAGTTTCTCCCAGTGCTTTCCTGTGTATATCTCTGCGGATAAACGTAGATATGTGACTTGGGCATCCTTTATGAAACAGATCTACAGATAGACAACGGCAGCCATTTTACCAGCAGAGATTTGTTTTTGCTTTTATCTGTAGGTTTGGTTCATATGTGTTTAGAGTCATGGACATCTATGGGCACACTACTATACTCTAGTAACTCTTACAGAAACCAATGGCATCTTCAGTCTAAAAGAGAAGAAGGGCTCCACAAACATGTGCTAAAGTGTGTTTCTCCTCGGTTTAAGGTTGAAGCAGTTTTAATTAAAGAGCTTGAGTTTTAGGGATGGTGTTTTACATAAGATTAAGGCTGGATTTAAAATTTGAAGAGGTTCAGCTCTTTGTGCACAGAGGTTCTTACACTGCAATAAAAGTACAGCCTGCTGTATGTGCCCCTCTAAGTGTGTGCCTATGTGGGGATTTACGTGCAAAGACACACGCTCACAGAGTACACGCCTGTGTTTTGTTATCAATGCAGAACGCCAATCTTGACAGTAAGAGGGGTTATTAATGCTTACCATGGTGCCAACGCTGTACGTTGCAGCTGGTGCAATCGTGTGGTGGTACGGGTCAGCAGCTGCATAGACTCTGCCATAACTGGAAAACAAGGAGACATACTTTCAGTTTAAATCCAGCTGAAGAGTCACCAATTAACTTGTTTTGGATAAGCTGAGAGTAGGACAAGGTGCTGCCATTTTGGTAACACTATGCTCACTTAAATATGATAACATATTTAGAGAGTCAGCCTATGACAGGGTTTTACAATCTACTTACAAGCTGCTACTTTTTGAAGGTTGAAGTAAAAGTATGAGTAAAATATTTCAAAGTATTTTTGTCAGGTAGAAGTAAAAGCAAAAACTCTTTAGACGCAGCAGTTAGTATTTGGCATTGTACCCTAACTCTAAGTACCCAGTAGTTAAAAATTACATACAGCTCAGATACATTGCTTGGCTATCTCCTCTATTGAAAACATGCAACAGTTCTGAACAAGATCTGTTCTTTTCTAAATTCAAAGCGTAGTTATTTTGTTTGTTAATTGGCTTCATATATAATCATAATATTTCTTGAGTAAGAATTTTACCACAGAGCTCCAAGCATTGCAATAATACAGTAATCAAATTCAAGTGGCTAAGTATCAACTTCCTACTAGAGGGCACTCCAGTGCAGAATTAGCAACTGAAGATTATTCCATGAGTGCCATCACTGGACGGTTTCTCATTGCGCTCACTAATCTTCTGCTACTTCAACTAAAAGTAGTTGGTATATAAGCTACATTCTCAAAAAGTGCCACATCTTTCAGAAACCTGATTCTTTCAATGGTATAATAATTTTAAAACAGGTTAAAATTGTCAAGAATCACACACATACACGCACGCACGCACGCACGCACACACACAGACACACACACACACACACACACACACACATACACACTTTCTCCTCAGTGGTTGCATGATCAAACTTAATAGGATTTGTTGTGAGAAAGAGATGCCTTCACATCCATCTACACCATAGACATTTCAGGCACAAATACTTGGCTAATAATTGCTTGCACAGCGAATCCAATTTGTGTCACTATTGCATTAGGGTTTGAGTGAGTGATTGTTTCAAGGGGACTTTGAACAGTTAGACATGAGAATTTGGTCATTCCTATGGCATTACACTTTGTAAGCTCTGGTAGAAACAATGCAAAGTCCATTTCACTTTATATCTAACCTAGTCATTGCCATACATAATAATCTCAAACATGATCAACTCTAATGAAACCAGGAAAAACTTTTTCAGGCAATTACAGGAAAGAAGAAACAAAGCCTTGCAGTTGCTAAGATGCCATTATAAATCATTGAACTGGTCCAGCATGAGTAAGAGCAGAAAATGTGATGATCGAGCGTAGAGTCAAGCTGGTGTATTTAGTTACTTATTGAGATATAGTGCAGAATAGACTCCTCCGGCCCCTCAGGTTGCACCAACCAGCAATCCTCTGATTTAATTCTGGCCTAATCATGGGACAAGTTAGAATGACCAATCAACCTACCAACTGGCACTTCTTTGGACTGTGGGAGGAAATCAGAGCAACCCTGCGCGCAGTCACAGGGAAAATGTACAAACTCCTTACAGGCAGCGGCATGAATAGAACCCGCGTCGCTGGTACCGTAAAGCGTTGTGCTAACCACTATTCTACTGTTCTGCCCCGTCCTGGGAGACTCGTGCCGGGCTGATGGGCTCTGCCATAGATGGTGTAATTTAACAATTGTGTGCCAATACAATATGAAGGAGATAAAATATCCATCGTTACCAAAAGCCATTTAAATGTACACTCCATATAGAGTAGGCAGATAGCTTGAAAAAGTGGGTAAATGCGGGTAAAAATTAAATATTGAAAGTGGAAACAATATATGAAACAATTCAAGAATACATCAAGGATAACCTGGGAGCCAATTACATGTTTTACCTGATTGCTAGGAATTTTGCCGTTAAAGGAAAACCACATTGAGAAACTAAATGGAAAATCTGATTCTGTCCATAGAAATCACATCATGAATTCAGTGCTGATGAAGCCAGGCTGACATATTATCAAGAAAATATTTATTTCAATCGTCCATCCACAAGTTTTCAGAAATACCTTGACTGTTGTAGAAATGAATCTTACTCAGAATTAAATAATAATGCTAATTGTTCCTCTCTGGTGAGCCATTCGCATTGGATAAAATGATCAGCAGTGAAGTAAAATGAAATGGGTTGAAAGAAACATTCCTTACCTGAGAGCTGCAGCTTTTAACCAACTGCTGTAATATTCAAATACAGTAGCCAATTTGCTCCCAACACAGCAGCAATAGTGGCTAGTTACTGTGATGTTAACTTGCAATTAAGCATTGCTGAGATTTATTTTGCACTCTGCTTCACACCTGAACCCTCCTCACTTGGTGTGTAGGATATAATATATATGAGAACTCAAACATGACCAATAGATCCTTGGTTTCTTCCCTTTCAAAATTAACCCACAAGGGATAAGACTTATGGGCTTTGCTGGGGACGTAATATTCTAAAGGGGATGGGGAGATAAGATTTCATGCAGACATCTTAGTAAAGCCTCTGAAATAATCCCAGGTATTAGTAGTGCCAGTTTCTCTTTAAGGTTTGAGTCTGATGTTTCTCTTTCCCTCAATTTTGAACTTGGACTCTAGTCTAACTAGCTGTTTCTCTCAAATGTAAGTAAATTAGCACATGGTACATGTATACATTTGAGGGGGCAATTGACCACCAATGTACAATGTGTAAAACAGAGATTCAATAGATCTTGTTCCTATGCAACACACACAAAATGCTGGAGGTACTCAGCAGGTCATACAGGATCTATGGAAATGAATAAACAGTCAATGTTTCGGGCCAAGAACCTTCTTCAGGACTGAAAAGGAAGGGGGAAGACCCCAGGGTAAAAAGTAGGTGGTGGGGGAGGATGCTTGCTGTAAGGTGATAGGTGAAGCCAGGTGACTGGGAAACGTAAAGGGCTGGAGCAGAAGGAATTTGATGAGAGAGGAGAGTGGACCATAGGAGAAAGAGAAGGAGGAGGGGACCTAGGGGAAAGTAGAAGGTAAATGAGAGGAGTAAAAGGCCAGAGTGGGGAAAAGTGGAAAGGGGAAGTGGAGCGAAGTTTTTCTATTGGAAGGAGAAATCCTGTTCCTATGATTCTTTCTGTTCTGCCTACCAGCGAAATGTGGAAACAGCACCCTAAATTACTTGAGCATCCAGGTAACACACTGGTGAGCTGTACTTTCAAACCTATACCAGAAATGCCCACCCGGATTTTTTCATGTTCAGTCTTAGAAATATGCAAAGTGAACTGCTCTTACCCAGACTGCTCACCCTGGATGCCCGGACAACGGAGAGAAGCACATCTACCTGTGAAATCATTCCGGGGAACTTTGTTGGAAGTTAAATGTAGATGTGAATCTAGAGATTACGAGACTGGGCTCCCAGTGAGAGCCTATGACCACTGAAACTCACTGTCAAATGAAGAATAGCTACCTATGGGAAGCTTTGCAGACAGATATTGGGATCCATCAAGCCAAGCAATGCGTTTTCAGTTTCAGGAAAGAAAGGCAAGAGAAGGGATGAAAATAAATTAGATAGAAATGGAAAGTAAATGTAAGTATTTATTCAAATTTGCATTGTTACTGAATCTTAATAAATGTGATGAACTGTTTAGAGTTTAGGAACCTTCTTCCCCCATTCTCTTGTATCGGTGTTGAATAGCTGTGTTATGAGCAACTGTGCACTGTTTAGGCCTTGTGTATTCAATTTTGCAGTCGCTTAAAGAGTTGAAAGAATTTATCTTTTCATTATGTTCTTGTTATGAGCTAATAAATAATTTTTAATCATACATTTGTATCAAGCCCATTTAAAAATCACAGCGTCGCCTTTAGCAAGGCTGCTGTGGTAGTTTCTCTTTTGACAGTCTCCTCTGACGTGCATTAATAAAATGAATGTTTGCTGGAAAGGCTCATGCCATCAGTTATAACTGAATTCTGCAGTTTCATCTTCTTTTAGCCAAAGAAAAACTTTTTTAAACAGCAAATGTATTGATCTGTGTGATTGCCAACAAACATCCAACATCTCAGATACTTCGTTAAAGTGACAGACTGCAAATGAGGTCTGTGTGCTGTAGATAACAAGGCTGCAGTGAGTAACAAAGCAGACTTAACCAGGAAAGGGAGAATTCTGAGAAAATCAAGTTGATCGTGCTACAAATGATGTAATACTTCAAATGATATATACGTTTAAATCTGTCATCTTTCCACTCAGAAGCTTTCTATGAAAGGACAAATGTCTGGACATTTCAAAAGCCAGAAAGCATCTACTTTTGAATAAATTCATATGCCTTTCTTCAGGGAGAATTCTTTAAAACTACACATGCTACAAATTGACAAACTAATTCACTGATGCAAACAGTGATTAGATCCTCTGAAGGAAGATGGCTGTCTTAAAAGGGGAAAAAAACTGAAACATGCTAAAGAAAATGTCGAACATAGCAAACATAATTTCCTGGTCTCTTTATATGCAGCATCTTGTCCAGAGCTGTGTGGAGATTCTGAAAAACAATAGACATGTAGCAATTACTCTGTTTAACAAGCTGGAACTGAGGTAAAATTGATCGGCTACCATTTCCTGACTTATAATTTTCTTTTTCCTTTTTTAAGCAGGAGCATAATATTTGCTCTTTCTAGTGGTTTCAGTTTAGAAAAGTTTTGGAGAAGTATGGTAGTTATCATTGCCTTCCATACTCTGATAAATGAATGTGGGATTCATTTTTACTTCTATTAGCTGTTCAAAATATGTCCCTTTAGTAGTGAATGATTTGCTTTCCGCGGGCATTCCCTCGTTGCTGTTTTCACTTTTCACTTTTCCCCTGGGCAGTTATGTCAAATCTGAAATCTTCAGCATCATTACCAAGCTAGTTTTCACTTTTCATTCCAGATTTATCTAACTGACTGAATTCAAATTTCTCATCGGCTGTAGCGGAGTTTAGTTCCAAGTTTCTGTAAAGCAACCAGCCCAGTGACGTCATCAGTTTGCTTCTGTACACACTCAGCTAGCCTGGGGTTCAGTCATATTGGTAACGCAAAGAAACATATTAACCAAGGCAGGTGAATGGTGTTAAGGTGGATAATGAAACACCCATGATGGATTGGCAGAGCCAACTTTATGGGCTGAATGGCCTATTGTACTCCTATGTCTCATGGTCATTATGGGAGCCTGATTTGTGAAAAAAGAATCATTTCTTCAGCTGGGACATTGGCATTACTGTCCTGTTCACTGTTATAGTGGTAAGTCACTGAGGGTCAACAAAATGGCTTTGGAACTATTCTGGGACTTCTGTCTTCTTCAAAACAATTTTCAATAGGATGACAATTGTCGGTGCTTTGACCAAATGGAGTGAAGAACTCTACATCGGTATCATATCATAAACTCACATGTGTGATAATGAAAATCAACCTAAAAATGGGACTATGCACATGATGCTATACGAAGCCTCTGACTATTGTCAGTTATGTTTTTTTTCTCAAACCAGGACAGACTCCACTCAATGTTTAATCCAATTTATTTAGCAAACCTTGAAAGTTAATGAGGAGTCCAAAAGTACAGATATAGCACTGTGCAAATGTCTTAGGCACACACACACACACACCCCAAAGAACTTTATACAGTACTGTACTTGTATACAGGAAAGTGAGTTTGTAAATCCGGCGGCAGCAAAGAATTTTGGGAATGGCGAGGGTTAAGCATTGCAGGAAGGATGTGGGACAGGAGGCATAGAAGGAGTGCCAGGGGTGGGAGTGGTGTGGGTACAGACACATTCAGCCCTAAGACACTGGCAAGGACTTTAGATTCCATACAATTGGTTTATTGATCTTTGCAGAATGTCTCTCTGGTGCTTCCCAATCTATCCCTTCTCCCTTCCCCTTTCCCAACTATAATTCTTTTCTCCCTGTCCTCTTCTCACTCTCAGTCCACAATAGAGACCCGTATCAGAATCAGGTTTAACATCACTCACACACGTCATGAAAGTTGTTTTTTTTTTCTGTGGCAGTAGTATAATGCAATACATAAAATTACTACAGTACTCTACAAAAGTCTTAGGCGCCCTAGCTACATACATGTGCATATGCCAAGACAAATGTTAGTGCATTTTATAAAGAATTTATGGAAGTTCTTGATATGCCATAACCAACAAGACAGAATCAGAAATGGAAAATTGAATTGAGCTGGATACTTATGTTCATCCACCATGAACAATGAAGTGAAAGGCTTCCTTCCATTGAGTCCTATGCACCTGGCCATTTAAAGCTGTGTGTTTCATATAGGAGTATGGACAAAGGCACTGAATTAGTCATCCCCACAGTTTCCATGGCCCTTAGGTTTCCATTAATAACTGTGCTACTGGCATGGCCACAGCTGATACAGCTACGGTGTTGTACATCACAGAAACACGACCTTTGGCTCAACTCATCCACGCCAACCAAGATGTCTACCTGAGCAGGTCCCATTTTCCTGCATTTGGTCCACATCTTTACCATCAATGTACCTTTCTAAATGCAATGATTAGCTTTATTTGATGAAGAGTCCATAACAATAGTCACATTGGAAGATTATAACCTCAGCTTTAATATTTTCATTGTCACATGTCAGCTAAAGCACTTAAATAGTCCAGAAATTTCCTGTCATCCTTCACCATTTTGTTGTGTTCGCCAGCAAGTCTGAAACTGTGAAGCAATTGAAATTGAAGATTCACCTGAATTTCATAAAGTGAGCTGAAAAATTAGGTTTGAAAATATTTTTTTAAACACACCCACTCCACCCACTTTTCCTGCTGGAACATTCAGATCAAATACTCTATGCAACCACATAGGAGAAAAGATTTCTCTGGGGAACAGCATTAGCTTTTGATTCCACACTGATTTAAATGAAGTTTCACTTGAAATGTTCTCATTTGTAGTTTGGTGTTTGCTTATGACACATGAAGTGTTGCACAGAGGTAAAGTTCTGCAACTTACATTAAGGGATGCAGAGGCATCAAGCTAAGGAAAGGTTCAGGCCACCAAAGAGATAACTTTTCACTCAGATAAGACCATAAGATATAGGAGTAGAATTAGGCTCTCTTTGTCCCAGTCTCCTGCCTTCTTTCCCATCTCCCTTCATGTCCCTGCACAGTGATCACTCACTGCCAAAAGCCTGGTGTTTGGTCATTCCACTGTTGGTAAAGTCTGGCAAAATCACTGGTTTGACCTTTACGATCCTGCTGTCCCCAGGGCATGTGTCTCATAGACAGAGATGGCGGGCACAGAACTTTTGCCACTGGCCTTCCGACATGGCATACCTTCGCTGAAGATGCTTTGCAAAGAAAGGATAGGCAAGTAGTTCTCGATGCCTTGAAAACACAACAGAAGGGCAAGACTTTCTAATACTCAATTAGTGGATTGGTTTTCATTGCCCTAATCCTCAGTCTTTTTCTTAACCGTAAAGGTAGGAGGCAAGATATCAGAGAACAAATATGGGAAGTATAACACAGGAACAGATCAGGAAAATCAAAAAAAAAGCTGTAAATCTGAAATAGAAAACGTTGGAAACGCTCAGCACATTTGGCAGCATGGTTTTCCGATTATTGCTTGCTTTTTCTTAATTTTGAGAAAAGTCTTTAATTTGTTTCATTTTCTACAAATACTACCTGACCTGCTGAGTGCTTCCAGCAGTGTTTTTATTGCAAAAGGAGTCTATTTGACCAGTGTTAATGTTTATTCTTCATGATAACCTTGTTCTATCCTGTTTCATTTAATCCTACCAGCAAAACCCCTTTCATCCTCTATATTCCCCATTTTTCTTTTTACCTTACTTTCTCATAAAAGCATCTGTAGCTCCTAGAATGAGTCTGGTCTTCCTGCTTTTATTGTGATCTCCAAACTACATTTGTTCTTTAAACAGAAACCAGGGTAAGAATGAATGGACAGAAGCCAAGCCCTTGCACAAGCTTTGCATCTGATCCCCCAGACAAAAGAATTTCACAGCACAATTCATATTACCAACAGATATCAAGCATAATATTTAAAGCTGGGTAACTGACAACCATGCAGTTTTGTAAATAAGGTGGCCTTTAAATATGAACTCTGGTAAAACCAGGGATGCCCATCCCTTGTGATCAGAGTGATTTAAAGATATTCAGCTTTTTGGCAGTTGGTAGCTGACTTGCAATTGAATATCTCACACTTGGGATTTACACAATGCTGACAGTTCTACTCTGGAGATCTAGTGAGATTGTCAGTCAGTATCTCAGCACTATCACCATCAAACCTTTCAGCTAGCAACTATCCAGCTCACCCTTCCACCTGTATCATTGGTTTGTACTTTGTTACATCAGCCTGTGCAACAGCTAATGTTAGTCAACCTTGAAATCTACAAAATAGTTTGAAACCCTGCAAATTCAAATAGGCCTCTTCCCTACTTTAGACTTGCTGCTAATGAAGTTGAAGGAAATTTTATTCCTAAGGAACTTAAATTTTGATGCAGGTGTAGAAATGCATTCCCAATCAGTACATCTAAATGTGTTCCATAATTGTATCTGTTAGATCTCTGAGGGCTTAACCTGATCCCAACATATCAATGCAGTTATAAAGAAGGCAAGACAGTGGCTATACTTCATTAGGAGTTTGAAGGGATTTGGTATGTCAACAAATACATTCAAAAACTTCTACAGATGTACTATGTAGAGCATTCTGACAGGCTGTATCACTGTCTGGTATTGTCGGGGGGGGGGGGGGTGCTACTGCACAAGACCGAAGGTAGCTGTAGAGGGTTGTAAATCTAGTCAGCTCCCTCTTGGGCACTAGCCTACATAAGTACCCAGGATACCTTCAGGGAGCAGTGTCTCAGAAAGGCAGCGTCCATTAATAAGGACATCCAGCACCCAGGGCATGCCCTTTTCTCACTGTTACCATCAGGTGGGAGCTACAGAAGTCTGAAGGCAGACACTCAGCGATTCAGGAACAGCTTCTTCCCCTCTGCCATCCAATTCTTAAACGGACATGAAACCTGTGAACACGACCTCATTTTTTTTAGCAGATATTATTTCTGTTTTTTGCATGATTTTTAATCCATTCAACATACATATACTGTAATTGATTTGCTTATTTATTTATTATTATTGTTTTCTCCTATATTCTGTATTGCATTGAACTGACGCTGATAAGTTAACAAATTTCATGACACACGCCGCTGATAATAAACCTGATTGTCACTCTGACTCTGGGTTTGTGAATAACAGTGTGAACTTCATTTGTAGAAAATTACATGCCAAAGTGCCTACAGTGCATATAGTTTTTAATTGGTGGTAAAGATTCTTGATTTTTTTCCCTTCTTTTGTTTCCAGTGTGTAAACGAGAAAGAATTTGCGAAGAAAATGGACTCCCCAAAAAAAGGCAAACTGGGAGAAAATCCATATTTTAAATTCTTTTGATTGGATCTGAATGTCAGTATTTATTATCCATCCATGTTTACCCTTGAGAAGCTGGCGGTGAGCTACCTCACTGAACTGGTGCAATCTTTGCATTGAAGGAACCCCACTGAATTGTTAGATAGAGAGTATCAGGATCTTGTGCCAGTGATGGTGAAGGCACAATAGTGTAATTCTGCGTCACTGTGACCTGACGACAAAGCTGCAAGTGTACCCAAGTTGCCGCAGCTTTGTCTTTCATGGAGCTGGAGAAAGCGTGTGAGTAATTGAAATGTACACTGTGGATAATACACAATGCAGCATGCTGGAAGCTGATGTTCCAACCAGCACATTGGAAGAGATGTGCTGGTGGCACACGGGCTTCCCTCGTAAAGGAATGTTTCTGTTTCTGGATGGTGTTAAGAGTCTTAGCTGTTTTGTTTTGGAGTTGTGCTCATCCGGCCAAATGGAAAGTTTTCTATCACACACCTGACTTGCTCTATAGATTACTGAAAGGCTTTGAAGTTGTACAACAGGCTGCAGGGTACCCAACTTCTGACCCACTCCTGTGGTTACAGTTTTTGTGTGAAAAATCCCTGAATTTGATGATGGGTCTTTCAGCTCCAGCAATGTCATACATCATCAAGGGTAGGCAGTTAGCCTCTCTCTTGCTGGAGAAGGCTATTGTCTGATACTTACGCAGTGTAAATGTTACTTGCCATCACCTCTTAACTGAATGCAGACAAATTCCTGTTGCAAACCCCCATGGACTTAATTTTTTGCTGATGCAAATAGATCTTTGGGCAATTATCACTGAAAGCCCCACAACTTATGATGGAAATAGTTGTAAATAGTGTCTAGAACACAACCCTGAGGGATTTATACATTCATCTCCCCTTGTGTGAGGTGACTCCAACCTTTGCAGCATTTTCACCTTAATGCTCACTGACCACAGCTAGTCAGTCAAAAAGATGCCTTAATGCTATAGGTTCTCAATCTCCTGCCACCTCGAGAGTTCAGCTGTTTAGTACACATTTAGAATATGTCTGCAGTAAAGTCTGGAGTCCAAACATGGTCCTGATAAGATCCAAACTGAGCCAATTATTGGTGAGTATGGACTGTTTGGCAACATTACTGACAACATCTTCCACCACTTTGATGATCATTGTGAATAGATTCATTGGTAATTTGCTAGATTTTATTTGTCCTGCCTTTAATGGACATGACACCCAGCAGCAATTTTCCACATTGTCGGTAGGTAACAGTGTTGTGACTACACTGGAGAGAGAAGCACAGCTAGAACTTGAGAATGTCTTCAGAACTAATAATGGAACGTTCTCTTATCCTGCAACCTTCACTGTATCTAGTGCTGTGTTCCATTTCTTGATGTAACGTAACTGAAATGATTGAAAACATTAGGGACATTAGGGACTTGGGAAGCTGAGAAGGAACATTTGGATGAAGATGGAGGCAAATTCTTTAGATTTGTTTTTGACTGGGCCCTGCCATCATTGAAATGGAGATGTTCTTAGAGCTTCCTCCTCCTTTGCAAGGCTTCATTGTCCAGAGCCATTCAAGATCAGGTCTTTCATCTGGAGGCTCAGTTCTGTTTACTGCACGCTGCTCTTGTTGGTTCACTTTACCGGCGTGAGACATCACTTCCGGGCATGCCTGAAATCGAGTCAGGTTTGGTATCCTCGTTTGACAGTACTGGAAATGAGGGGAATATGCCAGACCAGGAGGTTACAGATTGTAATCGAATACAGGACAGGTGTTCTGGTTTGGGCATGAGGGAGATGGTGAAGGCCATTGTGTCCCTCCAGCTCCCATGTTCTCCATCTATAGGGATCTTCACCACAGAGTTCATGTGTCGGTGCTTTGGAATGCCTCCTTACATCTTAATATGAAAATGTTCCAGACCCTTTTAGAAAAGACAAGTCTCTTTACCTTTGAAAATCAAGCCCTGAAATGTGTCAGTGACAATAGTGTAGCACACAGAGTCATAGAAACAGAACCTATCTAGTCTCTGCAGAACGATCAATCTGTCTTGTCCCATCAACCTGCACCTAGCTCATAGCCCTCCATACCCCTCCCATCCATGTACCTATCCAAATTTCTCTTAAATGTTGAAATTGAACCCGCATGCTCCAATTGCATGGGCAGCTCATTCTACACTCTCACTACCCTCTGAGTGAAGAAGTTCTCCCTTCCTACCGACATCTCAGTCTAAAACGTGGAGTTGGAATATTTGTTAACGTAGCTCACTTTGCAAAGAGTAAATCAGAGCTACAGGATCAGACTCAAACCTACTCCGGAGTGCATTACAAGGCACTAAAACTCAGGGTTGAGATGACCATGATATTCTGCTTAGGTTCTAATCCAGCTGTTTATGACAAATACACACTGTTGTGGGAGGCCTCTGCCTCTCGCCACACATACTGGGAAACCATGGACTAACTGCCACTATTTGTAACACATTAAAATTCATGGCTGGAATATTGCAAACAATAGCACCTGCATATCAGTGATCAGTGCTACAGACTGCTTATGGGATGCCTCCATTCATATAATCTACAAGCAATACTTTTCTGATCTGTTCCAGCCTATGGTTCCTCATCTATCTGACACTAATTTTAATGGCCACAATGATTTCAGTATCATTCCCATACTCACAACATGATACCTTTTCATCAGAGATTGAAACATCAAACTTCTGCCTATCTCTATATTGTGATCCAATTATGAGGCCCTGACGCATGCACAGAAATTTAAATTTGTTAGATTTGTTAGATCTTGGAGGAGCTCATATCAGGAGCTCAACTCTTCAAGGCACCCAGTAACATTGTGTCTCTATTTTAGTTGATTATTGAGAGATTTGTGCTTGCCCAACCACCCTTGAATATATCCCTATGTGAACTCATAAAATAGCTTATTCAGGGCAGCACAGTAGAGTAGTGGTACAGTACAGGAGACGCAGGTTCAATTCCTGCTGCTGCCTATAAGGAGTTTGTATGTTATCCCATGACTCTGTGGGTTTCCTCCAGGTGCTCTGGTTTCCTCCCAGAGTCCAAAGTCGTACTGGTTGGCAAGTTAATTGGCCATTATAAATTGTGCCACAATCGGGCTAGGATTAAACAAGGTGATTGCTGGGTGACGTGGTTTAAAGAGCTGGAAAGACCTATTCAGTATTATATCCCAATAAATAAATAAATAAGAATTTTGGTCAATTATGTTCTCATATATAAAGAAATATATATTTTCATTAGATACAATTCAGAGAGGATGGACTAGAGTGGAATAATCTGATGAGCAACGGGTCCATAGCAGGGTTTACATTCATTGCAGCTTAGAAGAATGACCTGTGACCTTTTTGAAACTCGTCCAATTCTTAGAAGGCTTAACACAGTAACTGCAGGGGAGATGCTTCCTCTCGTGGGAGAGTTGAAGATAAGTGGACGAAGTCCCAGAATAAGGAAGAGCCTAGAACTGAGATAAATTTTTCTCTCTAATGGGTTTGAATTCCTCGCTGCAGCAAACCTCTAGTGGCTAAATCGTGAAATATCTTCCTGGCTGAAGGAGGTTTTCAATCAATAAAGGAATCAAGAATTATTGGGAGGGAGCAGGAAAGTGGATTTGAGGAAAGTAAGACTAGTCATGATGTTATTGAATGTTGAAGCAGACTCAAGGGGTCAAATGTCTACTTCTGTTCTTATTTCTTATGATCATACGATCAATTGATAATAAATTTAAATCTTATCCCACGATGAGGAATGAATGGGTCACTGGTTCCTAGTTTAAATAAATCCATTGTTACCTTAACATCGTACAATGAACCTTAATTTGTTTACAATCATGCTTATATACACCAATATATAACCAATATTACTTTTGAACATGGTTTTTTCCTGCGATTGTAAGGTGAGCAGAATCCAGGAAATTAAAATGCATTTAATAAACATTTGGCAAGTAAAATAAAAACCAGGCCAGTAATAGTATTATAAACTTCACAGCAGGCAAGACTCGGTGTTGTCATCGAGACTTTGAGATCAATGTAAGAGGTGAATGAAGAGACAATTCCCACAATAAGAAGAAATGAGCCTATAAATTAAGCAGTGAGCCTACTTTTGCTGGTCATACCTGTCACTGTATGCTGCGGCAGCAGCCGCTGCGGGTTGGGCATATCTGTATGCTGCGTAGCCTCCCTGCAACAGAAAGAAGAGCTTCGTCACATTCTATGTGTAATGGACTGGTACTGCCATAAATGATGTTTGCTCTGGAATGCAGAGGCGGTGAAATGGTCAGAAGTGTAGAGCAGCTTTAAGCAGTAGGAATTAGTGAGGCAGTGGACTGATAGTCACTGCCTATAACTTCAAGAGCCAGTCAAAGCACTCTTGTGGCCATTTACTGTGCTTCACTGGGTCATTATCAATGTTAAAAGTGAAGCCAGGACCAATACCCCATTTAAAGAACCCTTCTTCTTTAAGTAAGTGTCACGTACTAAAATGATGTGTAGTTTCAAGCTGCTTCAATAGAACAAAGATCATTAATGTGGAATGTCTGTGAGACATGTTCTCTGATATCTTGACATGACCGGCCACTGTAGTTAATTGTCTATCCACATTCTCAGATGACAAGAGAATACAAGCAGACACTTTAGAAAACAAACAGAGTTAATCCTTGCCTGTAGAATGCTAAACCCACTTACTTCCCCGAGTGAATTACCTTGGCTCACGAAGATTAAAATCTGTGTAAACATTGAAATCTAGCATCAGGGAATGATTCGCCTTGATAATTATTTGGGACCTTTCTAATTACTACACTATTTTGTGAGGTCTTGCTTAGGATTTATTAAACCTCATCTCCTTGTAAACTCTGAGATAGGAACACTGACAAGGCTGAATTTCTTCCCTTTGCAAACTTCCAAAAGAAGCTTTTAGCAGTGGTAAAATTTGTAGTTCTTTCAGATTCTTTTTCATCCTTCATGTAAAAAATAATGGTGTTATGGATTTGGAGCTGCTGCTTGATGCTCAGCTTGAACTGCAGTTGTAGAGCTCTTAACTAACACACAGATGTGTTTATAAGTGAGACACGGGAGAATTGACGTGCCCTGTAACTATCCATCCTGCCCTCTCCAATACATTAATTGCTAACACCAGACTGAAGAAAACAATTTAAATGTTTTGTGGCACGGCTACAATCATGTTGCTGTCAGCTCTACCACTGCTGAAAATACCACAGAACCTGCCCTTGCTGGCTTAATGGAATATAGCTGCTGATATCGATAACAGTGAAAATAACCAAGGGGATAATGTACTCGGTGTCAACTGTAGGGAAGACAATGTGGTTGGGTTGACATTCTTGTTGTGACTACTGGGGCCACTTGATGAAAGTAAAGCCTTCCCATTTATCAGAAGATTTCTATACGAGAATCATTAGCAGTGGGAATCCATTGGTGGCGGAGATGCTTTCGACGAGGAAAGTGACTTGGTGTTGTTTTGAACAAAAGGACCAAATATACTGCATCGTCAAAATTCCAGCAGTGTGTTTAGTGTCTCAGCAGTGCATGTTTTAAGGGAATCAGGCAGTACTGAGACTTAGATGAAAGGTGCAGAGAATATGGCATTGACGGATCGATCTGAAATCTCAATACAGTTAAACCCCTCACCGTGTAAAGCACAGTGTTAATTAAAACACTGGGATGCAGCCTGGGCCCCTGGCATCATGCCATCTCATTCACTGTTGAAGCAGCAAATGAATGGATGGCGTGGGTATTGTCGGGTCCCACTGAGGGCTGCCTGTCTAATAAAGTCATCCCCTCCCTCCCCCTTATGGGAGTTGTTGGCTCATTAACATTCAGATGGGATTTTTTTTTAAATATTAACCTAGAAATTAAATTAAAAGGTAAGAGAAATCATGCTGAAGATAGCTTCAATTATACAGCTCTTCAAATAAATCTCTCATAAACCTTTCACAAGGACCTTAAATGATTCCTTAACAGCGGCCCTCCTCCCGAAGGTTAATGGTTGTTTCTTCACAATCTACTGCAGGCAATAAATCTAAGATAATTTCCTCTTGGTACACTGATAATCGGGGTTCAGACCCCAATTCACAGCATATATAGTTACTTCTCTATGTCTCACTATCCCTCTGTCTCTGTCTCTTCCAATGAGAGTTCCCTTTTAAAATACAATTTGTCCAAGAACGTTCTGGAATCTTTACTTGCTATAAAAGCAGTTAGAGTCTCACACAGTGATACTCTGTTGCTGTGAATTCCTTCTCCCACAGAAACTGAGTGGAAAAGCTAGAAACTTAATTCACTTTGCAAACCTTGTTAGTCCTGAAAGAAGAAATTGTTTGGATCAACACATCCGGGTTACAGTGGTCAGGTAACAAGATGATATCATCCATTTCTCTCTGGGTGTTAATATGTTAAGCAGTCCTTTTGATTAATATAATTTTCATGTTTAACTAATTTCTTTTGTCTCTATTAATAATGTTCCAAATACTCACAGGCAGTTTCTGTACCTGGAGACACCACTGTGAATTAAGTTATTTGGCCTTTCAGGCCGTGTTCCACCATCCAGTTAGATTACAGCCAATTCATCTTAAAGTCTCTGAGGAACAGTAATCTGGTAAATGCTTTGGGAGCAGGTTCCTGTCATGCACTGGTGTACATGACATCAGGATAAATGCCAGATGTACCTCACTGTAGAAGCAGATTGGGAAATTCAACCAAAGCAAAGAGTTAACCTACAAAATACACCATTAATCTCAAACATCTGTTGCATTTAGGTCACCTGACGTATGTAATAGGGATGCAAATTGGTCACAGAGTGTAAATGTTCAGGACGTTTTAGGTGTAAGTATAATTTACACCTGCATATACGTAAAGCCCCTTTATTTTCCTTGGCCACTTTTTGTTTCATGTGTCTGTCAAAGTGGCTTGTCCCAAGTTATGGAGCCTCCTGTAACTATTCCTTCGACTGTGCTTGTTCAGAGGCTCTCTTCAAATCACCAGATGACTTTGCCTACAAAATGCTGGAGGAATTCAACAGGTCAGGACTCCTGAAGAAGGGTCTCAGCTCAAAATGCCTACAGTTTATTCCTTACCAACGAAGCTGCCTGACCTGCTGAATCCCTCCAGCATTTTGTATGTTCCGCTCTGGGTCTGCAGCATTTGCAGAATCTCTTCTGTGTGTATGACTTTGCCCAGTCCTTCTGGGAATTGATCAGTATTTTATCTCCCCTTGAATATATTCGGATAGCAAAAGCCATAGTAAGAATCTGCAAACTTTTTGAATTTGAGATTCTTGAAAGTATGCCTGACATATCATAATTTTGCTCCTCAGAACAGAGAGCAAACTCCCTTGAGGTTTCATGCAGTAAATGCACAATACAATGGTGTATTAGTGTTGATACACATTTGGCCCAACATGCCACACCTATATTTCCTTCCCAATCTTGAGGAAAGTGCGGTAATATTAAAGTCAGTACTGTAAACAACTTTGCCCAAGGGAGGCAGAGAATTTGGACCATATTTCTTCCAGAATAAAAATTAAAGTTTGAAGCCATCTGATCCATTAGTCACGGACATTAGGCACAGCTTGTTTAAGAACCTGCAATTGGAGAAGCTTCCCAATTTTTCATGTCATTCTCACTGATGTCATTAAGATACATTCATGGGAACATGACACAATGCAAGACTTAGATCCATTCAAGGAAAACAGCAAGAACAGAAATCAGAAATATAACTTTGCTAAGTGCATGCCGAAAATTTTAGGCTAGTTTTTAAGCGGGCTCTGAACAAATGTAATTCTATTAAAATTCACATGTGCAGCTCTTTAGACTGGGGGGTGGGTGAAACTATTACTGTATAATAAACCTTGGTCTATACAAAAGCCCTGAATTTGGGCATCTGAGCCCTGAGTCACTTGCAATCAAGGCACAAAATAACCATCTGGCATACATGAGAACTGAAATTCAGAACTAGTTTAATTAAGCACATACTGGCACATTTGTACACATTTCCTTATCTTTTTTTATGTTGGAATTTACTTTAAGCCCTGCTGCCTATTTTTATTGGATGTACCAAGCAGAATGTACACCCATTTGTCCCTGGACTCCTTCATCATGTTTACATGACAGCTTTCATTCTTAATTAATTAATTTGTTTACAACCATTAATTTGCTGCTTTATATGATGTTTTACAGCATGGAAACGCAGGCATCTCTTTAATGCTGATGGTAGTAAAGAAGCTCAGTGCTGCATGAGCCAGCCTGAATGTGAATGGCAGCCCTTTGGGATATTGTGCTGTAGTGCAGCCTGAGGCTACTTATTTCCATGAAACCATCATAGTATAAATATTGGCTGCAATGGAAGGCAGTGGCTTACTTAATGGACCCAAACGTAAAAGTATATTTCACATTATAAAGTTGTGCAATATTTAAAGGTGTTCTTTACCCCTCTGCCCCTCCCACCCCCATCTCCCAAGCTGCCAGACTTAGATTGCATATTCCGTGGCATAAAATACCAGCAAACCTTGCCAGGTGTCTCAATAGGAGACACTGATGTCAACCGCAGATGTTTGAGATCTCTTTTTCTCCCACATCATTGACACGGTAGACAGCACAGCCTACAGCCTGATGTCACAGCCATAACCACCCTCCCATCTCCTCTCCCACTCCGACACACACATATACAACCGCGCCCCCACCCCTACCCCCACACACGTCCTGGAATTGCTTAAGCAACGGTGATGTCTATTTACTTAAAGAAGTGGGTTTCTAGGCAAACTCATTTTGCTTTATAGTGCATGATCATGATAAATATCTGACATGTACAGGACAACTGATGTCTCAACTCACGATAGTAGGGTTAATTCTTACAGCAAATTGAGAAAGGCTGCTTATGGCAGTAAAATGCGAGTTAATAGCAACTGAAGCAAAATGAATTTAAAAGCAAAACTCTGAGTTTACAGCAATCTGAAATAAAAACCATAAATGCAGAACCACTCAGCAGTTCAGGCAGCATCTGTGGAGAGTGAAATATAGTTTTAAGGTAAGAACCATTTATGGGATGAAGGCTCATTGCCTGAAACATTCCAATAAAAGTTCATCGACCTGAAATGCTATCTCTGACTCTCTCTTCATAGATGCAATCCGGCCTGCTGTGTGTTTCCAGAACTCTTGGTTTTTTTGTTTTGTAAAAAAAAATGACAGGTTTTGTGAATTCCTGTACCTAGTCACCAACAGCCACTGCAACTATAGCTGAATCTGAAAGCTCTCCATTACCTTTTTAGCGGAATACGCCTGTTTTGTGCATGTAGTTTGGCGCTCTGATCATGGCTAATGAATAACAATGAGGCAATCAAACAAACCATGAAGAATGAAGGCAAAAAGATTTAATAACTGGGTAATTAAAAGCTTTGTGAAAAATAATTGCAAATCTGCTCTAAAGACGGATCATCAATTTTTGCTAGACATTTTCAAAGTCTTCCCCAGTCAAGTAAGACAGTGAAGGTTTCTGTGAATCTGTGAAGAGAGGCATAAAAGGACACAGAGTGCTACAACAAGCAAACTTTACACATCTATTAAGTCCAAGAAATCTAACAGACCAGAGTCTCCTAAACTTGAGCTTGGACGTTGAGCATGGAGGAAAATTACATTTCAAAGATTGTACTTCCAACAAAGAATTCTTTTTTCCTTGGATTTTCTATCTGTTGGAGTTGAAAAGTATATCCGCTTTCCTAGCTGGAGAAGGAAGTCTTTACTTAGCCATTATGATCCCGTGATACCGAGCACTGGTAAAAAAAAGTTCTTGGACGACCTTGCTGTATAAAACAAACTCAGTCTCTAAGTCATATATTTAAATTTTAAAAGTTTAAAAGACTAGTACAAAATCTTATCCATCAATGCCATGATATTCAATACTTTCGGGTAGTGTAAAAAGAACCACACACTAATATTGATTAAGTTCTTCAGAATTAACACCAGCTTCAATGCAGTTGAAAAACAAGTGAGAGAAAAACTACAACACCTGACATAAATCTGCTGGGCTCTGACCATTTCTAATCAGGCTGCAACCTGGGCTAAGGTCATTCATTTTTAACTCGTGTCACTTTTATCGCTGTGATCACAGTGTTAGCAGGACACCAACATGAAAAACATTTTGTAAATACACCAGGAGAGCTACAGTAGTAACTCAACCTTTAGTACTATCTTATAAACTTTTATTCCAGAACACGGGCCTGCCAGTGGTGTAGTGACATCAGCACAGGCCTTTGAGGGAGATGGTCCTGAGTTCGAGTCTGGCCGGGGTGGCAGTAGCTGCATGGAAGACAGGACTGGGAAAACCCTACGGACAACTACACTGTCCATAGGGTCGCCATGAATCAATGAAAAATCGACAACACTCAATAACAATACTAGAACATAAAAATTATTAATATTAATTATATTTCAGTTACGGTGCCTATAAAAAGTATTCATCTCTCCTTGGAAGTTTTCACGTTTTGTTTTACATCTTTGAATCACAGCGTAATTTGAATTTTTTTGAGACCGATCAACAGAAAAATACATCATAGTGAAACAGATCTCTACAAAGTGACCTAAATGAATTACAAATATAAAACAAAGTAATTGATTGCATAAGTATCCACCCACATTGACATGACACACCAAATCATCACTGGTGTAGCCAATTGCCTTTAGAAGTCACATAATTAGTTAAATTGAGATCACCTGTGTGCAGTTAAGATCTTTCGATGATTGTAGTAAAAATACACCTGTGTCTGGAAGGTCCAACTGCTGGTGAGTCAGTCTCCTGGCAAAAACTACACCCTGAAGACAAAAGAACACTCCAAGCAACTCTGCAAAAAAGGTTACTGAAATCACAAGTCAGGAGGTGGATACAAGAAAGTTTCCATGTTACTGAATATCATTTTGAGCAATTTGGAATATCAGTTCTTGAATCGTCAACAAATGGAAAAATGTGGCATAGCTGTAAGTCTGGCCTCAAATACTGAGTGAACATGAAAGAAGGGACTAGTGAGGACGGCCACCAAGAGACCTATGACCACTCTGGAAGAGTTACAAGCTTCAGTGCTGAGACGGGAGAGACTACACTTACAGCACAACTGTTGCCCAGGTGCTTCACCAGTCACAGCTTTATGGAAGAGTGGCAAAGAGAAAGCCACTGTTGGGGGGAGAAAACCTCACATGAAATCTTGGCTAGAATTTGCCAGAAGGCATGTGGGAGACTCTGTAGTCTATGGTCTGATGAAACCAAAATTGAGCTTTTTAGCCCTCAGTTTAAACACTATGTTTGGCATAAGCCAAATACTGCACATTATCAAAAACACACCAGTCCTACCATGAAGCATGGTGGTGGCTGCATCATGCTGTGGGGATGCTTCACTGCAGCAGGCCCTGGAAGGCTTGTGAAGGTAGAGGGTAAAATGAATGCAGCAAAATACAGAGAAATACTGGAGGAAAACCTGATGCAGTCTGCAAGAGAACTACGACTTGCTTTACAGCAAGACAATGACCCCAAACATAAAGCCAAAGTTGCACAGGAATGGCTTCAAAAACAATAAAATTAATGTCCTGGAGTGGCCAAGTCAGAGTCCAGACCTCAATCCAATTGTGAATTAGTGTCTGGACTTGAAAAGGGCTGTTTACTCAGATTCTCATGCAATCTGACAGAGCTTGAGCAGTTTTGTAAAGAAGAATGGGGAAAAATTGCAGTGTCCAGATGTGCAAAGCTGATAGAGACCTATCCACACAGACTCAAGGCTGTAATTGCTGCCAAAAGTGCATCTACTAAATACTGACTTGAAGGGGGTGAATACTTATGCAATCAATTATTTTGTGGTTTATATCTGTAATTAATTTAGATCACTTTGTGGAGATCTGTTTTCACTTTGACACAAAAGAGTCTTTTCTGTTGATCAGCGTCAAAAAAGCCAATTTAAATCCATTATGATTCACTGTTCTAAAACAATAAAACATGAAAAGGGAGGGGGTGAATACTTTTTATAGGCACTGTATGTTTGGTAGTAATTTCTGGTTCTATCCATGTTAAATGTTTAACCCACAACCTATTAGTGGTACTTGTATGCAAGAACGAAAATGCTGTATGTTGGAAATTTTTCATTGATGTGTTTTACTCCACACTAATCCTGGAACTAGCTGTTATTAGGAAACGCTTCTGCTAAAATTCTCTCATTTGTAAATTTATTAAGCCATCTCTCATTTCATTACTACAAGATCGTGATAGTTCAAGTTCTAACTTGTAACTTTAAATGTTCTTGTTGAGGATTTATTTTGGCTTGACTATAACCTGCAACCAATGTACTCTAAGTTACTCAATAGGATACATTTGTTTGAAATAATTCCCTCTCAGCTTGATAACTGTTAATTTTCACTGGGTTTTTAATATTTGTTAATACTGGATTGAATTTCATTTCAGTTGGGTGCTTGCCAAAGTAATTCCTCATTGGAGCAATATTATCTTTTTCCAAATATCAGGTGCATTAAATGAGTCTAACTGAGAACCACATGTCTACTTCAATACTGATCAAATACCCTTCTCCTCAAGAAGGCAAACTTACTGATATCTTAGTGTATGCATGGTTTGACTTTATCGGAATTCATTTGGTTATGTGTGTTAATCTCAATTTCACCCGTACGATTAGACCGTGTTGCAGCCAAAATTACACAACTCCAATAATAGTGACAATAGTCAGCTGAGACTTTTGCTAACCAGTTGACTACATTTGGATTTTTGAACAATACTCACGTAAATTTCTGCCCCATAAAACCCATCCTGGTACACAACTCTGAAAAATAATAGGAATAGCATGAATTATCTTTTGCATTTTTGATTATAAAACGACACTCATCAACCTGGTTTGATCACAGAGCAATGTTCTACTAATGAGCAAGAGCAGTTTCTGCTCTACATTCACACCCAACCGACAAGAAGTAACAATCCTTTGTCAAGTGAAACATGTTCAAATTGAACTTTTCTTAATGTATACTGTCCCCAGAAGGCATGTAGAGTTCAAAATGATCAAGTAACTGAGATTTATATAGATATAAACCTGTTGCGGATGTGATAACAAATGCCAAAAAAAAGTCTCATGTTGGCAGCTCTTGACTGGAGATTGACATTCTCCAGGCTGTGTGGGAGCCTCTGCTCTTGTGGTTGCTCTGCACAGTGAGAAGATTTCTCAGGTTTTCACAGGGATGTCACTGTTTAAATCTTGAGAGCCTGAAGGTACTTTTTAATCAAGGATCTCCCACAAAAACCCATACCCCTCCCACTATCAACCACAAAAATAAAACTCTATAAATCTCAGATTGGTTCCACTAATTCATGGTTATCCTGCTCTACAAATGAAGCAGTTTACACTGGAATGGTGCTTTGACAGCGAAGCAGAAATAAAAAGCTCTCCCAGCTCAAAGTGTGGGATTGTTGATATCCAAACTGTTGTGAATTTGTGAGGAGGTTTGTGTTGGTAAATTCTATTTCTTCTGTATTCTTCCTAATTGGAGAAGCGGGGGGGTGGGTGGTGTTGGTACAAGGTCATTTTGTATGATGGAAATTTTATACAAGGAATTCACCTCCTGAAAACAGCAAATTGTTAACTGAAAGCTCAACTCCCAGAACACTGTGCAATGAATATATTATTTGTGGGATTCAGCTACTAATGATTTTCTTTACAGATATTGTTAAGCTTTAGATTATATATGGAACATGAATAATAAATATAGATGATCTTAAGAGTTTGTTGGGGTTTGTAAGCATTTCTTTTATTCCTTGTTAAGATAGTTGTTGTTCAAAACATTGTTAACATTAATTTCCTTTCATGCAAACCTAATGTGAATTTGTCTGTATTTGATTGATAAATATTTTTTTAAAACTGCATAATTTAATTTCTCAAGGAAAAACAGAAATGAATCATGGTATTGTGGTGAGTTATTGGTGGTTCAATTACAGACACCAGCGATCTGTTGTTAATCTCTCAGTCAGCAGAATCAACATGCCACTTAATATGTGAAGTGAAAACCGAAAATGTGAGGAATGCTTGGGAGGTCAGTCAGTTTCAGGAGAAAATGTAAGAGAAAAAAAAAACATTTCAGAGGAAATGACTCTTCCTCAGAACTTAAAATGAAGGACAATTGAAATAGTGACTCTGTTTCTCTCCACAGATGTTCTTGACCTGCTGAAGGTTCCCTGTATTTCCATTTTTATTCAATCATCCATTCGTCATTTAACCTCTCCACTACTGTGGATGAGACGTACTTTAATTTTTCATAACTTTTCTGTTCCCACAATCAGTTCCAATTTCTAACCTTTTTTTTTATCAAAGTTTCAATCCTAGTTTCAACTCTGAATGGCCTAACTCTAATTTTATCTTGCCCTGTTGTTCTGTATTCATCCACCATCGTAAATAGTTTCTCTGTACCCAGCCCACAGAACCTACTTGTTATTTTCTACATGCCGCTCAGATCGTGGCTAACCAAGCAAATAACAAATCAAATATATACCAGCAATTGCTATAATTTAACACTTCTGGCACTCTACTCAGTCAGTTCTGTTGTGTGTCCCCTTCAAGGCCAATAATTCTTTCCAGTGACTTGATAACCAGCAATGCTACAGAACAAGGCTTAATACAGGTTCAGTTCCAGATCAACATTCCTCTACTCTTATTGATTATTTTTATATTTGTGCATTTTGTCTTATAGAGTTGCCTTTTTGAACATCTAAATGACTTGTCCCACCATATCTCCTAATCTTTCATCACTGAGAAAATATCCCAATTTCTTTCTCAAGCTTCACCCCTCCTGAAGTCATTGGCATAAAAGATTAAGGGGAAATAAATCTAGAAGTAGAGAGTTTTTTTTTATTGTTCTGGTGAGGGAATCAAAATCAATGAGGCATAACCTTTAAAAAATGGCTATATATGGGGAGTCGGCAGGTGGCGTAGTGACATCAGTGCCCGGACACGCTTTCCATCTGTGTCCGGTTGAGCATCGAGCTCGCAACTAGGCCTCGTGAAAAAACACTGTGCTGTGAGAAGGACGGTGGGGACCACTCACAGAATCTTTCCTCCAAGACGACCACTTTGAAAAGAATGGTTGCCGAGGCTCTGGCAGAGTAGGGCACACAAAAAAATACATGGGGAAAAATCACCTCTTCACCTCTGTGCAAATTCCTCATGTCCCTGCCCCGTCTCAACCTCAAGCAAGTTATTGTGTTTATTTATATTGAAAAGTTCAGAAAACTCAGAGTATCAGAACTGTGTTCAGTAAGGTTATTCAGGTTTCTGTATCCATGGCTTAACCGGATCCGAGATATATATGAACTATGTATAGCGATTTCTGCAGAGATCACCTTTCGGATTTGCCCTGGTGTTCAGTCACTCTTCCCCTGATAAAAGGTTCAAGTAACCTATTGCTTTATTGACTGCTCTGCAGTTATCTAGCTGCACTTCCTGCCCTCTTAACCACTAGCCATTCTGGCAAATTACTGATCAAGCAATACAATTTCTGAATTGAGGGCACGTAAAGAGTATTGACTATTTGTTCTATTACTCTGGGGTGGAAGGAGTCGGTTCCTGAAATATTGTACATCTGAATCCTATTGTTCTTTTTGTTACCATTTTACTGAGATGAATATTGTGATGCCCCACTCCTTTGGTCACTTTAACTTCTTTTCAGGTTAGTATTTTGCTTCTGAACAGTGACAAGGGATCCACAGACCTGATGAAAGGTTTAAAACTAAGCATCAACAATTCCCTTCTCCCCACAGGTGCTGCTTGATTCCAGCAGATGTTTGTTGATCCACATATTTATCTGATGGTTCTCTATTGTTCATTATATTCTTAATTCCTGTTGTACTTGTACTCACCTTTTGCTTGACCTACTCTCCATCTCTCAATAGATATTTAAAATAATTTGTTGTTAGCTTTACACATTCTTCTTTTTCACACCTTATGTTATTTGTTTTGTACCTTTTCATTGGTTTTAATTCTGCCCCCACCCCCACCATTACCAGCCAGTTGGACTTCATTTTGCTTTGCATTTATGCAATATTCTGATCAATCTGACAGGCCTCTCTAATTACTCATAGTGTGCAAAAGCATCTAGTCCCACTTAGATACTCTTGTCATGGAGTCATAGAACACAACAACACAGAAAATGGCCCTTTGGCCCATCTAGTTCATGCCAAACCATTAATCTGTCTCATCTAAAAATGCTGCATATGTACTTCCCTGGTCTGGAAGCGGAGGGCCAACCTTGCTGGTCCTTCACATCCAGTATTGCAGCCAATGCAATAAATTCCTGCTGTTTTAGCAACCTGCTAAGTCCTGCTCCCCAGTACAGCCCTTTGTAAAAGCGACAAATATTTGTTCCAATGTTTCTGATATCCCTGGTATTCAGTAAGACTTAGAAACCATTAAAAGTTAAGTATTTTTAAAAATAAAAATAATTACTTTAAATAATATGTAAATTAATTTTAAATACCTCTAAACAATGTTCCCTCTAAGGTGTGTGCATGCACACATCTTGTTACTCATGCACAAATGAAATTAAGCTGTGCACACAAGGTTGTCTCTTTCTACCTCGTTGACATGTTAAGTATATTTCATGATCGTACACAATCACGTTTCCACTTTCGGCTTCTGATGACGGTGTTGACAACATGGAGTTTGTGATGAATTGTCTGCAGAATTTAGAACTGTTTTATTTATACTGTTTTTCTTTGAAGAAATTATTCGGTGCGTATCTGTTGTCATCACTGGGCAAAAAATTGTGCAGCACAAGATTTTTGTGCACACTGGTCATTACAAATTAGAGGGAACATTGCCTCTAAAATATTCAAATAATGACAACCATTAAATTAAGGAGAAACTACTTTCTCTTGACCTCTTGATTTTTGGGTCACCTTGTGTGTTAATTGGATGGGTGGAAACACGCTTAATTCACAACCACCAACATTGATTTGGGGTTCACTTTAAGAGGCTGGTCTGACGTGATGATGCAGTTTACATAAAGTATTTTTTAATCACACTTTATGTTCTGTGTTTGGAAGCCAATAAAGGTGTTGTTACAGTTTCTCTTAAAACATAAAACACCTCACCTCTGCCATTTTACTTAGGAAAACCTACAACCTTATCACTATTAAAATCAATGAGCTTGGGATCCTGCATGAGATGTGACTCATGGATGTGGCGATGTACCTGCAGGATGGAAACTCAGCAAAACTGGGCTCCAGTACTCGGATATACACAGTCCAGAGGAGTTCAGTACTGAAGTGAACTGTCAGAACCAACCTCACATAGATATCTGTCAATAACTTCCTTGTGTGACTGCAAATGCGAGAAAATCTTGGGCTCACTGTCACTTAACTAGCTAAATGCTCAGAACCATTGGCATTAGCCAGCGAGATCTGGACAATTAATTAAGCACATTTCTTGTGAAAAGTAAGAACCTCAAACATAAATTGAGGACAAATAATTTTCCTATTAAAACTTTAATTAAAATGCTATCCAATTATCCATCTCTGCTGTGTAAAACAAACAATCTTTCGAAAGCAAATTTGTCCTCTGTTTCATATTAACTAGCTTATAACAGCTCACTTCCACCTTGTTACTGAACAATTTGCATTATTTTTTCAGCAGCTATTTTTTATTGGCAGCAATGTGTGTTGACTATGTTTTTCTTTAAATTAGGAAGGATAATTTCTAAAGGTTGTCTATCTTGGAAAGGGCACAGTAATACAAAAGTAAACTGTTATAGCCTGCACTTTATAAGGATTTCAGCTTCTGAGCCATACCCTGGGTTAATGATTGGCGAGGAGAGGCAATCCTTAAGTCTGTTCTTTGCAAACAATTTCACTACAATTACCATTTTGTGAAAACCTTTCCCCAACGTGCCGGAATTTTCATTATGTTTTACAGTTTCAAAGTCAAACAGTTCACATTAATAAGAACAGAACAATGCAAAAGGGAATGTCTTTCTGCAGGATCATGTACAGACTACTTATAGAATTTGCTTGCAATTCATGTCAATTATACTTGGTGCTAGAGGGTAACACCATCCACATATCAAAGCACAGACACAGATCCACAGCGTGTCTTACCATTACGCAAATGGCACACAAAGCAATTGCAATGGCATTTTATACTGGATCAGTTCCAGCTTGCTTAGAACAGCCTCATAACACTTTGCAAATCTACTATTTCATAAAATTTTAAAGAATTAAAATTCCCAGAATATATTTTGCTTTGGACAGCTGACAATAAAATACCAAAGCTTTAATAAGTCTGTATTGATACTTACGCTCCATATGTGGGGATAGGTGGAGGTGGGGGTGCAGCGCGGAAGGTGTTGTAAACAGCGCGACCTCGCCCCCGTAAATGAGCTCCTCTGTAAGCTACAGCTGCTCCAGCTGCTGGGTACGGAAAACCAGTCACTAGAGACAAAGAGGAAAATCAGGTTTACCAGTGGGCCATACATTCATTACAGCTCAATTAGAAGCTAAATTGATTAACAGCTTCATGCGAGTACTTGTTTGATTGAGCCCATTATGTAGCATATTGCAGACAAAGAAAAATACCCCAAACAAAATTGTTCTTCATACTTACACCTTTCTAGCACTACTCATGTATAGAGAAACCTCTGAACCTTTTTTATACCATGGACCCCGGCCATTAATGGAGGCGTCCATGAATCCTAAGCTGGGAACCACTGATCAAGTGGCTTCAGAGTAAAGTAACAGAGAACATCCAGGAAAGGGAAAGGCAAAAGGGGGAAGGTAGAGGGAGCATTGAAAGTACAACTGAAGGGAAAGAATTTTAAGTGGATTCAAAAAAGAGTTAGTTATTGTACAGGAGCATTCCAGATTGTGCAGGGATAAGGTGAATAGGCGCAGGGGCTGTGAGATATGGGGAAGTGAAGGATGAGGGGATTGTTTGTGGAGGGGATGATAGGGGGAGTTTTGGTGGAGGGGAAGGTAGGGAGGATTTTTGGGAGAGAGGAAGGTTGGGAGATTGTTGGTGGAGGGAAAGGATGAGGAGATTATTGGAGGAGGAGAAGGATGAGGGGAATATTGGGAAGGAGAAGCATGAGGGGAATTTTGGGGAGGTGAAGGATGAGGTAATTGTTGGTGGAGGGGAAGGTAGGGGGATTGTTGGTGGAGGGAAAGGATGAGGAGATTATTGGAGGAGGAGAAGGATGAGGGGAATATTGGGAAGGAGAAGCATGAGGGGAATTTTGGGGAGGTGAAGGATGAGGTAATTGTTGGTGGAGGGGAAGGTAGGGGGATTGTTGGTGGAGGGAAAGGATGAGGAGATTATTGGAGGAGGAGAAGGATGAGGGGAATATTGGGGAGGTGAAGAATGAGGAAATAGTTGGTGGGGGGGAAGGTAGGGGAATTTTTGTGGGAAGTGAAGGATGATAAGATTTTTGGGGGGAAGTGAAGTTTGAGGGGGTTGCTGGGGAGGTGAAGGATGAGGGGATTGTTGGGTAGGTGAAGGATGAGGGGATTATTGGTGGAAGGGAAGGTAGGGGAATTTTGTGGGAGATGAAGGTTGAGGGGACTGTTGGTAGAGGAGAAGGTTAAGGGGGTTGACGAATCTCAGGGTTGAGTACTGCATACATATTTTGATAATGAATGTACTTTGAATCTTTAAATCTTTGAATGTACCAAAGTACAGTGAATAGCTTGTCTTGCATACTGCTCATCCAGATCTAATCATTACATAGTGTACTGAAATGAGTAGAACGATTAGAATAGAAGTAGTCAGCAGTTGTGCGGGGACACTTGGAGGACTCTAGTCTCCTTACCGAGGAAAGGACAACATGTCATGGGAGGTGTTCAGCAAAGATTCAATTGGTTCAATGGCAACTTCACTGTATTGTGATTGTAACTGGGATTGTATTCTCTAGAGTTTAGAAGAATGAGGGGAGATTGAAGCTGACAAAATTCTTCAATAGATTCAAGGAGGATGTTTCCATGGCCAAGGAGTCTAGGAACAGGTGCCTCAGATTTAGAATAAGGGGTGGGCCATTGGGAATGTGATAAGGAGACATTTCTTCATTCAGAGCATGAAGAAACTTTGGAATTCTCTACCCAGTGGGATATTTGAGGCTTGGACATTGTGTTCATTCAAAAAATGATCAGCAGGTCTCTGAGGGTGATGGGAATCAAAGGATATGGAGATATTGTATGAAAATGGCACTGGGACAGAAGAATAGCAATAATCAATGAGTTTGTGGAACAGGTTCAGAGGTCTAAACTTTAATTTTTTTTATTTATTTAGCAATATTGTGCAGAGTAGACCCTACCAGAACACTGAGCTACACCACCCTAGCAACCCCCAGACTAACCTGATTAACCCTTACCTAATCACGGGACAACTTACAATGAGCAAGTAACTTACCCAGTACGTTTCTGGGTTGTGGGAGGAAACTGGAGCCCTCAGAGAAAACCCACCCATTCAGCAGGGAGGATATTCAAAGATGCCTTACACAATGGGTCCTGCATTGAACTGCAAATTCTGGAATGTGCCGAGCTGTAATAGCAGCATACTGATGGCTGCATTGTGTTCCCAATTCCGATAATTCTACATATGATCTTACAAGCGTGAGTAGCACAGGGACGAGGGGTGCTGTATAATGAGAGTGCAGGGTTCTGGGGTGTGAAAGGTACAGGCTATGAAGGGTGGGGGAAGTTGAGTTCTTGCTGGTTTGGGGAGGGGTTAAAGAGGAGCTTGCTGGCTTAGAGAATAACTAATAATGGTGGAAGGTTGGGGACAGCTGGTGCCTAACATGGTGCAAAGCAGAAAAGACTGCTGTGTTGATTGGGGTAAGGATGAGATTTCTCTATTAATCTTCTGTAACGTGGGGGGAGCAAAACTGAATTTGTGTAAGATTAGTGGAAGTCCACCCTTGATAGATGGCATGGACAGCAAGCCAATGAGCTTGTTTCCCTGCTGTACAACTCTTTGATACAAGGAAATAAATGTACTGACCAGGACATGGCTGACAGAAACCTTGGTCTCAAAGGGGGCAACAGTGTGAGATGCATTTGTTGCTCGAGATATTTATCTAGTGGCAAGTGAGGTTTCACTGAAAAAAATTATCTTGAAATAATAAAGGTAGAAATTGGAATGTTGGGAACCATAAGGTTAATGAGCTTATTAGGGAAATGGAAGAAAGATCTGTGGTAACACATGGAATGATGGGAAAGACTTCCACTCCACACACCTCAGCACAAAGTGGCAGATCGGAAGTCCAAAGAGTTAGCGGTGGTGGTTTTATAGCTACAATTGTAAAAACTTTGTACACCAGATAAGACTGTTTGATAAAAAGGAAAGTGATTAAAATCTCTCTTGTTCAGAATATAAGCTGTGAACCTATCTGAAATGTCCCTGCAAAGACTCAAATGATGAAAAATGCAATTAGTCTCTTTTGAAGCTGACATCTTCTACCACCTCCAACCACACTCAACCCATTCATGTAATAACTACCAATGCACACTTGATTAATACCACACCACTACAGAATAATCCACTCCAGTGTTGAATCCAGATGCAGAACCCATCTCCTGTCCCGTGAAATCTCATCAGGAAGACGCTTAACAGGTAACAGGAGAGGTAACAAAAAAAAAACAATTTTGCTCTGTTTCATGCAGAAGGCAGGAAGTAACAGTGGAAGAACAAGAAAGAGTTTTTGCTTATCTCCTGGTTTACTGGCACCTTCAACATTGACCTTCCCGACTATAGCATATTGTGGGCAAGTGGGATATTTAACATCATTCAAAGAACTTGGGAAAACAGTCCCTAGGGATGTGATTGAATCCCCTTTGAATGGTTTTAAGGTTAAGGGAAATAATTTACATGAATTTGAAACTTGGATAAGTTTCAAGTAATAGTATAACAGTCTGAGCCGGAAACCAAATTGAATAATTACAGACATTAATGAGCAATGTTAAATGGAGCCCTTTGCAAACCTTCTGGCCCATAATATTAAAAAGAACTAATCAGTATGAAACATGTAGTAATAAACTTATGTAGAACTGGTGCCAAGATCTTAAGGGCTATATTGCTGGTGATGAAGGGAAGGACCTAGTGTTGGATATATAGTAGCAGACACAACTGGCAATGAAAACCAATGATAGTTGACAAAGATATTGAAGAAAGCAACACTGCACACTGCCTAATGAAGCATTCAACTCAGTGCCAGTCTCTGAGTGTATACTTGTTCACCTTTACAGACCAGAGCATAAGCAGCAGACACTTGACAGGAGTGGGCTACTGTTATTGGCAAGTTATAATTCACTCAAGGAATAAAATACAAATCGTTCTACGGCGTGAACTGCATTCTCAAACACATTTCATAATTCGGAACTCAGTGGTGATTAATGAATAGAAGATGAGGCTGAAATATTTCTTGATATGAATTAGACCTCAGCACACTGGAGGTCACCAATACAACATCCTGCTGCTTGTTCTGTCATTTAAAATAGAACTTGTTCCATAGTTATTGCAGTCACTTTTGCTGCCCAATAGTTCATTATTGTATTTCAATGTAAGTAAAAATTGGAAGATGAATAATAGATAAACTAGGATGGTGCAATGTATTACACATGGCTATTCTCATCCTTTCAAATTCAGCCCAGAGTTTATAACAAAAAAAATTGCTGTGATTTTTGCCTGTCAATGTCCTAAGTGGCATCTGTTTAATGGTCTCAATCCAACCCTTACTGGTTAAGGAGAAAGGGTATTATTTGATAATCTCACTCAGAGATCAGAGTTTGGCTGCAGGGAGGCTGAGGGAAATGTCTACAGAAGAGCTTTTTTCTGTACCTAACCATGTTGCTTTTGACCTAGAAGTGTTTTCCATAGACACTTGGAGCTCAGCTCATTTAAAAGATACTTCTGGTGTGAGAAATGATATTGAGAGGAAAATCATCTAATTTCTGTTGATGGCTTCTAGACATATGATGTTGGGTTAGTGCTCCAGCAGTGATCTTGTTTCTTCTGTGTTTAAGAACGCTCAATGGATTCCTTACAATGAGAATGGCTATTGATCTAACAGCAATGCCACTGATGTGAAACCTTACTGCAAAATCTATTTTATATCTATTTGTATCAATGTTTTCCTTCACTACTATATAATCATAGTCATATAGCACAGATATTGGCCCTTCTGCCCATTATGTCCAGGCACACCTTTTTGTCTGTCTCTATTGATCTCATTAGGACAGAATCCTTATACATCTTAAAATGCCTTATGTAAGACATTCTGAACACTGACCTTGAAGAAAAAATTAGTTTGCAATCATAGTTATGTGAACTCTACTAACTGTTATTTCTAGAAATGTCATAGACTTTTAAAACATATTACAATTTTGAATGAAATGGTGGCTGGACAAAATTATTGTCCATTCTGGTGAGAGTGAATCAATTTCATGTTCAGCTTTAATTATCATTCATCCATACATGAAATACAGCTGAATATTCGTCTGGGGCCAATGCAGCTCATCATTTTGCTGACTGAATACTGAAGGGTAACACTGATGGGAGAGGCCAACCCAGAACTGAGCATGTCTCTTCTCCTAAACTGTAGCAACAGGCAAGCTCACGGCTTGAGGCCTACTCCACACTTCAACAAAGGCCTTGCAGCTGTCCTGTCGTCTGTCTCCCCAATAAACAAGGGAGACATTTTGCAGCCTTTTACATGATTACTGTCCAGTGGGGTCTTCTCATTACTAGAGAAATGTCCAAGCCAAACACTCTTTGTTACAGTACTTGATGCCTTTGTGGAGCAACTCCGAATCTTTTGATGCCTTTCTGTAGCAGGCAGTAACATTGTCTGCAGTGTCCAGCTCCACTGCGTATGAGCCACTCGCTGATGGGGTAGCCCTGCAGTACTTAGAGTCCAGCATTATTTTGCAGTCGTAAAAAAGACATGTAAAACAAAACACCCCAAAAAGGACGCTGCATCCAAATGTGCTACTATGTGACCGGAATCATTAGCTTTTAAAATCAAAAACACTGGAGTAAAAGGTACCACCAGTGCAAGACAGTTTCTTCTAGAGGGCAACTCGCAAGATTTGAAATTCCAAATTTGATAGCATTATCAACAGAGAACGTATCCTCTGGAGAAACAGTGGCATTGCAATTAGATCGATAGCCACTCTCATGGTAAGGAATCCACTGAGTGTTCCTCTGGTAGCAGAGATTATTTATTATTTTTTAATTTTATGATACTGTAGGCCAAACATCTTTGAAAGTCCACCATTATGTAAATTAAATCCCGTATTTCCCAGTGGATCTCACATGAGAAAGGTCTTGGGAGGGAGCCCCCACACAGTTTTTCTTGCCAAAATCTCACTAAACACTTAGTTAAAGCATATTGATGACATTATATGGTGTCTTCAACCATTCCAAATGCCTTCTTCACCATCTCCTACACTGCCGCTTTCAGGAACTTGTAGCCCAAGATCCCTCCATTCATCAACACTCCCTAGTGTCCTATCATTTACTGTTTGACGTCCCAAGATACATCACCATGCAGATCGGAATCAGAATCACTTTATTACCAGTATGTGAAACATACCAGAATTGATTGTGGTTCAGTGCCAGGAGTAAAACTTAGGAAAATAGCACAGCGGACAACACAATAACAACCACCAATTTACAAGACCACAGTGCAAACAGCCACGAGCGTTAAGTGTCAATAATCAATAAGTAAATGTGAATTTAAGTAATTCTAATCAGAGGAAAGAGAGCAGGAAAGACCATTTGATGGATGTGGTGCAGGGGCAGCTATATTGCACCTGTTGAGAAACTGCATTGCTACAGGAAAGAAGCTTTGGAGTTGACTTGTGGTCCTAGTGGTGATGGATCTGTAGCATCTCCCTGATGGCAATTTGGTGAATAGGTGGGTTAAGTCAGCAGTAATATTTCCAACTCTTTCCTTCGCTCTGGTGATGAACAGGGCTTTTGACATCAGCATTAAATTCCATTTGCAATTGCTCTGTCCAAATTTCTGGCTGATCTGTATCCTGCTGTAGACCTAAACAACTTTCCTCACTATCTACAACATTGGCAATTTTTGTATTTTCTGCAGATCTTCTTATCATACTTTGCATATTCACATCCCAGATTTTAATAAACATGACAAACATAAAGGATCCCAGCACCAATCCTTGTGTTACACAACTGGTGACAGTCTTCCAATCATAGAAGTAAACCTCCACCACCACTCAATGCCACCTATTAGAAAGCAGTTTTTGATTCAACTTGTCCATATGCCAAGAGATCCCACGGGCTCCAATCTCTTGATCTAGTCCACCATGTAGGACCTTATCAAAGACATTAGTAAAGTTCATGCAGACAACATTTACTGTAATCTCCTCATCAAAACTCTTAGTTACATTCTCAAAAGATTCAATCATGTTTGTGAGATTGTATTTATCATGAACAAAGCCATGCTAATCCATTCCTGTCATTCAATGTGAAGATAAATTCTGACCCTTAATTTCCCTCTCAATATACAAAGTGCACTGGCAGCACCCAAGGTTAGGATAGATATACTGTGCCTGGAAGTAGTGTAAAGACGGTTTGTACTAACTTCAGCACATTAATGCTGCTCTTGCACTTAGAGCAAATTTAAATATATATATATATATTTTTTTTTTAAATTATTCCTCACATCTACAAAGTAGTTAATGGTAAAATTCTGTCCTCACTTCATCTAACATCATTTGAAGAAATTGTAGGTTAATTGGTGAAGATACGAGGAATAAACAGGTTCAAGTGCAATAGTACCTGTGGAATAATCTGCCAGTTAGTCTGGGTTAGGAAGGGGTAGGATGGCTACCATCACACCAGTGCAAAACCAGGTGCAAAGGGCATTTATCAACAGCAAGGATGTCTTTCTCCTTCTTGGAGAATTAAGCTTTTGTTCTGCTTGCTGTTTTTGGATCAGTCCAAAGGCACTACCTGATTCTAGCTATCTCCAATGCATGCAAGATGAAACAAGTAATGTTTGCAAGGGAACAAACTTTCTGCAAGGCAGACAGTATATAGCAACGCCCCAAATGCTGTTGATAAACAAAGGGATTCTGGGATACAAGTCCTTGAAAGTGGCAGCAAGAAAAACAAAGTAATGAAGAAGTGGGACATGTTATCAATGTGCTTTGAAAATGAAGCAAAAGTACAAATTCAGAATTTGGTCCTAATTGAGTCCAGTGAGATTTTTTTGGGGAAAAAAATAAAGCTCAATGAGAGCTTCTCCCAACACCTTTCCCATGTGAGGTCCACTGGAAAGTGGTTTGACTGATGCTTCATGAAATTTACAAATGTTTACAGAAGAGTGGAGGGTGCTGAACCATCAGTGGGTGTCAGGGCTGGAGGGTGTGAGGTAGTATGGATGGCGGTTGTGTAGTAACGGGACAGCAGGTCATCACTTCCAGTTCCTCTCCAAGCCATATCCTTTTCCAATTTTGAAATATGTCTGTGCTAGGTACAGTCCCAGACAGACCAGAGAAGGGTGAAGAGAAGTCATAAAGTGGCTGTAGTAGATGCAAAGGCATAAATGACTTGTGAGCCAGCAACTGGGCGGCCTATCAAGGAACTACTGGAATAGAGATAGATGGGTAAAGGGGGTGAAATTTTACAGCTTTGGCTTCTCTGGCTGTGGTTGGAGGTAGTGTCCTAATAAGGGAGGAAGGTGAACAGGAAGCAACCACAGTGGTGCCCACTTCTCTGATCTATCTGGCAACCAGTTCATAGAGCTAGGGAAGACAGTATCTAGGTCAGACAAATGTTCAGCGGCAGCCTCCATTGCCAGTCATGTACACAGAGGGTTTATTAGGGGACCAGCAATGTGTTATGTTAGTGGACACAGTTTCCTCAGTATTAATAACTAAAGATGAGATGGAGTACACAAAATTATGAGGGGTATGGATGGAGCAACTGTTGCCCTAGCTTTGGTGGCCGAGGCAAGGCGAGGAGAGACCCAAGTTTGGTTGGCTTAAATGCCGGGCCAGATTGAAATGGTCGGGGTGTTGGAGTCAGATGTGAGAGATGGGCTGGTTCAGCTTGCTGCTCCATCCAGTCTGCTCAAATCTGTGTGGGACTGAGGGTATGCCCTGCAACTTGTGAACATCTCGATAGGTTGCAGTGATGCCTGGCATAGTGAACTTCAATTCTGAATGCTATTTCCTTGCTTTATTTTTGCACAATATGCTTTTTTTTTATCTCTCTGCGCATTGGGTGTTTGACGATCTTCTTTTGTTTTTAATAGGTTCTTTTGGGTTTCTTTGTTTTGTGACTGCCTGTTAGGAGGTGAATCTTAAGGTTGTATAAAGTATACATACTTCGATAATAAATGTACCTCGAACTTTTTGAACTTTGAATCTAAAACTGGACAGCATAGATTTAGTGTAAATGGTAGGAGGTTCAGAGGGGATCTGAAGGAAAAGTCTTCTCTACCATGAAGCAGGCACTCAAACAAGTATCTCAATGAACACTTCTGGCAGCTAGATATAGAGAGCCATGGACCAAGTGCTGTTCAGTGTGATAGTTACATGTAGATGTAGATACAGATTAGAACAGACAAGTAGTTGATTCTCAACACGAACTTGGTGGGCTGAAAGACCTGCTTCTGAGGGGAATAACGTCTTTGATAATTGAGAAATGCAAATGTTTAATGAAGAATAAATAAAAATAAACTTCAGCTTTCTAGCCGAGAATACTGTGTTATCTGATTCCTGGTGTCATAATAAAATCATTCGGCGCTGTTATCCTTCACCTTGATACCTTTCCTAAATGGAGCATTCACTGTGGGGTAAACATCACTACAGAAAATAGAAGAAATATGATCAGTTTTCCCTTGAGCCTGGGATAACCTGAAGGAAGTCACCATTAAGAGGAAGGTAGCAGTTTGCATGCACTAATAAATGGCCTAGCACTTGTTTAAACAAAGTTCAATATCCTGGGTTTTGGAGGAAGCACTGCAACCTAATCATGAAAAAGGGAACTTCTTTTCAATTTTTTGTAGAGCCAAGAAAGTTGGAGTGTTCCCTCACTTCTCCCGGCTCTCTTGATTTATAGCAGCCTGCTGCCCACAGATATCTCAACACTACTTTCCCTGGGACTCTCACATTCTCTGCACAACTATGAACAAGTCGTGGCACTTTTGTTATCCCAGTATTCAAATGATTTGTATATGTTGACCAATACTTCTCTTCTCAATCTTTACGAAGCTAGCCATCTCTGGGTTATGAATACCTGACTTTTGGACATCCATTATATATGAACAAGCTCCCAAAATATTATTAAATTCCTAAGTATGATCTTTAATACATGTGTTCATTCCTAAAAATGACTGAACTCGTTTCATCTCACTCTCTACTTGTAGTAATTGTTTTTTCTTATCAGCACTCTTGATGCCATTCATTACAACACCGTAGAAGTCTGGTTATCATATCAAATGTTTTTTTGAGTATTTTCTGACAAGGACAAAATTGACTAAAGTAGTTCTGTCAAAATTGAATCCATTCATTACTCAGGAACAGCCCTTAATCCATGTTAGTTTTGTGATTTTACAAGAATGTCTTCCTATGTTTAAGGGTTTATGTAAATATGATATATTATGGATGCTGTAAAAATCAGAAAATTATGAAAACACTCAGCAGATCAGGCAGCAGCCATGGAGAGAGAAAAATGGGGCTAATATTTCAACTTAATGACATTTCTTCAGAATCTATCAGTCACTTGAAAAGATTTATTTCAGAAATTAACCACCTTAAATGTAAAAGAATTTTAGGTAGTTAATTTCTGAAATAAATGTTTTCATTTTATTCTTCTAATATCTGCTAACTCTACTTATCAGAGTTTGACTTTGTGAAGATGGCTATGGGAGACCATTTGGCACTGACCATTGTTTATCCTATGCAAATATTGAATGGTTACTTTTAATCAAGTGCACATCATGAGAAATAGTGAACTTAAGATTGTACATTGAATATATACATTTAATATTTAAAATTGTGACCAAATTACAGGATTAGATCAGTATATTTTGAAATTGTTAAGAGCTACTATTTTGAGTAATCTTGATGCGGATTTCGTTCTGTGTGGCAGTAGATTTTACACTGAATGTGTCACATTGAGTTCAGCTCACATCAGCTGGACCAACTGATCCAATCCTTAAATTCATTTTAATGCCTCTGTTTCTGGCAACCTTGAAACAGCTACAGCAGTCAAAACTATTTCTGTGAGTCAATCACACAGATTAAAAGCAATTTAAACAAAGAGCGAAACATTTCACACATGAAGAGTTCCATACACGCATCTTGCGGGCACTAGCACATTTGTACAGGCAGAACTTCGTTTCCAGCCTTACTTGACTCCCAGAATTTGCATAACTCCTTAAATCAGCCAACAAGATGAGTGCTTTAAATTTTTAGCTCTCCTTTTTGAATTTCCATTCCAAATTCTTTCTACAAGGAGTTATGTTTAGAGTGCCTACTCTAAATAATGGTCCTGGGTTTCCACAGCTATCTTGGCTTCATGCTTCTTTGCCTCTGCCTCGTCTCTTTGTGGGAAAGTTTGCTTCCAGATGCTGTTCAAATACAGGTATGTCATCCCCAATGTTAAATAAAGGACTCATGATTAAAATGCATCTTTCATAAGCTTACAATATTCCTATGTCCTTTTTAGTCAATGATCCACAATTTTTAAGTATAATTGATGTCATAATGAAGAGTAATGCAGCAGCAAATTTTGAAACAGCAAGATGCAGCAAAAAGCAAGGACCAAATAATCTGCCTTTTCTGTACTTTTGAGATTTGATAGCAGGAAATCTCCCATTGAAATAGTGCTTTGCAACCTTTATATTTCTACTTGACAAGGAAGGTGATACATCTGTTTAGTGTCATTTAAAAGATGGGACTCTTCAGAAATGCCGTGGATTGTCAATTCCCTTTTGTCTGCCTTTGCTCTTGGCATTGGCCTCATGATTCTGTTGCTGAGATTATTGTCATTAGTGAGTGGCTTCAAAGTCTTTGACCTATCAACCTCACCTACTCAGGTCACACCTGATTGTGACCTCCAGAATTTGAAGCCCAGGGCAAGGGCACATCTTAGCATACGGTTCAATCATCGTTGCGGATAAATTGCTGGAACCCGTTTGCCTCAGCACAGCAGAACTTTGCCTTAGAGTGTCTCAAACCCTTCAGGTTCCTTGGATTCCAAATCCAAACATAGCAATATTCTTTTATTTTTCCTCCTGGAAATAGGCCCCATATATCTTATGCTGGCATGCCTCTTTTTCATCAGTATGTTGAGGAAGCACTCTATCCTGGCATCTGCTGAAGGGTAAGTGTGAAAAAAACATGTCTGGTTAGGAACTCCCTATTCTTCGCTGTAGCTTGCTGGTTAATGGTGGTAAGAAGTTCAATCTTTTATAGGCAGTGTAGAAAGACTTGAAATTTGGCACATAAAATTTGAAATTGAGCACCACAGATTTTCTTTTGGAATGACAAAAAATTTACTATGGTATCAGGCCTCAGTGATTTGACCATCTCTGGAGACGTAAAAGCAACAAAAAAGGTACCTATGTATTACACTAATACATCAACCTTCAATTTCTCTAACAATGTTTAAAATTAAACTAGTGCACCTATCCTAATCATCGCAATATAATTGGGCCATCTCTGACCAGGGCCAAAATCAAAGTGATCTGAACTGCCTTGGCCCCTGTATCTGGAGATGGCAGAATGCTGTTTCGGTGTAGTCTAACAAGAGGAGTTAACTGCTTGGGATCCAATACACATTTTGATGATGGACAATCGCATCTTTCACATCAATCACATATTTCCCTCTGGCACAGAACTGACAAGTTCATGCGTTAGCAGAAACATGTACCGACCAGGATACTAATGACTGTACATGTGTTGGGTTTTCCGGCCTCCAATAATACTTTGAGCACCACTGATTCTGCACGGGAGTATTCAGCTTATGGTGCATTGTGTATATGTTTGCAACATATGGAAAAACTAATGCTTGCAGTTAATGTGTTCTGTGCAATTAAGGTAATATTAGTCAGTGTAGCTGAAATCACTGGATTGATGCTGATCAATCCTATTTATCTCAGTATTGCACAGGAGGCATACTTCAACCTTACACTCTGTCCTATTGTTGGGGACTTATTGTTCCAGACATTCTCATTCTCAATTTTGTTTTATCTATTTTCAGGGTAGAATTGTTTGGAAGGGAACACACTCAATCACAATTACCTCATTGCAACCAATAATAAATGAATGAGCTATTACAGCTGTGCTGATTATTCAATTAAAATGCTAATCAAAAGAAGATTAAACAGCGGATTAATCATCTTCTCTTTGAATCAGTCACACATTTGATCTGATATTGTTCTTTGGAAGATGGCTGACATTAGTGTAACAGAAATAAAGAGCAACCTTTCCAATGTACTTTCAGCATTGGGTTAATTGACTAATTGATAACATACTGCACACTAATTATTGGTCCAAATGTTTAGTTAATCTTCCACTATTGCAGATGAACCAGTGCACAGCTGGACAATAATGGGATTGTGGGATAATGGGCATATGGGCACCAGTACAGAATATATAAAACTGTTAGGTTTAAGGGAGAAAGGGGTAAAAAAGAAGTAATTACATTGACTCAACTTAGAATTGGGCATACTATGCTTAATCATTCCTTATATCTTGTTGGGAAACATCACTCTGGGTTGTGTAGGTTCTGTCATCGTTATGAAACAGTTGGACACATACTATTAGAGTGTGAAGCACATAAGGTTGAAATAAATCAAATGCAGGCTTCATTACCATCTTTGGGTGTTGATCGTTTTCATTTAAAAACTTCAGTTATGGGAGTGACTTTAATTTAAGTCACAGTATTGTCTTTCACTACTTACAATCTGCAGGGCTTTTTGGGGTAATTTAGCTTTCATTTGTAAAAGAAGTAGTAAGGGTTTTATTCCCCAATTCTCTATGCCACACTCCAGTCCAGCTGGTGGTGGCACTGCGACTTAAATTGGACTGCCAACCGCCATTAAATGTCAGAAGAAGCTGGACAATAGTAATGAGCACAGATTGCTCAGATCTGGGGAGGGGGAGCAGCACTAGAGGTTGAACTTAGCAATCCTGAGTCATGAAGAGGAAAGTCCTCACCTTCACTATACAACCATTTGTACATACTGTCATCGGGCTAGACGGTTATGAGTTAGTAGATAAGTAGCCCAGTGTCACGTACTGTCAAGACTCATAAAGTAATTGGACAAGGTAGTAGAAGACGAATTGTGTGCTTCGTTATCCAACAAGGAGTCAATGGCTGATGGACAGCAGACCAGCAGAAATACTGGCAAAAGAATTATGAAAGGAAGGGGTATTTGACCAAAAGTACCCACTTCTGACTCTGCTGGAAGGATCAAAATGCAGCACCATCCTCTTAGGTCAGGGTTAGTCAACGTTCAGTATTCAGTGAAAGTTAGTCTGAGGTTGCCGAAAGCACCTCTGGAACAAGCCTTAGCAAGTCATCAGACAGCAGAGTAACCAGTTAAAATTCCCTCAGGTAGATAATTCTAGCAACACAGTAAGTGTGATCAAAAGGATTTTCTGAGAGATACTGACAAGCAGAACATTTTAAGAATGCATCTCCAAAGTTGCTGCAAATTCAGCAACTGCAGAATGTCTTACTCTTTAAAGGCGCATTGGTCTGGTTAATTTAAGTACAAGAACTTCTAATGTAACTTCTCAATATATCTTTAGAGAGGATCCCTAATATTTCTGTGGTAATCTACATCCCTCAAAAATGTCTTCAAGTGATACACAAAATAACACATAAAACTGGAGACCCAGGTGGAAGCCCATTCATGGCTAACTGCAAACAATAAAAGCATATTTATATAGCCTATTAAACATAGAAAAACCTCCTAAGAAACATTACTGAAGCTTTATCAAAACAAAATCTGCTCCAAGCTACAAGGAGTATTAGGACAGAAAACTACTCAGGCACAAAAAGACAAACAGCATTGAATCATCATCTTTAAGGAGGACAGAGAAGTAAAAAAAAGGTTTGGAAATGAATTCTAAATTCGGCCCTGAGGGTGCAGAATGTGCTGTCACCAGCAGTGGACTGATTAATGGCACCGAAGAGGGTAAAACCGGGGGAACTGGAGATACCTTGGAGAGATGAAGGACTGAAGGATGAAGCTATGGGGAGAATCGAAAACAAATCCAAGGATTAGAATAACGTAGTTGCTTTATTAATGTGCATCAGTTAACTTTAGGGAACTATGAAAGTAGAGTTAGCAACAAGGGGATGTAAATTATATATAAATTAATTTGATATTTCCACTGAATAATTCCATACTAGAGATGAGTGCCCAAGATTTTCAATGACAAGTTTGACAGGCAGATTTGTTCTCCCTGAGGTTTTACACAGGCAACAGTGGTCAAGTCTTAAGCAGCTAGATAACGGCACTGAGGATATAAACTGAACCCCACCATTGCAACTGGAGATATAAATTCTAATAATTATATAATTAAAAAGTAGACAGGTTACAATGAAATTATCCGAACACAATAAAATCTCATCTGTTCTGGATTATATATGACTCCAAACACACCTAAATGGTTAACTACTGAATTCCTAGGGGAACTAGGAAAGGTCAATAAATGACCTTGCCAGCAACCACCAATTTTGCCTGAACAAATAAATAAAAAGAATAAATATGTCTGGAGGAATGGCTTCAAATAGACTTTACCCACTGCACTGAAGTCTTCAGAAAGGAAATGCCCTCTGTTGATATTTTGTTTAATTTTAACATGATTTTACAAGAAATTCTTAAGAAGATGAAGTAATTAAAATAGAGATGATTTTACTCTTTATCCTATATTGCCCACCAAGTGGATCATGCATTTTGTAAGCTGGGCAAGAATTCAATAATATTTAAACATCGTTGCGGTGATCTGCTTTCAGATAACCCGACTTTCAAAGTACCTCCTGCATGCGAGGATCGGTGGGTGCTTCATTTTGAATTCATGGAACTATCTGAAAGTCGACAAGCAGATCATTGGATGCTGGTTACAGCAGGTTTAAAAGCTATACTCAGGAGTTTTTAAATCAATTTCTAACTGTGAGAAGGCTTCAGTAAGCAAAACAAGGAGATATTTATGTAAAATACTCGGCGGAAAATTGGACTATGCGGGGCAGCAGAAAAGGGATATAGTCCGTTTAAACAGGTTACTGGTCCATTTGTCATTGTGCTGAGGCAGATTTGACTGTAATAAAACTAAGCCTGGGGATGAATGAAGGGAGACTTAGTTGTCATTGGCTCTGGATTTACTGTAACTGATAGCACTGAATTCCAGTATAGAGAGCCTGCTGATAAACAGTGATTAATTACTGTCTATCCAGTTTATTTCTTTTGAAAGTATATTAAATCCTTCTATAATTATTTGTGAATATATCCAAAGAATGTGGCCAGGCAAAGACGGCTATTTACTGCCTCTCCAGGGAATGCAGAACATATGCCAGCATTTAGACTTGGCAAACTGCAGCAGTACGGTTAGGGAAGAGTAAAGATTTGTGGTAAATTAATCAAGTGAGCTCGACAGACTGCCTTGCTTTGAAGCGAAGGCGGCATCCATTAAAGATGATTTGGTACAGAATCAGGAAAAGGAAATAAAAATGAAAAATGAGCTCTTTCTGTCACCTGCTTTCATTTCAATCATTCTGTTTCTTCTTTTCATACTGCTTTCCTGCAAGTTTCTTTATTGCTTTCACTTATTTTCTGACTTGTAAAATTATTTACCTGCATAAAACTCTGGGCCGTAGACAGCTCCGACGACTGGATTTAATTTCCAGCCTGAAAGAAGAGACAGGTCTGATGTGAAACAGCTTTGCAGTGGCAAACTTCATTCATCATAGCTAACCCCAGTGCTTAGCGCTTGCATTCATTCACAACGCAATAACCACTTCTACACACCCAGGGCTGCTAATTACAATGGTGATGTAGCTTTGTATTTGTTTTTTTTTTGGAATACATAATCTATGCAATCATCTATGTAGCTCAAAAAAGTTAAACAGCTCTGAAGACAAATAGAGGAGGACATTTAGGAAAATAATGGATGTTAACAAGATAAAATAGAAGTGAGTATAAACACATGAAGATCATTTAGAAAAGGGATTCCCAACCTGGGGTCCACGGACCCCTTGCTTAATGGTATTGGTCCATGGCATAAAAAGGTTGGGAACTCCTAATTTAGAAGAAAGCAATAAATCTTTAACACATATGTATGGACACAGCCATTTATAGCTGTTACATAACACAAACTTAGTCCCGGCTTCGGTACATGACCCTTTGTTCTGAATGTTCGCTCTGCTCCCGTTTCATTTACCGTATATACATTTAACTTGAACCAATACCTATCACAGGGGATGTGGCCTCTGTTCACTCATTGCTGCAAAGCCATCAAACCCTTTACTTAAATGGGATGTGTTATAAATTTTAAAAAGAGCAGAGAATAACTCCTTACCTCTCCATGGAGACAATAGGGAGTGTTTAAAAATGATTGCAACGGTATTTATTTAAAAGAGAATCAATCTGCTTTTCAATTAGCCATGAAAGAAAATTGACCCAAATATTTCATTATTATTGAAAGAGCAGTGCAAGCTATGACATTAATATCCAATTGGGGTTATTTTTAATGCATTTAAAATAATGCTGATCTGAAACTGCATATAGATAAGCGCAGAAAATGAAAACTCTCAACGCTGGCACATTTCAATGGACTAACTAATTTTGATTAATAAGATTAAAATTAAAAAACACTTTAAGGAAAATTGCAGAATTATAATGTAAACTGCACTTGTAAGGAAAACTACTTGCAACACAAACACGCCAGTGAAATAAAGTGCAACTATCCACCGCTAACATGAAAGCCAATGTCAAATATTCTGCCTGCTTTTTGCTGCACTGGCTAATTGAAATAGTGTTACATTTCTGTGTGATTTATCTTAACAATTACTGAGGAATTTCAGCTGCAAAATTGATATAAAATTATATGATGTATCATGTACTATATCATTTACATGCTTAAATTTAAGCTGTAAGAAGAAATTTAGTTTTATTAGTAAGAAACAGCAAAGTGATTATAATTTAATGGATTCTTCAAACCAGTGAAATTCTGAATTAGTATAATTCCCTTAGTACATTAAAGACACCCAATAGATAACTAAACTCTTATTTAGGTATTTGGATGCAACTCCTAAATACATAATTAAAATATATTTTATGAATCAGCTGTTGATGTTTTTAAATGCAACAATCTAAGGAACAAATACAAATTCTTGGTTTTAGCTAGCAATTTGTGATAAACTCTTGAATAAGGTTAAATGCTCTTGCAAAAATCAGCACCTCAGCACCAATTTTCTGATATTCTAAACTATTTGATATCTGATTCAAATGGAGAGACCAAAATTTAGAGATGAAGGCATTATGTTTCAAGTTGACTATGTTCTATTGCATTATATCAATCAAGGCATGGTGAGGATTACATCTCGAAGTCAATTCTACCACTTGCTTTGAACGAAACAAACAAAAAGATAACTGTTTGTCTACCAGGATATAATTGAAGGCATTCAAAATTCAGACACTAGCCACTAGGATTCTATTCACAGAACTCAATTTAGAAATATTTAATGAACCTAATTAGGGTGAAACAACAAACTTGAGGTTGTTCTAATTTCAATTAATTAGTAAGAAAAAATATTTTATTATATTTCATGGCATGAAACAACAATGACAAATGGAACAAAATATCATTGATGTTCAAAAGACTCTCTTGTCACTAGTAGTTGGAGGATTGCCAATTATCATAGTTTTCCGTTGACAATGGGAGTGGAAGGAAAGCTTTGCCATTTAGTGTGAAGGACTCAATAATCACAAGCTCTAAAGATCCTGGATGTTCAGGAATTTCTGTTCCACTGGTGTCATTCAGAAGTTATTGGTTTCAGATTTGTATAGCCCACACAGGGCAATGTTACATTAGTCATGGGGGCTATCAATATGCAGGTAGATTGGGAAAATCAGGTTGGTGCTGGATCCTCAGAAAGGGCATTTGTAGAATGCCTTTGACATGGCTTTCTAGAGCAGCTCAATGGTTGAGCCCACTAGGGGAAAAGGCAATCCTGGACTGGGTGTTGTGTTATGAACCAGATTTGATTAGGGAGATTAAGATAAAGTAACCCTTAGGAGAGAGTGATCATACTATAATAGAATTCACCCTGCAGTTCAGAAGGAGAAGATACAGTCTGATATCTGTGCTGTAATGTTCTATGGTTCTATATCAGTATCACAGTGGAGTAAAGGAAATTACAGAGGTATGTGAGAGGAGCTGGCCAAAGTGAATTGGAAAGGAACACTATCAAGGATGATAGTAGAATAGCATGGCAGGAGTTTCTGGAGGCTTTTGGAAGGTGTGGGATAAATACATCCCAAAGATGATTAAGTATTCTAAAGGGTGGGTGAGGCAACCATGTTTGGAAGTCAAAGACAGCATAAAACGACCAGTTGAGGGCATATGATATAGCAAAAATTAGTGGGAAGTTAGAGGATTGGGAAGATTTTAAAAACCAAGAGAAAGCAATTAAAAAAAAACACTGAAAGAGAAAAGATTAAATCTGAAGGTAAGCTAGCAATAAAAGAGGATACCAAAGATTTTGTTCAGATATACTGTATAAAAAGAAAAAGAGAGGCGAGAATGTATATTAGGACCACTGGAAAATGACACTGGAATGGGGGAACAAATAAATAAAAACTTAATAAGTATTTTACACCAGTCTTCACTATGGAAGACACTAGCTGAATGTTAGAAATTCAGAAGTGTTCATTGGCAGAAGTTAGTGTAGTTGTTATTATTAAGGGGAAGGTGCCTGAAGGAGGCCAGAAGGTCAGAAGGTTAATAAGACATCTGGACTACATGGACCACACCCCAGACTTCTGAAAGAGGTGGCTGAAGAGATTATGGAGGCATTAGTAATGATCTTTCAAGGACCACTAGAGTCTGGAATGGTTCCAGAGAGATGGAAAGTTGTGAATGTCATTGCAAGAAAGGAGGGAGGCAGGAAGCCTGATTTTGGTGGTTGAGAAGATAAGACCATAAGACCTAGGAGTAGAATTAGGCCATCTGGCCCATCAAATCTGCTCCGCCACTTGATCATGGCTGATTCTTTTTTCCTAACTCCTCCTCAACCTCAGTTCCTGGACTTCTCCCCGTAACCTTTGATGTCATGTCCAATCAAGAACCTATCAATCTTTGCCTTAAATACACCCAATGACCTGGCCTCCACAGCTGCACCTGGCAACAAGTTCACCACCCTTTGGCTGAAGAAATTTCTCCGCATCTCTGTTTCAAAAGGGCGCCCCTCTATCCTGAGGCTATGCCCACTTGTCCTAGACTGTCCAAGATGTTGGAGTCCATTACTAAGGAAGAAGTTTCGGGGTACTTGGAGGGGAGTGATAAAGTAGCCCAAAGTCAGAATAGTTTCCTTAAGGGGAAATCTTGTCTGACAAACTTGTTGGAATTCTTTGAGGATAGACAAAAGGAAGTCAATGGATGCTGTTTACTTAGAGTTTTAGAAGGCCTTTGACAAGGTGATGCACATAAGACTAGCTAAAAAGAGCCCATGATATTACAGGAAAGATCATAGTATGAATAGAAGACTAGCTGAGTGGCAGGAGGCAAAGAATGGGAATAAATAGGGCCTGCTCTGATTAATTGCCATTGATTAGTGGTGTTCCACAGGGGTTGGCATTGGAATTGCCTCTTTTCACATTATATGTCAACAATTTGGATGATGGAATTGATGGGACTGTACACAATAGCATTTGGAAGAAGAGAGTGGATCGCATTTAAACATACCAATTATTGAACGGCCTACATAGCATGGAAGTGGAGAAGATGTTTCTCACAGAGAGTGAGTTTAGGATTAGAGGACACAGCTTCAAAACAGAGGGACATCCATTTAGAACAGAGACAGGGAGGAACTTCTTTAGTCAGAGTGTGATGAATTTGTGGAATTCATTGTCTTGGACAGCTGAGGAGGCCAAGTCAATGGGTATATCTAGAGCGGAGTTTGGCAGGTTCTTGATTTGTCATGGCATCAAACGTAATGGGAAGAAAGCAGGAGAACAGGGTTGAGGGGGATAATAAATTAGCCATGATGGAATGGTGGTTCAGGTTCAATGGGCGAGTGGCCTAATTCTTATTCCATGTCTTATGGTTTAGGCTCAGTTGGCGAGTGGTCTAGTTCTTCTCCTATGTCTTACGATCATATACTGATCTCTATCTGTTACCTCAGCCACTGCCCTGCACTATAAATAGTTTAAAATACTTTTTATAATGTTGGTTACAATGTAAGTCAATGTTGATATTTGTGTATATGCACATTTTAGTCTATATCCATACTTTAATTTCTAAATTTATTTTTATATTATTCTTTATTCTTTATAATTGTTGAATATCATTTTTTTTGCATTCCTTGCCAACACACCACAGCAAATTCCTAATAAATGTAATCTATATGGTGCATAATGTTGAACCTTTTTTTTCTTCATACTCTACACCTATTTGAAGCCGTGTTCCAAGCAATTGGAATTGGACTTACTTAAGTACTTTAGACTTCTTTTAACTTAAAGTTCTCATGAAAACTTTTATTATTATTAAACAGCAAAGCACACATTTTAAAAATTTTTAAATTTCAAATTTTAAAATTTATTTGCATTATTAGTAAAAAGAAAAACACTGAGAAATTGAACTACTTAAAAACCACCTTTATCATAAAATTACACCCTGAGAATATGGTGTACACTCTTCATGCATTCCCTTAATGTATTCCTTTCTCTTTGCTGTTTTATTGGCAGCATCAACCATAGGCTGACACCTCCTCTAAAGGTGTAGAGAGGGGTATCATAGATGCGCAAGTTAAAACACATCCCAAAGCAGAACTGGTTACATAATTGAAGTTAAACAGCTTTTTTCTTCTCTAATCTCTTTAGTCTGCAAAATATACATTCTCAAGAAAATGATTGGGAAGAAGCAGCATAAAAAAAAGCTCAAGAAGGAACAATTTATTGATTTTAAACGCATGAGTTATTTGCTCGAGGGCTTCGTAATTGTAAAGACGGGGAAGTCTCTCAAAGTCAAAAGCTTAACCTGATCCTACTTTATGGATTCCACTTGCTTGCTTCAGCAGTGACTCAGAACCAGAGCCCTAAATACACCATGGACTTGTGACAGAAGCTGCTCTCTCCAGCTGTAGTTACACTGCTAGAGATCTGGCCAATTCTGCAAAAGCAGTGGAGGTAGGGGCTTATTGATGATGTGTAGGGACATTGCTGTTACTGGCAGAAACCCCTCTTCATGCAAACACAAAGGGTGTCAATGTATCAAAGTGACATAGACTGTCTATTTAGCAGAATGTATTGCTTAGTTTAGTCATTTATTAGTCAATATTGAGAATGATCTTGGTTGTAGATACTTAGACTTGTAGGAACAGTCTCTACAACTAATTTGTTAATTTTCAACACATGACCATACAAGGACTAATCTTTAAATAGATAAACCCAAGCTCCTAATTCATACGAGGAGAGGTTATTTCAGGTATCACTATCAAAAGTTTAAGAATTAATTGTCAACTTCTTTGGAGTTGCTGATAATCCTTTGGTATATGGCAGTATAAATAGTCTGGCACAGACTAGATAAGCCATAGGGCCTGTTTCTCTGCTGTATTCTAATACCCAAAGCGTTTGTGAATTTGTGTGTTTTTTTTAAATTTTGCAGCTAATACAACTTAATTACAGTAGCATAGTGCTTTACAGTGCCAGTGACCGAGGATCAATTCCTGCAGCTGGCTGTAGGGAGTTTGTACGTTCTCTTCATGACCTCATGGTTTCCTCCAGGTGTGCCAGTTTTCTGCCAAATTCTAAAGATGTGTGTGTTTAGTGGTTAGTTGGTCTAATGGGTGCAAATGGGCGTGCACACTTATCAGGCTGGAAGGGCCTGTTACTGTGCTGCATCTCTAAATAATAAATAAATATAAATATGTATAAAAATAAAATTTTATTTAATAACATTTCTAACATTGATTCTTCTATAAAATCTGATTTTCTTTGTAGGTTTTGTTGTGAAGACTTGAAGACAGCAAGCACTGACGTTAGAACAATCTTATCAGCAGTATATCTAATATGGATATTAACTCTGCAACGGACAGTCCCAAACACAGATGAGAAAAGAGGAGGTTTGGGCATGGTCCTAGGAGCCCCATCCCTAAAAACCTAGAACTATAGAGCTGCAAAGACCTCATCTCTGGGACAGGAAGGATACACCAAGAGGTTGGACCACACCCTGGAACAACTTGATGCACTGGCCCATGACAGAGGATTCTGGCAAGCTGCTGCTGGCAGCCTATGCCCCAGCTGGGGTGTTAGGCTTAAGAAGAAGACGGAGACACAGTTTAACTGTTATTGCTAAATACTTCTCACAGGTTTGAAAATACCATAATCAAAATAATAACCCATTAACTTGTTGCTGCAGAAATCAATCTGTCAATGTAAGACCTGTAATTTTCCTTGTACACTTATGCTTGGATATTCAAGGTTAATTTGATATAAAACAGGCAGCTCTTACCTCTGACCATCAACTATTTTTACATTTATTTAGCAAACAGATAATTGAACTATTGCACAGGCCAGAGCTTTCAGCTATGATTCTACTGTGCTTTCCCATTTTTTAAATAAATCTGTGAAACAAAACCAATTCATTTAATTTTTTGCACCTATATAAACATTATTTGCCAATGTATGTTCCATGTCTAATTCAAAGTAGAATATTTAGCCTTGATTATATCCTTCACTGAGGTGACTCTATTTTTAATACTATCCCCTAAATCACAATCTGGTTGTATTTATCATTACAATCAATGTTTTGTTTTTATTTTCTGTAAAAATAATTCAATCATTGGGTCAGAAGCTGCTGGTTACCTTACCATTTGTATATTGATTGGGGGTCTTTTTGTTCGTCATTACTCTTGCTGTTGCATTGTTTACCTGTGATTAAACAGTGAAACAAATCACATTCAGGAAATAATAGGACTTTCTTGATGTAAATCATACCGTGCTGGATAACCTGCAGTTGATCGCGCACAAAGAAATTTAAGAACTTTGGAATTATCTCTATTCAGTCATGTGAAATAATAATCTCATATTAATTATTTCACAGAGGACTGTAACAACTTGTGTGAGTCCCATGATCTTGCTGTAGGCACTGTGCATTCTGCAGAACACTGCCAGGTTGTAGCTGCTCATTTAAAGCTAAAGCACTATATATTAATCATGATATATAATCGCATAATATAACAACATCCTTGAAAGAATGTTATTAGCTATAATCCACAGATGGCTTTTGTTGAATTGAGTTTTATCTCTCCGTTTAAGCTGTTGTTTGAACCCATAGATTAGTTACAAGCTTCCTGGTGTCCATGATTGCCTTGACTCTAAATATTAAATGAACCATCTCAGTAATTGCACTAATACCTATGTTAAAATAGCAGGTAAATAGGCTCATGTTATTTATTCATATGCAATATTGCACAGTCCATTTTCACCTCATTTCAATATTGCAAGACCTAGATGACCTATTCCTTCGATTTGCAACTGCATTACATACCAAGGTAATGTGTTCCAAGAAGGGGCTTGTTGTATAAGTATAAATCATGCTCAATTTGTCCTGTGTTGCTTTTCAACTCCATCTTCAGTAAATATTGTCTGTTTTAACTGAGTAATACAGTATGTCCAAGTTTTCAGTTCACTCATTGTACTAGTTCATAATCCCAAGATCCCAAGTTCCATGATAACCTATTGGATGATAGTTTTGTGGAAACATCTTCCCGTGCTGTGAATTGATGCCCACATTGGGGGGGGGGGGGGGGGGAGGGGAGAAAGTAATTCTGCCTTGATTTCATGGTTCACTCATTGTCCCCAATACCAAGACACAACAGGCAAAGACAATGAACCTGAGAAACTTACAAAATTAATCATTACGACAATGTGAGAAAAACAAAAGGAGATTGAGAGAAGCTTTTAACAGGTCAATTTACATGCCTAGCTAATGTTACAGGAATATCTCTATTTATTTAAACAGTCAGCCAAAGTGTTAATACCTGGAGAGTTCACATCTGTATTTTATGGAATCACTGGAATATTCTGATATTTGAATAGATTTGGCAACAAATGTTTTAAAATTACAATGTAGGTGTACATAACCTTTGATTTATTGCAATAAATCAATCTTGAAAAATGACTACAGTTTTTGATCTGTTAAACTGGCTGAAGAACACAGATGAGACGTTTTAATTTTAAATCTGATTTATAAAAAAAACAATTTCCTCAAATGGGTTTTGTTCAAGTCCATGACAATGATGGTGGTTTCTGTCTTAGTATCTAGTTCCCACAATCCATACGCATGATGCATTTGGATTCACATCTATGCAGTTTGCTAATGACCTCAGTTCTCACCTTTGAAAATGGAAATCCTGAATGATGCTCATTTAGATGCAGCAACTGAACGTGTCATGGACCATTACAAAATAGTAAAGCCTAATCTCTTTAAATGCAATCCTTCACAGCTTTCCACAACTTATATTTAATTATTTAGATCTGATAGCATTGTACAAAATGTATTAAGGGTTTAAGTCTTAATGATAATATTTCTGTAGTTCTTGTTTCAATTTTTTGGTTAGCATCATTCGTATTATGTTCCCTGATCTTTCGATTTTATGCATCATTGATGCCAATTTACTGCTTCAATCCTTTCAAAGAAAGATATCTTGTCTTAGCTAGGATGCAGCTATTGCCATCTGGGCCAATCTTCATTGTCCACTCACAGTTGTCCTTGAGAAAGCAGCGGTGAGCTCCGATTTGAGGTCTGCCAAAATGAATGTGCCCTCACAGGATTGATACGTAGGATGTTCCAGGAGGTCAACTCAACACAGCTGAACAGAAGACAGTACATGCTCTAGTCAAGCTGTGTGCAACTTGAAGACAATGTTAAGGTTCCCTTGTGCTTGTTCCCTTGTCCTTCTAAGCACAGTTTAGAAGATCTTGTTGCCGAATCTCCACTGAGTTGCTGCAGTACATCGTATTGTAAGCAAATGTTAAAGGCGGGTTACAAAGATGCCAAAAGAGATGGACGGTAAAGTGCTGAAAAAAAAAGCTGTATGGTCCCTTTGAGTGGTCAACCTGCATAAACTAGCAAATGTGGGGTATTCCACCAGCTCCTGACTCAAGCAGTGAAGGTAGTGGTAAGGCCTAATTATTTCAGAAGAAGAAGTTTCTCCTTTTATTGGGCTGGTCAATAGTCACATTGAAAATAGATCTGCCTATGGTACTTCCATTGATTGCCATAAGAAGGTGGTAAGCCTCTTTCTTCTTATCACTCATACAAGAAAAAATGCTCCTTTCTACTTATCACCCTAAGCACATAGATTGTTTCATTATCTAAACAATTAAAACTAAAATTCCATCAATTTAATCTGAAATTAATTATAAGGTACATAAGGATGAACCTAAATAGACTCTAATTTTTCATTCACCAAATCAGCGGGAAGGCAAGTGCCTCCTGATGTTTGTCTTGTCTCAGTCTCAGGCTCATTAAAAGTAGACTTCAAGAGAACAGTAGGGCTTGATGATTCGCACAAGGTCGGAGTACATATTAAAGAGATTTTCACTCAATGACTTTCAAGTACTGCCTTACAAGTTATGATTGTTAGTTACATAATGAGAAACTGGTAGGCATGGTGTACTTGTTTAAACATGTGGTAGATACTAAGCAGGAATCAGTCATTGTGACAAATCTGGCCCTGGAAGTCCCCATTTCAGGGAGCTAACTAATCTCATAGCAGTGCACTGATTGGGCTTCCTGGATGTGGTACTAAAGTAAATAAATCAGTTCTGCTGTAGTTCTGTGGGAATGCAAGTAGCATGGGAAAAGTGCACACTGCTCTCCCTCGGGGTGACAACAACACAAATTGTAGCCCATTTCTTTGATGTACTCGATTTCCTGTGAGCTGTCAGCCCAGTCAATAAGTTGATCTAAGAAAATATCAATAGTTTAAGATATTAAAGGGATCAAGGAAAATGTTGGCTAGTGCAGGAAAGTGGTGCTGAGATAAAAGATAACCAAATGAGGACAGGGTGCAGAGGGCTAACTGTCTTTCTCCTGCTTCTACTGATGTTCTGTATACTAATTTGACGGGGAGATGTAAACCAGTGATAGTGCTGAAGATAAGGTAGTTGGTTTACAAACAGGGGCAATGTGTAGTGAGACCCCTAGCAAGGAGACGCTGATGATAGGGCAAAGTTGCAGTCAACAGGATGAGTTGCAATGTAAGAGGTAGTCAAATTCGAAAAGGGAGAATACAGAACTGAAGGTGTTATATTTGAATATGTACAGTATACAGAATAAGGTATGTGAACTTGTAGCACAGTTTCAGACTGGCAGGGTTGATGTTGTCAGCATCACTGAGTCATGGCTGAAAGAAGATTATAGCTGGGAGCTTAATGTCCAAGGATATACATTGTTTCGAAAGGACAGGCAGGAAGGCAGAAAGGTGACATTATCTGTTGGTGAAAAATGAAATCAAATCATTAGAAAGCAGTGACATAGGGTCAGAAGGTGATGAATCATTGTAGATAGAGCTAAACAACTGCAAGGGTAAAAGGACCCCGATGGGAGTTATATACAGAGCCCCGAACAGTAATATGGATATGGTCTACAAATTATATCGGGAGATAGAAAATACATTCCAAAAGGGCAATGTTGCAAAGTCGTGGAAGATTTCAATATGCAGGTAAATTGGGAAAATAAGGTTGGTGCTGGATCTCAAGAGAGGGATCTAGAATGCCTTCAAGATGGCTTTTTAGAGCAGCTTGGTGGTTGAGATGACTAGGGATGTTGCCATGAACCCTAAGAGGTAAGTAATATGATTGAATTCACCCTGAAATTTGAGAAGGAGAAGCTAAAGTCAGCCATTTCAGTATTACAATAGAGTAATGGGAATTACAGAGGTATGAGAGAGGAACTGGCCAGAATTAATTGGAAAATAACACTGGTAAGGATGATGGCAGAGCAGCAATGGTTGGAATTTCTGGAAGCAATTCAGAAGGCACAGGCTATATCCATCCTAAAGAGGAAGAAGTATTCTAACAGCAAGATGACACAACTATGGCTAACAAGAGAAATCAAAGCCAACATAAAAATTAAAGAGAGGGTGTATAATACAACAACATTTAATGGGAAGTTAGAGGGTTGGGAAGCTTTTAAAAACCAACAGAAGGCAACTGAAAATCATTAAGCAGATAAAGATGGGATATGAAAGTACACTAGCCAATAATATTAAAGGGGATACCAAAAGTTTCTTCAGATATATAAAGTGTAAAAGGGAGGTCAGAGTGGATATTGGACCATTGGAAGATGACACTGGAGAGGTAGTAATGAGGACAAGGAAATGGCTGATGGACATTTTGCATGTCTTCACTGTGGAAGACACTGGCACTATGGTGGAAGTTCCAGGTGTCAGAGGTAATTAAGTGTGTGAACTTACCATTACTAGGGAGATGTTTCTTGGGAACCTGAAAGGTCTGAAGGCAGTAAGTCGCCTGGACCAGATGGTGTACATCCCAGGGATCTGAAATAGGTGGCTGAATTGATTGTGAAGGCATTTGTAATGCTCTTTCAAGAATCACTGAGTTCTAGAATCGTTCCAGAAGACTGGAAAATTGCAAATGTCACTCTGCTCTTCAAGAAGGAAGAGAGGCAGAAGAAAGGAAATAATAGTCCAGTTAGTCTGACCTCAGTGGTTAGGTAGATGTTGGAGTTGATCGTTAAGGATGTAGTTTCAGGACGCTTGGAGGCACATGATAAAATAGGCTATAATCAGCACGATTCCCTCAAAGGAGAATCTTGCCTAATAAATCTGTTGGATTTGTTTGAAGAAATAACAAGCAGGATAGTCAAAGGAGAATTAGTTGATGTTGTGTACTTGGATTTTCAGAAGGAAGGCCTTTGACTAGGTGCGACACATGAAGCTGCTTAACAAGCCATGAGACCATGGTATTACAGGAAAATTCTAGAATGGATAAAGCAGTGGCTAATTGGCAGAAATGCAAGAGTGAGAATAAATTGAGCCTTTTCTGACTGGCTGCTGGTGATTAGTGGTGTTCCACAGAGGTCTGTGTTGGGACTGATTCTTTTTATGTTATATGTCAATGATTTGGATGATGGAACTGATGGATTTGTTGCAAAGTTTGCAGGCAATATGAAGATAGATGGAGGGGTAGGTAGCTTTGAGGAAGTAGAGAGGCTACAGATGGACTTAGACAGATTAGGAGAATGGGCAAAGAAGTGGCAGATGGAATACAGTGTCGGGAAGTGTATGGTCATGCACTTTAGTAGAAGAAATGAAGGGTAGACTATTTTCTAAATGGAGAGAAAATACAAAAAACCGAGGCACAAAGTGACTTAAGAGTCCTTGTGCCTGATTCCCTAAAGGGTAATTTGCAGGTTGAGTCTAAGGTGAAGAAGGCAAGGGCAATGTTAGCATTCTTTTCAAGAGGACTAGAATATACTGTAAAAGCAGGATGTAATGTTGAAACTGTGTAAAACACTGGTGAGGCCTCACCTGGAGTACTGTGAGCAGTGTTGTGCCTCTTATCTTAGAAAGGACATTCTAAGACTGGAGAAGGTTCAAATGAGGCTCACAAAAATGATTCCTGGGTTGGACAGTCTGTCATATGGACAGCATCTGATAGCTTGGGGCCTCATATTCACTAGAATTCTGAAGAATGAGGAGTGACTTAATTGAACCCTATCAAATGTGAAAGGCCTTGATAGAGTGGATGTGGAGAGAATGTTTCCTATGGTGGGAGAGTCTAAGACCAGAGGGCTCAGCCTCAGAACAGAGAGGCGTCTGTTTAGAACAGAGATGAGGAGGTATTTCTTTTGCCAGAGAGTGGTGAATCTGTGGAATACATTGCCACAGGCAGCTGTGGAGGCCACGTCTTTATGTATATTTAAGGTAGAGGGTGATAGATTCTTGACTGGTCAGGATGTGAAGAGATACGAGGGCAGGCAGGAGTTTGGGGCTGAGAGGGGAAATGGTTTAGTCATGATGAAATTGCAGAACAGTCTTGATGGGACAAATGGTCGTAATGTAATTCCCAGCCAATGTTTAGAGCGAGAGAAAAGGAGAGTTTTTGTCTGCAAGTGGAAGATAACAGGTGTGGGTGGCTTGTACTGGCTGGCCTATTTGTTCCTCTGCATGATCTCTTGGCTCTTCCTGCAGCAACTGTAGGTGTCATGGTTCATTACAAAATAGTAAAGCCTTCTCTTATTAAGTGCCGTCCTTCACAGCTCTTTACAACTTAGGCGGTACACAAATGGCAGAAGACTCATTGGAACTATTAGAAGTGTCAGCAGAGGGCTAATGGTCTGGCCTTCAGGCACTTGCTAGATGCCTTCAGCCACTTCCCACAGTCAAAGCACAGGGAGCTCTTTAAACAGCAGATGCACAATTGAAATGGAGATGCAAGAGACCACAGGCACTGGACTCTGGACCAAAAAACAAACTGCTGGAAGAACTCAGCTGGTCAGGCAGCATCTGTGGAGACAGAGGGACAGGTGATGTTTTGGTTCAAGATCCTGTATTGTGCTTACGAGTTTACCGTTTTATGACTGACCATTTACCTGGCAGTAGCAGATTGTCTCCATTAATATTGCTCAGAATTTGCTTGCTCCACATATTTTTTTCGGGATTGATTTAGAATTGCTAAAGCGATGCGTGGGGCTGTAAGGGGGATTTTGTTTCCAAAATATATTCAGGCCAATATTTTTGCTTAGATGGGGATGGGGAAGTTGGGGAAGAAGATCAGTAGAAGGCAAGCTTTGTGTGTGATATGAATACTGGAATTATGATCTTTCCTCTGTTCCATTAACTTCCCTCTGTTGAGCAATTCCAAATATATTACCAACACCACAAACACCTTTAAAATATTGGGGTTGAAAAGTTTATTGCATGGAAAGTTGTGTGTATCTCTTTTGGTGCTGTGGTTGTGGTCATGCCTCACCGAATAACTTGAAAAAGGAAAGTGATATTGGTGAGAGCAAGGTTAAAAAAAAAACTCTTGAGGACACCTATGGAAAAGTCACCTGCGTGTCTCCCAACATCCATTGCCTGCAGAGCTCATAAATCATTGGATGCAAGTCAGACTTGAAGGAACATTCTGTTTGGGAGACTTTGTCCAACACCATAAATGGCACTAATGGAAGAAATGCAACACTGATGGAATGAGGGAAAAATGGCAATTCTCTCTCGTTTGCAAACCTCTCCGAATTATACTGGGTCAATTGACCTCTGTGCTACTGATTGCATTGATGTGCAAAGATGACCTATTCACGTGATACTTGTGGACAAAAATTAAATTCAAAGTGGCAAAAACTTCGGGCAAAATATGAAATTTCAATGGGAGCCTAAACTTTGTGCCTCATTGTTGAAGTATCAGATGTTTAGTTTCACTGTGAGTGAAAAATGCTCTGTTAAAACCCAGTTTCTTCTGGTGAATGTGAAAATGCCAATTGTGCACTCGATGATGTCATTAGACGTGCATCTGATGCCAAGCAAACATCAGGATGATTAGGTGAATCATGTTTAGAAGGGCCCATTCCAATTTTCTGATTATTCAAATCTATTGAGATATGATTGCTATCATAATCTAACATTTGAAGTAACTTTTATGTGCAAGTCATGCATAAAAAGCACATGCACTAAGTTCAGCTTCTGACACATAGTTTCAAAATCAACATAGTTGCTTTAAACATTAACCAGCGATGAGAAAAAAGAACAATTTTTGCATTCAGAGCTAATTTGCAAAAGTGTCCCTGAATTATGCATTAATTAAAATCAAAACACTTTTGGGAATTAGCCTTCCATAAGCATGAAAGATTTTTAATTATTTTGAAATCTGGTCTATAGGCTGAACTTTATGAATATAGTTCTCTTACATTGTGGACTGCTTGCATAAACTGGTGACAGTGATAGCTGACAAAGCTTATCTTGTCACAATAGATTATGGTGCAAATGAGAGACAGATGTAATGTACTTCATTGAAGTATTGCAGTACATTCATTGGAGCCAATCTTGGACATATCATACAGTACTATTGAGAGACGGCAGTAAACAGTTATACATCGCTGCTTTCTAAACGTTTTATACTGAAGTCATTAACACCAGTTGCTCCTCGAAAAAATTCCTTGCATCCTCTATGAATCAAATAATACCTTTAAATGCCTGGTATTTAAAAATGTCAAATAAAACATCTAAGGATCAAGAAAATAAAACCTTGCCAGTTTAGTTAGATTTGTTGGAAGATATTACATGCTATAGCTTGTGATTTCTTCTTATTTGGTAATTGGAAGAATAAACGATGTATTAGCATGAAGCTAGTGCTATAGCCAGTACAATTTATTTAAAGGAACAGCAATGAGTAGAAATATTACATTTATAAATCTTTAACAAAATATGAAAGATAATAAAGGCATCTCTATATTATGAAAAATATGTGCTCTTGAAACAGGGTCACTGATTTTACATGCCACCATTTAAGAGGCTACCACTTAAAGCTCCTGATTAGCTGATGACATTTCTGACGTCTTCAATCTAATCACTGGTTTTGTGCAACACCTCCAAAGCAGTGTTCCAAATTCCTTTGAAGATACCAACAAGAAGAAATTATGAAGCTGAGTTTCTCCTCACTTTATCGGGGCTGTTACATATTCTCAAGATTCAAGGTGATGTTCGCCTAGATCACGATAGCTGCTAAACAAACCAGTACATTGAACAGCCCACCAGGGTTCTAATAAAGGAACGGATAACATGATGCATTGATTACTTGCAAATACTTTAAAGCAAAGGATCAAAAAGTAACAAGCATATTAATATTAATATATTCCAATATTCTTGCATGTTATTTCCACATGCATTTAATAAACTACTCCAATGTATTCTAGGCAGAATACCAAACCAGATGTAATCTCTAGAGAGGAGGTGTTGTGCTCCTTAATCTTTTTTTGTTTGAGTGTCTGTTGTACCAAAGTGTCTTGGCATTCTTTACACTTAATTCACCTGCAAACTCATCAGAACATTTGTACTGCTCTAATTAATTAAGTGGGAGTTCTTGGTTTACCAGGACATCTACAGTTCTTATTTTGTTATTGTAAATGACCTCAGGGGTCTTCTTTTGATATAAACATAAAGATACATTGAATTTACAGAAGCAAAACTAGCTATTCATTCTACTTGAACTTTAACCATGCTTCTGATCTGCACAAGCCTCTGTTTAACCCTGTTAACTGAGTTTTGATGAAGGGTCTTGGCCTGAAGTGTTGACTGTTTGTTCTTTTCCCCAGATGCCGCCTGACCTGCCGACTCGCTCCAGCATTTGGTGTATGTTGACTGGATTTCCAGTATGTGCAGATTTTCTCTTGTTTTTAACATTTCTGTTTCTCACTTTCTCCCTTGTATACTTACCTAGTTTCACCTAGACGTATCTACATTCTTCCTATTAGGTTCCAAATATCAACAATGCTATAGGTTAAAAACAATTTCCACTGTATTCCTTTTCTGATTTATTAGTGACTATTAAATTTTCATGTCATCAATTTCCCCCCAAATGAAACCATCTTTTTCATGCCTTGCCTATCAAAGTAATACTGATTTTAAAATTTCAATTTTAAAAGCCATTGTTCCATTAGGAATAAAACTACTCTTCTAAAGGACAGGACACCAGCCAGAGTGGCAGTTGTAAAAAGAGCCTATTCATTAAAAATGATAACTACAGCCTACTTATTAACTATCTGCATCTTTCTCTTTAGGTGGGTGGAAATCCTTTAACTTCTAGGATAGATGCCTAAGGATACACTATCTTTTCGTAGTGGTGGTCAAGTGCCAATAATCAATTGGAGAAGAGTTTACCTCTCCCTGCATGTATGAAACCAGATTCATGGTGGGAGGAGGGAATTAGCTATCTTATTTATGGGAGATTGGCAAACCAGAGTATATATGGAATAATTGAATTTTTCATGAATGATCCAATTTGTGACAACTGTACAATCTTTTTCATTCAATAAAAGGTGAAGGGATATAAAAGAATTTAAGAATTTGATTGAAGTGGAACATTTTATTCTCCTCCACAAGCAATAAAATATTAAGAAAACAGGATTTAGGTATTCAGTGATTGTGATAGCAATATGTTCCATAATGATATATGTTTCAATTAACATTTTATATTTTGATGTGATATAATGTTGAACTGAAATGCATTAATTTAGTAACAAATGGAAAAGCTAAAAAGAAACAAATTACATCCTCTTGACATCTTTGAAAAATAAAACCTCCCAATAAAGACAGGAGTGGAAATCTTGGAGTAATCAAGAAATAGTTCCACTGCAAAGCACCTGCTCCCACTATATTAAGCAAGGCTTTTCTGATAAAATGCTTACCATGAAAGTTAGCAAAAGGAGGAAGTGATATATTGGTTATGGCATGAACTTTGTAAATGAAAAGAGTTATCAGAAAGTGCACAGAAATGGCATGGATTTGTGATGTTGGACTGAAGAGCCTAGGCAGTGCATTTCAGGCACTGAGCACTGAATCGAAATCATTACTCACTCTCGACTGCTCAAGATTTGAAAAGCCTCTTGTGCACCTGAGAAATTCAGAGGAAAAATTTCACTCCTTGTGAAGTCAATGAAATCTGCTGAAAGGGGTGTGTTCAGCTATTGCAGCCTTATGCCCAATGTGTGCTCATCATGCTGATACCCCATTGACTTAAAAGTGTATTCGGAACATACTTAGTGAAGTTAGACCATAGGACAATAAGATATAGGAGCAGAAGTAGGCCATTTTCCAAAATTGAGTTTCCTCTGCCATTTTAGCATGGCTGACCCAATTTCCTCTCAGCTCCAATCTCCTGCCTTCTCCCCATATAGCATTCATAGCTATATGAATATATATAAGCTTCTCCCCATTCATAGCAAAAGGATTCGAGTACAGGAGCAGGAAGATTCTACTGCAGTTGTACAAGGCCTTGGTGAGATCATACCTGGAGTATTGTGTGCAGTTTTGGTCCCCTAATCTGAGTAAAGACATTCTTGCCATAGAGGGAGAACAAAGAAAGTTCACCAGATTGATTCCTGGGATGGCAGGACTTTCACATGAAGAAAGACTGGATCGACTAGGTTTATACTCGCTGGAATTTAGAAGATTGAGGGGGGGATCTTATAGAAACGTATAAAATTCTAAAGGGATTGGACAGGCTGGATGCAGGAAGATTGTTTCCGATGTTGGGGAAGTCCAGAATGAGGGGTCACAGTTTAAGGATAAAGGGGAAGCCTTTTAGGACCGAGATGAGGAAAAACTTCTTCACACAGAGAGTGGTGAATCTGTGGAATTCTCTGCCACAGGAAACAGTTGAGTCCGGTTCATTGGCTATATTTAAGAGGAAGTTAGATATGGCCCTTGTGGCTAAAGGGGTCAGGGGGTATGGAGAGAAAGCAGGTACAGGATTCTGAGTTGGATGATCAGCCATGATCATACTGAATGGCGGTGCAGGCTCAAAGGGCCAAATGGCCTACTCCTGCACCTATTTTCTATATTTCTATATTTCTATATCCCTTTGTGCCCTGACTAATTGAGAATCTACTTTAATTATACTCAAACACTTGGCCTCCATAGCTGCCTGTAGCAATGAATTCCACAGTTTATTCCATCTCTGGCTAAAGAAATTCCTCCTCATGTGAAACTTTTTCAAAGTATTCAGTTTTAAAATGAGGAAAAAAATCAAAGATTATTCAGGTTGCATATAATTTGTAACATAATCTACTCAAACCTCAAAATCTAAGCATTAATTTATGACGGCACCTTGGCTGTTGTGTTTTATTTCCTCATGCCTACAGCTTTGACAAATGAGTGATTTTATATTTACGCTCGTCTATAGTTCTGAGCAGTGTTATGACTCCAACTCGGATATCTTGAACAATAAAGCACACAGTTTTAAAATAAATATTTAAAATAACTTTGGTACCTTATCTCAGCTGTTCACATGGTAGCTGCGCATACTGGTCAACATCATTTGAAGCAGTATGAATTTCAATAAAAACTGTTATGATTTAGCAAATAACATAAGAGAGTATTTTTATTTAAATCTTAAGGGCGTCTCATAGTTAAGTATACTTTGTGTGGTGTCAACACCCATACATTGTAGATGCATGTAGCACATTGCATAGATCTCTGCAATTTCTGCAATTGTTTTAATCTATCATTAATGGCGAGGATACTGTTCTGTTGTATTTCAGAAGTCTCCAGCACTGTGATGCAGTAAAGGAAACAGCCCTAAAGCCCCAGGCATTTATAATTTTGATGCTTGCTGCTAAGCCTGGCAAATTTCACGTTGAAAACATTTGAGTGTTTTTCTTATGCTGCAGAATTGAAGGCTAATTCCCACAGGATTCATTTAATATCTGAGTTCATTAATGAACTGTAAGGTGGACACAGAAGCTGATGGGAATGAGCAGAAACAAAACATCACAGTAAAGATAGCTTCGAACAATTGCAGAAGTACGTTCTTTGTGGAAAAAAGCTTCCCTCATACTGGTAGCTGAATAATCACTGGCTTCATCATCTCAGCAAAGCAAGTGGCCGAGTTAGATGAAATCACTTTTTTTTTGGAAATCAAGGCAGTGGGCATTTCAATTGTCCCCAGCACAGGAAGGGTTTGAACACAGTCCGAAATGATCACCATAAATAATAAAAGGACAAAATGGCTATATTCTGTTTTGATAATGCATATTTTTAATTCCATAGACTTGATTTCTATTAGCATCAGTAGTTTACAAAAATTGAATAATATCTTGTCCATATGAAATTCAGATTTTCTAGACTTTAACATTCAGATTTACCATGGGGAATGGTATTTTATTAAATCACAGTTACTTGACTAGTAAGTCATTATCAGCAGAATTGTATACTTTTCTTTACATTGTTCACCTTTAATACTACAGCATCCTCAGCTAAGAAAGAATAAGGAAGACCACTGTGACTCCTTTCCTCCGTTAAGTCACCTGTTTCACGCAACATATGAAGATATGGAAGATGAGAGAGGAAGAAATGGAAAACACACACTAACCGACCAATGGAAAATGATGAAGTGGACAATCAAAGTAGGGAAAAGAGAAAGAATTGGACCTGCACCTCTATTTTACGGCCTTCTACGATTGTTCCATTTAATTTCTCCCGTGCCCTGTCCGCGTCAGCACTGGTTTCAAAAGTTACGAAACCAAATCCCTGCATGCAGGTAAGAGAAAAGGAAAAGAGAGACATGCATATGATTATACAGGAAATAAGACTGCCTCCTGATGTGCCAAGAACACCAGCTAGAACAGCAAGGTTACAAATTCAATCTACAGAAGCACAGAACAACCAGGCCTCAGAGAGTGAAAAGACAGGAAATTTCAGAGTGAAAGAGATGGGTCGACCAATTGAAAACATATAAGTAGGTCATTCACACGTTTGCAGTAATTGTAACTGCTGAGGTCTTTGTATTGGATAATTATTTCTACTACAGGTAAAAGTAGAACCATTGGAGTATGTAAGGAGCCAACTTGGAGTAGGATGATTTTCAGCCCAATCCCTGCTCAGAGGTGCCTTAACAATGCAGTCCTTCCTTTGGGACGTAACCAGAGAAATAAATTCTGATATGTAACAGCATAGTATTTAATTTGGTTATTTATGAACCGGAATACAATCACGTCAAGCTTTTGGGCATTTTGCAAAAGAGTGCCAACTAATTTCAAAAGTGATCATATGATATCAACAATTTCCAACTGCTGGATTTTTTCCATCTGTTGAAACTATATAAAATTACATTAAAAAAAACATGTTGTAAATTTAATTTATCAAATATGAATCAAATTAGATAGGCCATTATTTGGTAGAGATAGGCCATTAGATAGCTGAAAGACTTGAGGAAACTTGATTCTGTAAGATATTATTTCCTATTTTGTAATAGCGGTCTACATTGTGTGTGGGCCAGCCATGGAAGAACATAGGCAGAAATGGAATTATATTTTGTCTTATATTGAGTACCAGATATAGCTCACAGCTCCCATTGCTTTATATATGCTTGGCAATTCTAGCTCAGCTGAGTACCTCTGTGTTTGAAAGTATGAACGAAGGAGACACTCAACAGGCAAGCCTGTGTGTCACATTCATCCACAAGTACAGGGTGAAGCCTCACCATGGACTGTCTGTGAATCACAACAAAGTGTGGGCTGCAGTTCTGAACAGAAAAGGAGTTGAGTTTGAACTTATCGTGCTGCTCGGATCAAAACCTTTCAGGGAACTGAACTGCAGATGACAGTTCTCCACCTTTGTAAAGGCTTGAGGAGAATATCCTTTCTGGCGCACTGTATGAATGGAAGAATGACAATAGTTCAGCCAGCTAAAGAAGCCTAGTGTTGAACCACTTGAGAGGATATTGGCTTTGAGAAACCCAATATTTGATAACAGTGATGAGGAAAGCCAAGAGTTCCCCACAGTTCTCACTTCACTGCAGGTAATTTCAATCTCCTCCTCTCTCCCTTTCACCCCCGCACTAAATATACCCCACGCCACCAGTTTTTTTCAGGCTGTTTTAATGAGCTAAACAGTTGCTAATTAGTGCTGTAAGCAAAGAGATTTTGAAAACTTCACAGAATTGAGACATATTTATTTTTAACCATGCTAGTGATGTTCCTAGATGCTGAAAGTACCATGCCATTTGACCACCTACTTTATATCGTTACTTTCACCTTTGTTGTTCTATTTTAAATCAGCCTTACATGTATAAAATTAATCACCCTGTAGTTGCCAATATTATCAAGGAAAGGATAATGTCACTTTTGATAATATGTGTCATTATTAATGGGGGACAACACAGGACTAACTCTAATATATCTCTTATAGGATCTTGTGATGTCTTTATAAACTGAACTTTAGGACAGCATCAAGCTCAATTCAAGATATGAAATCTCTTCTTTGTCTTGTGATATGAAAAACATTAAAAATGGTGAGGAACACACAAAAAATGCTAAAGGAACTAAGCAAACCTTCAGCCCAAAATGTGGACTGTTTATTCATTTCCAGAGAAGTTGCCCAACTATTGAGTTCCTCCAGCAATTTGTGTGTGTTGTTTCGGATTTCCAACATCTGCAGACTTTCTCAGATTTCAGACTGGTGAGGGCTGCTGCTGTCCCTGGGTTTTGGCAAAGGGAGAACTAAAATCGGTTAATTAAAGTTCCCACTTATCAGTAGTCAAGGTTGAGAGATAGCAACAACAATGGCTTTTGTAAGTTTCTGTAAAGAGGCAGAAGAAGTTAAAGATGGGAGTTACCAGGGGTTTATTTTAAATCCTTTCTTTGGTGTTATCACCAGATTTGCTCTTTTATAATCAGCTGAGTGAACTTCAGTTGACAAGATGTTAAAATGATGGACTGGGATCAGTTAGTTCCTTTGTCACACCAAGGGTAGATAATACAAAATATTTTAAGTATTAGGCTTTTAAAGGCAATTGGATAATAGTGTTGTTACTTGGAAATGGTATGCAGTATTAGATTGGGACAACTTTTCAGAAAACCTGACACAGAACTGTTCAGCAACATGCATGTGAGACAAGCGGCTGCTCTTCTGCAAAGGGTCTTCCATGCTTTCCTTGAAAATGGTACTAACAGTTCACTTTGTCAGCTGAACAAACGCCATAATCTAACCAAATATTCTGTAGTCTTGAGCACATGATTACAAGCTACCCGAACTTCATCTGTTTCTGATGCTTATAAAGTTGTACTGCCCACTTTGCATAACTTTGATAAGTTAATGAAGCTTCAAGATCACAACTGCGTTCCATTGTGAAAAGTAACGTTGTTACAATGTTAACCTGCAGAAATTAGAATGACATACTTAAAATTTCTATATATTTAAATGCAATTAGCTCATCCCTTCCAGTGCAGTAATCAATCTAATATATTTTTGTAACCAGGACATGCTGTACTTTGAGTTTTACCATTCGAGAGTACAAGCAAAATTATATCAGATTTGCACAAATAGAAAAGAAACAAGGTCATTTGAAAAATAGTTGAGTTAAGACTTTTAAAAATATATTCCAGTTTTCAATAATTACATCATAGATTAAGATGTAATTATGCATAGTGCATTTCCTGTGTATAAGAAGGCGTGTATCCTTTTTGCAAATTGAATTGTTCAAACAAGTTTAGTCCTTCAAGCATTGTGCTAATCTTTTCAAGGGATTTTTTTTAGTGGAAAGAGTAGTTCACATAGATTTCATCTACTTAGTGGACTTTCGGGTTTTTACTTCTGATCATCATCTGTTGAGACATGGTAAACGTTGGCAAAAATAAATTAGATTAGTTCTCACTGTCTATTTCTTTTGGGAGACATACGGCATAAACGTAACAGTTAGGTCAGAAAATAACAATGACCTTGTACCAAAGATGTTATGTGTTTATCTTGAAAGCAGCAATCGCCTATTTCAGTGGAATTGTGAATTTGGAAGTTTTCTCAAGCTGGTTCTCATTGAGCAGGATGAGAAAGGACCACTGCATTCAGGGTGGAAACTAGGTGGTCTGTGGTGAAAATCAGTGGCACATTAGGGAAGTAAGTGCACAGGACTTTGTCAGATAGCAGCAGTCATATAAAGCGATGAATCAGGTTGATTAATTGCACATATACACTGAGTCCCTGTTCCCAGTCATTGTTGCTCTGCTCAGCAGATCTTACAACTTCTACGCTGCCTGTCTGGAGCATCAATCATATTATTAGAAATGAAGTGGGCCAGTATTAAAATAAAAATATAGGAGCCAATGGATCTAATACATCCAATCTAAATCACACATTGTGCAGGCTAAATATGCTATTTATAAATTCTGAACTCGTGGTTTAAAGAATTGTGTTTGAAAAGTACTAGCAATTTTTTCAATATATTGTCAAAAGATCTTGAGAATATAAAAAGGAATCTTATATTCATTTTGTGTGCTTTAGGGACGTGCTCCAATTAATTCATGATTTAAAATAAATGCTGGTTGATTACAAACACATGGGCATCTTGCAACAAATGGGAAACTCACTCAGAAGGAGAGGAGATTGAACCAAAGTGTAAAAAATTATGAGAGGCCTGGACAGGGTGACAAAGCAGGACATATTAGTAGAAAGCTCTGTGCTAGTGGCAAAGATGCAAATAAAAGGTAAAAGGACTTGAGGGAAGGTTCTTTTACCCAAAGGACGTGGAACACCACCACATGAACGAGCGGTTGAATCTGCAGCCTTCAATACATTTGAAGTGTATTATGATAAGTACTTGATTTGCCATTACCAACAAGAAACAGAATGTAGGATATGTCATTAACGCATTTTTTACTATCATGAAATGATGAGATGAATGTCTTCCTTCTGGTGACTTTTTTCATGATTCCATTAAGTTGTAAGTTATTATGTTGTCCCAGGGTTGGCAGAAGGCATACTAGAACTTTAGATATGTTCAAATGGTCCTGGAATATTGCAGTTAAGTCTTACTATATTGGGACCAGAAAGATTGCAGCCTTTTGATTTCTCTTTTTGCGTATTATAGACACTGGTCCATTGGTTAACAGGCAAACTTCCTTGAGACATAAAGATTTATACACAATGAATATCTTTTTCATTTTTATGGTTCTGCCACTACCAGCAAAGGGACTAGTTGTTGGCCCATTATCTATTAAACCTCAATATGTTTTCCTCATGTTTAAAACTGAAAACAGTTAGTCACATTGTAGCATGAATTTCTGAAAACAACCATTGGAGTACAGTGAGAAAATTAACATATAGATGGAATAGTACTTGATCAGAGTCATGTACGACTGGTGAAAAGATCTCATCGCAAAGTTGCTTTAGTTAGAAAGCAGTGCTGACAATGACAATACTTAGAAATAGGAAAATAGCAGAAATATTTGTAATAGTTGGCATAATAAAGTGATAGCAGAAGTAATTGTAAAAATGGATAAGAGGATAGTGAACTAATACCAGAGTGGAAATAGTTATAAAGGATTATTTGGGGAGAGGATTTAATAAAATTGAGATAATGCTAACAGTCATTTTGTACTACCACTACGAAGTTCAACTCTTTCATTCCCAATGCAGCCTGGGTCTAGGATAACGCCTTTAGGACCAGTGCACTGGAATTAACATGGTAAACACTAATGGATTCTAGTTTCCTGGAATGCAAGACAAATAAAAGAACAATTAAAATCTCTAATCCTTGAATAGACTTTTCCCTCGTGACTCCAGCCAGACCTCCATTTTACCACTCCACCATGGTGACCACAGTGTATGTGATCAATAGTAATCATCAGCTTCCAGTCTGACCTGCTCTATCACTCTGTGTCCTACTACTGGGCAAGAGTGAGTTTGGTTTGGTATTGATGCCAAACCATGTCCATTTCCTATTAGCAGCACTGGTTTGTCTTCTTAATCCTTCTAAGCCTACTCTTTTGCACATTAACCCACTAAACCTGCTGCTTCATCCACTGATCTATTAAAACCTGTTGTTTCTGAATTAATCCTCTTTCCCTTCTGCTTCACATATTAATCCTCTAGCCCTGCTAATTCACACATTTTAAACCTGCTGTTTTGCCCCACAAACCTTTAAGGATAACAGACCCACTTGAAGAGCACTCGAGCTCTGTGGTGCTGCGTATTCTCAGATGATCGTCTACGTAATTTTTCATTAGAATATGATCAGACTCATTTAATTTCCAAGGATAGAGCAAATTTTGGCATGTGTGAACTTTAACATTATTGGTTTTATTTTATGACATGTGAATATATTTGAACAATTAAAAGCAAAAAAGAGAATTCATTAATCCAAGGAACTGCTGCATTTCTTTTGATCGTCCAATTTAGGCTATTTTCAGGTTTGTAATGATATCACTCCTGCATATCATTCAGGGATCATCGAGTTCAGCTCATTAACATCATTCTCCCCATTTTTAAGGACAAATATCTTGAAGGGAATGTGCTGCAATATTTGTTTTACTGAATTAGTAATTGCTCATGACACCTTTGAAGGAGATGTCATGTTGATGTCTCAGTCTGTAATAGTACAAAGCAGGATGCAACTACTGACCTAGAATGCCTTGCAATTTTAACTCTATACAGTGATTAAGCTTCTTTACATTATGTACCTTGGAGGATCACCCAAGACAGTTTTCACAATTATGTTTTCAATGGTCATCACTAAAATACTCAGTGGATGGTTAAAATGGAGCACAGAATCCATATCCAAATGGAGAATTGTGTTTATATTTTTGGTTACCAATTGAAAGCATTGGTCATTTATTTTACAGTGCACATATAATCCTGAGGAAATTATTGAAGCAGCAAAACTACTGATGCTCTATACACATGTACATGTAGTCATTCCAATAAGAATTGTATCTAGTCTGAAGAATTACTTTACACTATAATGTATTATGTGCCTAATAGTTCTGTTCCATATACTCAAAACACATGCACAGTCTTAAAATTACTGAAATAGTTTGCATGAATTAAATTAAATGTATTGCTTACCTTGGATCCCCGTTCATTAAAAATTATTTCAACGTCTAAAATTTTACCAAATTGCTGTTAAAAGACAAGAAAGACAGTTATTAGAAATATTATAGCTAAAACCACATTTTACAAACTTCAGCAGCAACTCTTCTCATACAGAACTGAAAAGCTTCCTTGCAAATCTATCATTTGTGCTGAAGGTAAGCAGAAAATTTAGTCTGTACAGGACATTTCAACACAGAAGCATCATGTGTGGAGAGGTACTGCACCTCATTAAACCACATTTCAGTATTCAGTTCTGTTCTGTTTAATAATAGATTTGAAGATGAATTATATTGATAATAGGATTATCTCTGCAACACAGAAGTAAAGTGCTGTAAATTTCTCTTAAAATTTGTCAGGTAATTATTTATTTGTTCATTTAATTAATGCAGAATGAACTAATTTTTAAAAAACTTTTCAGGTTAAACCATAAAAACATTTTAATTATTAAGAGTGTAAAATGTATTCCATATAAATGTACACATTTGGGTTATATTTATGAGCTTGCTCTAAATTAGGAGAGAAGGTGTTTTCATGAGTCTTTTATAAGATTAAAATTAAAGGATTTAAATCCATGTGATAAACAAGATTTAAAGAAAAGAACCCCAAAATTTGTTTAGACAAGTGAAAAATATTATATGATCCAGGCATAATTGTAATCATAAGTCACTTACTCAGCCTCAAAACATTAGAAAGTAACTCTCAGTCAAATACGAGGCAACTTTTTTAAGGAAGAAAATCAACAGAGAACAAACATGATGGCAACAAGTGAGATAAGGAAAGCACACTCTGATAGAACATAATTATATGAGCTTGTTCTCCTGGATGAGACATAATCATTCAATCTACCTCATGTCCATCCATTAGTAAACGGGCATGGTTTTAGCCATAAGATCATTTGGAAGAGTATGAGTGGAATAATGAACACCAAGTTGATGTTTAAGTAGTTCTATAAAATAACAATTAATTTCAAAGTAATCTGTAGGGTTTAAACCAATGAAAGTTTCCTTTTCTAGCTGATAATTAATGCATGAACATACTATTTTGAGAGTTACTTTTATTCTTGAAAAAGCTTGGTGTTATATTCAGTAAGGCACTAATATAGAACAACAGGTACAAAACATAACTGGAGCATTAAACATGTGATACAGAAATGAAAAATACAGGGAAATAAGCTTTGCAGCAAATAACTAGCTCCGGCAGGCGATACTGGGTTTTAGTTCTTGCTGCGCATACAATATACTGTAATAATGCAGCTTGAAGATGTTATTATAAGGAGATCGTTGCTGGTGTTTTAGTAAGTTGTTTTGAGTAAGTTGAGTAACAATCATACTTGAGTAAATTGTTCAGTTTGTGGAAACTCTGTAACAGTTGCAACAAAGTGTGACATAGTCTCGATGCTCAAGGCTTTGTATTTCCAAGGTTTCTCTGCTCCCTGGGTCTTTCTGAAAAGTAATATACAGATCCAGCCATTGTGATCCAAGTTTAACTCCAATCTCTCCCATCAGAGGATCCCTTGACCCAGCTTTTGTGACCTCTGGGTAATCCTCCAAACAACCTACTTACTTACATGCATGTTTTTTTTCTGAGGTTAAAAATTACCTCATTTTGTTGGATCTGAAATACCACTGCATTTCAGAAATGAAATATATAATACTAATATGCTGCTAAGGATATTTCTCCTGAAGTAATTTTATCCAGGTATTCTCATTAAACAAACATTAATGTACTGTGCTCATAACCAAGCATTTCTAGGAAGAGTGATTAAAACACATAATCTTTTTTTATTTCCTTAGTTTTTATACCTAATTACAGAATATTGTTCTCTGTAAATTAATTTTCAGTGCCAGTATTTTATCGACATTTTATAGTCTCCAGAACTGCTCCTGTGTTTTTTAAATTTAATTTTCTAATATACTGCGAGGTAAGAATGTTTAATATTTCATCATGAATAAACCTTTTAGTTAAAGGTACAACAAACAGACTTTGCAGAAAAAACAGCAATATTGCATTTGGAACTCCTGAATACATTTCCATTACTGAATACTGTTTTGTTTTCCCACATCATTGATACCTTCACTAATATGTTCCCGCAGATGATTAATTGTGTTGATTAAACAAATCAGAGAAGTGAAAGGAGCAACAGATCATATCTCTAATTTGAGAAGTCTGTGAATTTCTGAGTGAATGAATGAAACAGTCTTGTTTTTGGCTGGAATCAATGCTGTTGCCAGAGTTCATGTTTAATGCTTACAGGATTCAACAACTACTTCTGATGAGTGAATACAATTGTGTCAGAAAAATGTTAGCTCATAAAATGGTAACAGCTTCCAGAACTACTTTTGTACTCAATTACATTTGCACATTTTGCCATTTTTTATGATAGTTTAGGAAGCGACTCCACAACAGAAAAATAAGGATTTCTGGAAATATGCTATGAAACAGATTGGTGAAAAATAAATATCCCACATTAAAGATTTTTACCCATTTATTGATGAAAAAATGGGTGATCCATATTCAAGGTGCACGGGTGTTAGTCCTAATCCCAAATTCCAGGGGTCAGTTTATTCAACCCAAACCCAAATATATACACCAGAGGCACAATGGCTGCAAAAGAACTTGTCTGCTTCACAAAAGGGATGGTTCAGGCCTTTACCATATATAAATCAATGGTCACTGGTCCCTGAATTTTGGAATTTGTTGAATGTGGGCACCTCGAGAACCCAATGGCTCAAACTATACATACAAAAAATATTTTTTTAAATTTTTCCTTTTTGAATTAAAGTTTCTATTTCATTAGGTTTCGGCAATAACATTGTTTGACCCAATTTATCTCTTAAATGAGCCCTTAATTGGAAATAACAAAAAAGAGTGTTGTTTGATATTTTGTATTTATTCTTTAATTGATCAAATGACATTAATATACCTCCTTCAAAACAATCTCCTATATATCTAATCCCTTTCTGAAACCAATTGTATAAAAGTTGGTTATCCATTGTAAAAGGAATAAGTTTATTTTGAGTTAAAGGTGATATTGAAGGGATAAAACAGAAATCCAAACTGAATAAATATCAGAAAGAATTCATAAAAATTGCATTGGCAGTAGCCAAAAAGGCTATTGCAGTTACTTGGAAATTGGATTCATACTTAAGTATAGATCGTTGGAAGAATGAAATTTTTAGCTGCATTCCACTTGAAAAAATTACTTACAATTTAAGAGATAAATATGAAATATTTCTGAAAATTTGGCGCCCTTATTTACAAAAGATAGGATTAAATATATAGGTGCTCCGAAGTTAAAATTATTGGTTATCTGGGGAAATAAATAAATATATATACTAAAGCTATTATGAACTCCATGGAGCATGTGGGGATCTTCCGATATCCAGGCATTCTTTCTTTCTTTCTTTTTTCTTCTCTCTTTTTTTTCCTCTTTCTACAGGGATATGTTAGGAGGGAGGGGTTAAGGGGAGGGGGGAAGGGTTGATAATTTTTTTTTACAATTTTTTTTCCTTCTGTAACCTATTTGAAAATTCAATAAAAAAATTATATATAAAAAAAGAAAGAACCCAATAGCTACCCCTAATTCATTTTAAGAAGGTTGGGGTGAAGTGACTTGATTTGCTGGAGCTTTCCTGGTGAAGGTACTCACGTGTGCTATTGGGACGAGTTCAACAGGTCAGAATTTGGCTTTGTTTGCTTTGCTGTTGAAACATTTACATAAGTATTGTTCACCTGGCCACAGTGGTGTTAGAATTGTTTTCTTCCTCCTCTAGTTGATACCAAATTCCTTCTCCTAGGATCTATCGGCAAGGCAGATAATGGGGAATTCTGTTCTCCCATGTCTGCTGAGGGGACAGGCAGTGCTGGGAAATTATCATCCCACACATCCAGGTAATGTTACATCTCAAAGCTCTGGCCTCTATTGCAAAATTTGGACTCAAAAATGAATGCAAGCTTAGGCTGTATCAGATAGCAAGCCAAACATCACAATATTGCCATTATTGTATTTTGCAGCATTGTTAGACCATTTAGATTTTGGTTCTTAAAATAACAAGTTGGGCAGCAATTCTTTTGGGAAAATAGATTTGAATAGTTTGATGGTTTCACATGTAAATGTAGTTCCTCCCTCCCAACCACTCTTATAGGGCTTTGCACAGGTAGCTACAATGTTGGAGTAAAAACAGAGAAAATGACTTATACATGGGAAGCAAGGTTGGTGAAGAAATATTGCACAAAGCTTTGACTACAGTAAATCTCATCAAACATCCAAATCTTTGCTGGCTTCCAAGAACACAGAAGAAATGGGCCTTTACAAACATAAAACTCATTGATCCATTCAGACAGGTTCTTAACAAAAAAAACCTTCTGTTTTCTGTAACATTAATATTTTTCCTCTCCCTCTTTATTTTGTTTTTGAGGGCATCATTTTTCTGTCCAATTACTGCATTATGTTTTAAATCTTAATGAACCCTTTGAGACAAGTAGAGATACTCATTGCAATCTCGTGTCTTTTCTGTCAGGATGTAATAAGAGCTTTTATCATAAATGGCTAATTACTACAAAACTTGCATTTTAATTGCTGTGAAAAGTCCATGAATTCTATTTTCTGCTAGGGTAACAGTAGGCTGAACGTGCTTAGTTGACACATAAGAACACAGCAGTGAAGAGAGAGAAATCTGTGAACCTCATTCTTAATGATTGCTATTGTCAAAATGCAGCTTGCAGATTGTTTAAGTGAGATCCACTACAATTTTTTTTTAAAGAAATGAAACCAATCAACCGTTTCATGGTAACGGGAAAGCAATGTTTCCGAAGTAAAGGTTGGTTAGGTCATTTTATTACAACACAATCCTTTTAGGTTCACATCAGGCCAAGTGGTAGCAGATTTATTTTTCTCTGATTGAAGATTGGTGTCATATGAATCTTTATGGGCACTAGTTTTTAAAATGTAGCTTTAACGGGAAGGATAATTGCATTGAACTATCAAATAAATTGTCATCTGTATGCCAAAGAGTAAACTATCAGCTGGGTGTAATGCAACATTGATGCTCCACACAGTCATTGTAACAAAGTTACAGAGAGGATGAATGGAAACTCAGCCTTCTCCATTAACAGGTGTATCAAGAACACTACAGCTCACCATCTGATTTCCTGTAAACGTCTGTGAACATGTACCCAAGCCCTTGTAGGTGGACATAACAGTGCAGCAGCTGAGTTGTGGGACAGGTGACTAATCACAACAACAATATGTACTGAATATGACCTTTTCCAAAAAATATAAGTTCTAATCAGATCAGAACTACTGGATGTAGCCACTGTGGCCGTGACACACAAATGGTGTTTTGGCAGTCCCACAGAATATGGCAACGCTGATAAAATATAGAACACATCCCGGCCTGAAATAACTGTTCATTCTTCTCCACTGATCTTGTCTGATCTGCTGTGCCCCTCCAGCATCTTGCGTGTTTTTCTGAGCACATAACAACACCTGTTCCTCTACAAATGTGGTTGTACCATTGCAGAAATACATTCCCTTTCCTTAACAGCATGTGGATTTATTTCTCCAATTCAGATTCATGAAGGAAGCACCATGCAGAAGTGAAATTAGCAATGTGCATCTCAGATTGGCCCTGGATGGTTTCCCTTCCATAACATGAGTACAAAACTAATGGCCAGGGAAGAACTTATTTGTCCATCAAACTTTTATGATATCTGCAGCACCATAACCAATTCCCCATCTCTAATGCACTGGAGGTAACAACAGGAGGGGAAAATTCCGAGCACCTAGGGAAACAGCATTCTCCTATTCCTTTAACTGGCATGAACAAGCCTTGGAGATCATATGGCTCTGTTACTCTAACTTTATCAATGGAATATTTGCCCAGATTGAGAATGATTTCAACTTTCTCTGGAGAACTGCAAAAAATTAGTACCTACATCCCAGGGATTCATCATTCCCTGAAATGCTGCCTAACAGTCAATCCATTCTAATCCTCGAATCAAGCTGTTAGTCCTTCTTCAGTTCTTAAGAAGGAAATGAAGGTCTCACTCATTCTGGATGGTTGTAAATAGTCTTGACATCAGCAGTATAGATCACAGTTCAAGTCTTCATACTGTAATGATTTTAATTTCAGCAACTAATATCTGTTTCTATATATTACAATCTAAATAGAGAGCATAGAAAAGAAAATATATCACACTAGCGCAAAGGAAGGAATACTAGGGTCTTGATTAGTCCTGGGTGGATGGAAAAAGAAGAAGCTATTAGTCCTGGTGAAGGGTCTTGGCCCAAAATGTTGACTGTTAATTTCTCTCCTTAGGTGCTGCCTGGCCTGTTGAGTTCCTCCAGTATTTTGTGTGTGTTACTCTGGATTTCCAGCATTTTGCAGAATCTCTTATGTTATGAAATGAAGGGCTGTTAAGGGAATAGTCCGAGGCTGAGGCTGAACAACTGTCAGTTGTGCTAAGGTGGTTTATAATTGCAGCCATCTCATGAAGTCCAGAATGATCAATTCTTAAAACTGTGACCAACTGGAAAGAATGTACAATTTCCAAACATTTACCTTTGACCTAATGAAGATCACTTTTTCCACATTGAACCAACGTACACTGTCTTCATTGTGACTACCACTTTTTGAATTTAATCCCCCGTGGTAACAACCAAGCTGCGTAATTTTCTTAAAATAGAAGAGGTATGAATCAAGTATTTTCAGTGAAAAAAAATCATAAAGCTTTCAGATGAATTGGCAGATAAACAACACACCGTCGCAGAATTTAAAGTATTTTGATGCTTTTCACTGTGCAGTAGTGTCATGCAAGATATATCCATGTGCATACATATATCATATATCAAAAATCTGCCAGCTTCTTAGTTCATGATAAATTCATATGGTCACATTAAACTTGCTGTAGTCATATCTATGCCTGTTGGTGTGGTCTAGTGTCATCAGTAAAGGAATGAAGCAATTACAGTTCCACAGGTTCACAAAGGCCAGTGTGTCCAATATTTTACTGAGGCAGTCCCTTGGGATTAAGGATGACTTACACCCACATCAGTTTTGTGTATTCTGAGGTGACTTATGAGGCTGATATAGAAACTACCTGCTCTTCAACTGAAGCAGCAGGAGGTGGCTGAGGAGGCAAATGTTCGGTAGTTTGCTTGTGTCAAGATTTAAAAGACAACTCTGTAAGCAGCAACGTTCTTTTAAATATAGCCTAAGTCCTTTGTAGGCAGTCTTTTCATTCAGTTTCCCTGAACTATTTCCTGAAGCTTCCACCGATGTGATAATATCTGTCAGAATCAGCACCAGGTATAATATCACAGGCGTATGTCATGAGATTTGTTATTTTGTGGCAGCAGTACATTACATTACATAATAATTAAAAATGTAAATTACAATAGGAAATATACATAAAAGAGAGCAAAAAATATGAGTAAGGAAGTGTTCGTGAGTTCATTGTGCATTCTGGAATCTGATGGAGTAGGGGAAGACGCTTTTTCAGAAACGTTGGGTGTGTATCTTCAGGTTTCTGCACCTCCTCTTGATGGTAGCAATGAGAAGAGGGCGTGCCTTGGGTGATGCATGCCCGTAATGATGGATGCTGCCTTTTAAGGTATTGCCTTTCAAAGATGTCCTCGATGCTGGGCAGGCTGGTGCCCAAGATGAAGCTGTCCAGATTTACAGCTCTCTGCAGCTTTTTCCAATCCTCTGCAGTGACCCTTCCATTCCACGTGGTGATGCAGCCACCCAGAGAGCTTTCCAGGGTATAGCTGTAGTATCTTGTGAGTTTCTAGTGATATACCAAGACCCCTCAAACTCCTAATGAAATGCAGCCGCTGAGCTGTCTTATTTATTTAGTTAGGGATACAGTATGATGTTTCAGCCCTTCAAGTCACACTACCCCAACAATCTCTCAACCCTGAGTAAACCTATGCTAATCACAGAACAATTTACAATCATCAATTAACCCACCCTTTGTGCCCTTGGGCTAAGGGAGGAAACCAGAGCAGCAGGGGAAACACACACATTCCACAGGGTGGACGTACAGAGACTCCTTACAGAATAGCACCGGCATTTAACTCCAGACTTTAGAACACGCTGAGCTGTAATAGTGACACACTAACCACTATGCTACTGTGGCGTCCATCCCTTTGTAATTGCATCAATATTTTGGACCCAGGACAGATCTTCAGAGATGTTGACACGCAGGAACTTGAAAGTACTCACACTTTCCACTGCTTATTCCTCGATGACGATTGGTGTGTGTTCACTCGATTTCCCCTTCCTGAACCCTACAATCAATTCCTTGGTCTAACACTGAGTGGCAAGATTGTTGTGTGACACCACTCAACCAGCTGATCTAGCTTGCTCATGTACGCCTCTTCATCACCATCTAAAGTACTGCCAACAGTAGTTGCGCCATCAGCAAATTTACAGTGTTTGAGCTGTGCATAGCCACACAGTCATAGGTGGAGAGAGAGTTGTGCAGTCGGCTAAGCAAGCATTGTTGAGGTGCGCCAGTTGTCATTGTCAGCAAGGAGGAGATGCTATTTTGACCCACATTGACTGTGGTCTCCCGATGTGGAAGTCAAGGATCCAGTTGCAGAGGGAGGTAACGAGGTCCAGGTTTTGGAGCTTATTGATCAGAACTGAGGGTAGGATCGTGTTGAATGCTGAGCCGCAATCAATAAACAGCAGCCTGTCATAGGCACTGCTGTTGTCCAGGTGATCTAAGGCTGAGTGGAGAGCCAATGAGGTTGTATCTACTGTAGCCCGTTTTGTGACAATAGGCAAACTGCAGCTGATCCAGGTCCTTGCTTAGGCAGGAGATGATTCTGGCCACGTCCAAACTCTCAGAGCACCTCATCACAGCAGATGTGAGGGCAAACTGCGTGATTGTCTTTGGGGCAGCTTACCCTGCTCTTCTTGGGTACTGGTATGATTGTCACTTTTTGAAACAGTTGGGAATGTCCAACTGCTGCAGTGAGAGTTTGAACTGAAGATTTGCCCATTATTCTGATCTGCAAGACATTTGTCTGAAAGTATGTTGGAATACAGTTCCAAAGAACTTTGAAAAGGCATTGGGTATGTAGTTGTAGTGGAATAATTTGCAAAGCTAAGCAGGAAAAGTTGTGTTTGGACTATATGTCAAGTCTCTGAAAGACCATCACAGCACTACAGGCTGAATGATATTCACTGTCGTAAAGTCTTTTGCCTAGATATTCAACCCTGTGTGTAATAGCATGAATTATACTACTCAGATACGTCAGCATGTTCCTGAATTTCATTCTCCGGAAATCAATTATATAACAATGTTAGCACCATTGAGCAGAATGAGTTTATAGGCATGTGATTCTAAATACTGCTACATCTGTTTCTCCCCCTATCTTGAAACTTCACTGTAGTAAGATGCCAATCGACTAGATTCTTGGCCTTTGTCAGTTTGACACTGAGCTAGGCTTTTGGGAAGGGCGCTGGGATGACTAGTATCTTTCCTTTTACTTCTTGTAGAAGTCAATGGCCTCCGCTCAGCATTTCACTGGAACTGCCTGGCTATCATCAAACACTCAGAAACACAGCAGATCATTGGTGCAAGATTCATGTCTCATTATTTCACAGCAACACACATGTTCCTCACGGTGCTGCTTCACAGTAAGAGTTGTTAAATTATGGAACAGGCTACAGCCTTGTGCAGCAAAATGAGATTTAGTTGACACTTTCAAAGGATTCTGTACTCAAACGGCTCTGAGGACAGATGAGCTTGCTGACAAGGAAGACAAAAATGAATTTTGTTCTGAATAACCTTTCTGTTATCTGACCCACACCTTTCCAGTCAAAAAGGAAGCCAATAACCAACTGGCCTTTAGATGGTTGACTGGTGGAGTGTGGAAAATGACTTCTTTTGTGCAAAGTAGAATTTGCCTTTATTAGTACAGTTCAGCATCCCCCCATTCTGCCCTTCCCCTCTGTAGAGTTAGGTTTTTGATTGGCTGACCTGTAAAAATAATCTTACCTCTTTATCCTTTCAAACACGTTAAGCACCTTTATTAGATTGCTCTTAACCTTCTCTGCTCTGGTGACCACAGTTCTATTCTTCAAATCTCTCATAATTGCTTCCTCGCATTCCTGGAGTTATCCATCTTTGAGATGTAACATTAAATTAGAGACATATTGGTCCTCTTAGGTAGAGATTAAATATCTCCCTGCATTACTGAAGAACAGGTGAGCCTCCCTAGTGTCTTGGCCGAAAGAGCAAGAGCAAGACGTTCAGCGCGTTGAGCCTGTTCTGCTGCTCAGTTAACCCATGGATGATTATTACCTCTGCTGCATTTGTAGGAAAGTAACATCAGCAGAAGAGAAGCCCATATTTATCCACACCACCAACCCCTCTAAAGCAGATTGACTAATCATTTATCTCATTGCCTTGTATTGGATTGTGTGCAAATTGGCTAATGTGTCTGCCTAGTAAACAACAGCAAATGCACTTTAAAAGTAATTAATTGGTTGTGAGATGAAAGATACTATTAAAGTAAGTTCATTCTTTACTAAATATACTGTACATCACAATTATTTTTCCCTTTAAAATCCATTGTAAAGTGGTGAGTTTTCAGCACGTCACATATCCCTATAGCATGTCCAGGCCAGTATCTCTGAGAGTAGAAAATCCGATAGGCATGATTCTCAAATACACAGCTTTCACCAGCAATTCCTTTTTCGTTTTAGGCACTAATCGAAATGCTGCACAGTTGTTCATATCGAAGAGGTTTGACTTTGTCAGAATCATCTGGAAGCGGAAAGCAAAAAGGCGAAGATGCAAATTCTGATGGCCAGTCCCAGAAATTAAATATTCCGTACTTCACAGCTCCTCCAGCTACTTAACTCTGCTCATTTCTGTTGATATTGGCAACTGATGCACTACATTATGCATGCTTTACATTACCAGCGGCTCTAAGAATTTAAGAAATAGAAGTTCGATGACTCCACATCTCTAAGTTGTGTGGTTAATCATGGCCCCTAAAGATGCATCATTATCTAGCACATTCAAAGTTGATCCTCTATCTCATGTCCACTTGTCACCCAGATGACCCCTATGTCTTGATTCTCCAGGTGATCAGAAATTTATCAGTCTCAACCATGTATATAATGAGTTGGAGAGAAAAGGACAAAGCTGAAATTATCAACACAAGGGATTCTGCAGATGCTGGAAATCCAGAGTAACACACATAGCACTTTCAGTTCGTCCACAATAAGCAGGATTTCTTGGAGGCCAACAATTTTAATTACACTCCCCTTTCCCATTCCAACATATTGTTCCACGCCTCCTCTACTGCCACGATGAGGCCACTCTCGTATTCTGTCTGGATAGCCTCCAATCTGGTGGTATGAACATCGATTTCTCTAACTTCCAGTAACCTCTTCTCCACATCCCCTTCTCTTTTTTTTCCTTTCCCCAGTCACTTCACTTTGCCTCAGTTGTCCATCATCTCACTCTGGTGTCCCTCTTCCTTCCATGGTCCTCTCTCCTCTCCAATCAGATTTTTCCTTCTTCACCCCCTTTATGTTGTCCATGTATCATTCTTAATTCACTCCCCTTACCTGGCTTTAGCTATCACCTTCTAGCTTGTACTCCTTCCCCTCCCCCCCCATCTTCTTTTCCTGTCTTCTTCCCCCTTCCTTTCCAGTCCTGATGAAATGCCGACTATTTATTCCTTTCCACAGAAGCTGCCTGACCTGCTGAGTTACTCCAGCACTTTGTGGGTGTTACACAAGAAACTGAAATTACTAACTTGTGTCAATTTGGACCACTGAACAGATTATGGTAGCAGTAAAAAAAACTTATTTTTTGATGTAAGGGATGTAGATTTTGGAAGCAAAGATTTCAGGAACTTCCTTTTTGGGGGGACAGACTTTGAGGGGGCAGAAGTTTGGGTTGGCAGACTTCAGAGAGATGGGATTTGAAGAGATGATTTCAGTAAGTTTTTGGGAGGGTAATTTCAAGGAGACACATTTTTGGGATTAGAATCAAAATCAGATTTATCATCACTGACATGTTGCAACTTTTTTTTGTTTTGAGGCAGCAGTCCAGTGCAAGATATAAGTATTACAGTAAGTTACAAAAATAGATAAATACTGCAAAAGACAAATATTGAGGTGATGTTCAAGGGTTCATGGACCATTCAGAAATCTGATGGCAGCAGGAAAGAAGCTGTTCTTAAAACATTGATGGCAGTAATATCCTGTCAATAACTTCTGCCCATATTGTCACAATAGTTTTTGACTGAAATCATGGTGAAAATTATCATGGAGTCTACACTTTGAGATCTTTAAATAATACAATTATAGAATGACCACAGCATGGGAGGAAGCCATTCAGCCCATTGCATCTATGCTGGTTGTCTATCAGACCACCTTACTACATCCACCCTGGCCCATTTTCCACAGCCATGCCAACATTTTCTCACTATATTTTATCCAGTTTCTTCTTGGATGCCACAAAAGATCCTTCCTCAGCATTAAACTACTTCCTCATATCACTATCAATTTTCTTCCTCTATAGTTTATACCTTCAGTCTTCAAACTATTGGTCAATGGGAACAACCTCTCACTGGACTCTCTATACAGAGGCCTCATCATTTGTACACTTTTTCAGATCTTCTCCGTCTTCTCTTTTCTACTGATACAATTCCCTGCCTCTTTATTCTATCCTTGTAGCTACAGCCTGTCACTCCAGGAACCATATGTATAAATCTTATTTGCAGCCTCTCTAATGTCTTCCCATCCTACCTCTAATGTGGTCACCAGAATTGAATACAAGACTACAACTGAGGCTGGGCAATTGTTAAGACTCAGTATGACTTCCCGTCCAACAGTACCTCACAGGAACATGTTTGGCTCTTTATTTGTGCCAAACTAATTAAACTAGTAATTAGACACCTAATTAAGCTGATTCCAACACAATGTCCAAATCCCTCTGCACATTCAGGTGCCTATCTGACAGCAAAAGTTTTCAAGGCTATGGAAATGAGGTCATACTGGTTTCACTCTCCCCCATGTCCTTATCCTTGGTAAATACCAACACAAAGTATTCATTTATGTCTTTGTCCAATGATCTGCCTTCAGAAACTTGCTTTCTCCTTTACCCTTGAGTGGTTCTAACCAGCTCCTAGTTATCCTCTTTTGTATTGAATGCCTTGGGATTTTCCTTAATCCCATTTGCTGCCTCTATATCCCATGCTTCTATTGAAATGAAAGAGAATTGTGTAATTGTAGTTATTGTACAGTTTATGGACCATCCCCAAGGCTATTCCTTTGCACTACATCCTGGGTAATTTTGTTGAATATTAGGTCTGAAAGCCAACTGGTTGCCAGTTATAAAATCTGATTAATCAAAGCCTTTAAAACAATTCCGTTTGTCCATAAAAATGTTAGTATATTTTATTAATATCATTTTAAAAATAGATGTCACTTTGCTCCAGAAACTTTAGAAAGAACGTTTATGTCAGTGGTAAGATAAAGGAAACCATGCCTTATCTGTCTGTAACAGGAAAGAGACACAGAACAGATTTCCCTCGAGTCCCCTCCTCCTGCAGAGGTGGTAGGGTAAACTGTCTAGATGAGCAATTGAAGAAGATTAATATGGTCTCCATTATATAGTTAACCAGGATTCAAATAGATATTGAAAAAGCCTAAAATAAGAGGCCTCTGCTCAGATCACATTTTTGCCTCAAGGAGTAGGCAAAAGGGCTCATTATTTCATGATGCCTAGAATTACAGAATGAAAAAAGGATATATTTCCTTTTCTATGCCATCAGTACATTGAGCAAAGTGTGCAGTGTGGATTTGAATGGATAACTGTAACATCTTCCGATTTCCAATTGGGCACTCTTCCCCAGGCCAGGAACACTGACACTACAGAAGCAATAGTTGCAATTGGAGTGTGGATGCCATCTTCAAAAGAACTCATTTTCAATATGTGCATGCTGTGAGACTACTGCTAATAAAATGTGGGGTCAATTCTGTGATGGTGGGTTAAAATGAACAACAGAGTCATCGAGCACAGTTATTCTGCCTAGTTCCATTGACCTGCGTCCAGAGCATAGATATCCACTCCCTTCCTATCTCAATCCAAACTTCTCTTAAATGTTGAAATCGAACCCACTTCTACCTCTTCTACTGGCAGCTTGTTCCACACTCTCAACACATTTTGAGTGAAGAAGGTCCTCCTTGGGCACTTAGGTCTTCATCAGCCATAGCACTGAGCAGAGGAGATGGGATGTTATGTGACGTTCTATAAGACATTAGTGAGGCGTAATGTGGAGCGTCGTATGCAATTTTGATCGCCTACCCACAGGAAAGATGTACGTAATGTTGAAAGAGTACAGAGGAAACTTAAAAGGATGTTGCTGGAGCTGGAGGACCTGAGTTATAAGGAAAGATTGTATAGGTTAGGACTTTATTCCTTGGAATGCAGAAGACTGAGAGGAGATTTGATAAGGGTAAACAACATTATGGGAGTTATAGATAAGGTGCAAGCAGGGTTTTTCCATTGAGGCCGGATGGAACTACAACCAGAGGTCATGGGTTAAGGGTGCAAGGTGAAATGTTCAAGGAAAACTTCTTCCCTTAGGGGTCATGAGAGTGGGAAACGAGCTGGCAGCACAAGTGCTGCAAGCAAGTTTGATTTCCACATTTAAGGGAAGTCTTGATAGGTATATGGATGGTAGGGATGTGGAGGACTGTGTCCTGGTGTGGGTTGATGGGAAGTTTAAAGACAGTTTAAATGGTTTGGCACAGACTACATAAGGGGACTGCCCTGTTTCTGTGCTGTATCTCTCTATGACTCAGGCTCCTTTAAAATATTTCACATTTCATCCTTAACTTACTGCCTCTAGTTCAAGTTTCACCCACCCTCAGTGGAAAAAGCCTGCTTGTATTAACCTTATCTACATTCCTCATTAATGCTCAGCACCCCACCCCCCCCCCCCCGCGTTTTTGTTTCCAGTGATTTTAAGTAGATAAATAGTGAACAAGAGAAAATCTGCAGATGCTGGAAATCCAAAGCAACACACACAAAATGCTGGAAGAACTCAGGCAGCATCTACAGAAAGAGTACAGTCGATGTTTCAGGCCGAGATCTTTCAGCGGGACTGCGTAGGGCAATAAATAGTGAAAAACTGGTTGGATAAATAGCAAAGGAAGCATTGAATTTGAACTAACAATAGTGGACAGATCTACATACTGTATCTTGAAGGCAAAATCACTCAGAGCATCTTAAAGAGTTAAGAGCAGGATATTAGTTAAGATGGGACTCTGCTTGCTGGTGTACAAAAAAGAAAAGTTGTATATACGAGCTATAGCTTTAACTTTCTTATGCTTACTAATTATAATGATTCTACAGAAATACTTTTATGGAAACACAAGGTTGAAATATATTTGCCAGAAATGAAAAATTGGTAAACTGGTTTTCACTGTACTGAGGTACAGTGAGAAACTTTGTTCTGCATGCCATCCATACAGGTCATTTCATTCATTACAAACAAGAGAAAATCTGCAGATGCTGGAAGTCCAAGCAACACACACAAAATGCTGGAGGAACTCAGCAGGCCAGGCAGCATCTGGGAAAGGAGTACAGTTGGGCCAAAACCCTTCAGCAGGATATCAGTTCATCGAAGTAGGACCAGGGAAAGCAATAAAGAGTGCAGAATTAAGTGTTCCAGTTGCAGAGAAAGTGCAGTGCATACAGATGATAAGCCATAATGAGTTAGATTATAAGGTTAAGGGTTCACTTTCTTGTACTAGGGAACCGTTAAGTAGTCTCCTAACAGTGGACAGAAGCTGTCCTTGAGCCTGGCAGTATGCATTTTCAGGCTTTGGTAGCTTCTGAACTAGGAAGAAAGAAGTGGGGCACATGACCTGTTATCATAATAGCAATTCTTTCTTCCAAAACTATCCTATCTCATTCTAGGGTCTCTCACGAAGAACATCATTTTGGCATCCACTCTGTCAAGCACTCATAGATACTTTCATGTTTCAATAAAATCATCTCACATTGTTATGAACTTCACTGACTAAAGGCTCAACCTGTTGAAGCTTTCGTCATAAGACAATCTCTTCATTAGTGAAAGTTGCAGCAAGGCAGGGGTTAAAATGGCTTGCTGACACAATAGAGTGCAGACACTACACAGTCTTAAGCCGAATAAAACATTTGAGATTTGGACTCTCCTTTGTACAGTCTTTTCTGTGTGTGGAAATTCACTAAGGCAAGAGTCAAGATGATAAGCTTACAATGTGCAGACATAATTCAGTCATCTGGGTTGAACACAGCCCTTGAAAGCCGAATTCTCTTTTGCACAGTCTCTGCTGTTCAAGCATGGGAACCATGGTCACTTGGCATACCAAGACAAGATAAGGATACAAATAAATGAAGCAAGGCACACTCTAACTTACTTTTACTAGCTCCAATGTATTATTGACCAATAACCTGCAGTTCTTATTGGCTAGTAACACCTGTATTATTGTAGTGTAATTGGTGATTGATTAAGCAAATAAGGAATTTGAACATACACAAGGTTTTCAGCTGGTCAATATCTGTATCCAACTGTTCAGCTCTGTATAAAAATGGCATTAATTTATTCAGACTTCAGAACAGTTTGGTGACAGGGTCTAGGCTGCTCTCCTTGTATACAAGGAAATAAAGTGTGATTGAGGAACAAGTGTGGGTTACCAAAGCCCAGTTAATTGGTGACGACACATGCCAGGAATCAATGTGGTGAACCTTCTTTAAACTACTCCAATGCAAGTATAAATGAGTTAAAGGAGATTGAAGCTGTGTATGCCAGATACTAACGTAGCGAAAATTCACTTCTTCAGCATCCATATCCTTTGCAAGAAAGACAGATATCCTTTTTTCCAAATGGCTTACAGCACCTGCCTGGAAACTATTTTATGTAGGAGAAGGCCCAGATCCTGAGGATCCAGTAGCACTAATCTGTGGCCTCTCTCAGTTTTAACAACAGTTAGTTTTCTATTCTTCCCACTGCTTTTCTGTTTTTCTTACTGTTCATGTTGGTCAGCTTCTGAGGTTTACACCAACATGGAAGCCAGTCTTTAGCCATTTCAGATTCATCCACATGATGCTCTCCAATAACCTGCTCAGTAATGCTCAGCTGGGCCTTGCCTACAACATTCACCTCCAGTCCTCATTACAGTTCTGGTCCATATGCACAAAATGGAGCTGAATTCCCGAGGTGAGTAGGAAGTGTTTGCTTTTAACATGAAGGCTGCATTTGAATGAGTGTGCCATTAAGGAGCTTTACGGAAACCAAGTTCTTTGGGAATCAAATGGGAAAACTCTCCTCTCGTTCAGACTCACAATCAGGTTTAATATCATTGGCATATGTTGTGAAATTTGTTAAAAGTCATACTCGCTGAAGTTGAAATCATATCTCACATAAGGATTTTGGTTGTTCAGTGAAGTTCATTTTAGACTTAGTGCGAGTTCTTCACAGCAATATTTCATGCGAAACATCTTTCACTGCTTCATCAATAACATTCACTAAGGTCAGAAGTAGGAAAGCTCATTAATTAGTGTTCAATTTCATTCCTCATAGTCTGCACTGCTTAATTCCTCATATCTTCTTATGATACAGAAGTAGACCATATGGTCCACCATGTCTATGAAGGCTCCAAGAGCATTCATTCCTATTAGTCTTATTAACTCCATTTATTTTCTTGTAACTTATGTTTCCTCCAAAGCCTATCCATTACCCTTTATTGCTTGTCCCACAAAGCAGTGTAAGTGTTACTTTACAGAAGCCAATTAACCTACCAAGAGGTCTTTGTAATGTGGGAGGAAGAAGGTGCAAATTCCACATAGATGGCACTGGAGGTCATGATGAGTGGAGCTGTGTGGCAAGGTCAAAAACATAACTAAACTGAACAATTAAGAGCCACAGTTATCAAAGTTTAGGTGTCCTGCTGTGAATGATTCTTCTCTTGCTCCTCTGAAGCACTCGTACAACCAGTGAGGCTCAAATCAGTAGTGTGATGGAACGCTCTCCATCAGCTTGGCTTCCAAAAGCACCGAGGAAGCCCCAAAGCATCCAGAGCAAATCTTCTTACTTGATTGACAAGTTGTTCGCAACACTCAACAATTATTTCTTCCACCATTATGGTGACAGTGATCATCTGTAAAACATACTGCAGCAATGCGTTCAAAGTAAATTTATCATCAAAGTACAAATGTGTCACCATACACAACCCCGAGTTTAATTTTCCTTGTGGGCATACTCAGTACATCAAAGAACCATAACAGAATCAATGAAAGACTGCTCCCAACAGGGCAGATAAACAACCAATGTGCAAAAGACAACAAACTGTGCAAATCTAAAAGTGAAATAAACAAACAAATAAATAAACAATAAATAACAAGATCATGAGATGAAGAGTCCTTGAAAGTAGGTCCATAGGTTTAGTAATGGGGCAAGTCAAGTTGAATGAAGTTATCCCGACTGGTTCAGGAGACTGATGGTTGAAGTTAATAACTGTTTCTGAAGTTGATAGTGTGAGTCCTGAGACTCCTGTACTTTCTTCCTGATGGCAGCAGTGAGCAGAGAGCATGACCTGAGTGGTGGGCATCCCTGATAATGGATGCTGCTGTCCTCTGATAGTGGTCCATGTAGATGTGCTCAATGGAGGGGAAAGCTTTACCCATGATGGGCTAGGCTGTACGCACTACATTGCCTTTCAAGGGCATTGGTGTTTCCATACCAGGCTGTGATGCAACCAGTCATTACACTCTCCAGCAGACATGTATAGAAGTTTGTCAAAGTTTTAGATGTCATGCTGAATATCTGCAGACTCCTAAAGAAGTACAGGCACTGCCAAGCTTTCTTCATAATTGTACTTAGGTGTTGGGCCCAGGGCATGTCCTTTAAAGTGATAACACCAGGAATTTAAAGTTCTGTCTCCCTCTACCTTTGATCCCCCAATGAGGTGTCTCATAAACATAGAAAACATAGAAAATAGGTGCAGGAGTAGGCCATTTAGCCCTTCGAGCCTGCACCGCCATTCAGTATGATCATGGCTGATCATCCAACTCAGAACCCTGTACTTGCTTTCTCTCCATACCCCCTGATCCCTTTAGCCACAAGGGCCAAGATTAGACATCTAGTTTCCTAATTCTGAAGTCAATAATCACCTCCTCAGACTTGCTGACATTGAATGAGAGGTTGTTGTTGTGGCACCACTCAGATAGATTTTCAGTCTCCCTCCTGTATGCTGATTCATCACCGGCTTTGATTTGGCCAACGACAGGGGTGTCATTAGCATACTTCAATATGGCATTGGAGCTGTGCTTAGCCACACAGTCATAGGTGTAAAGTGAGTAGAGCAGGAGCTAGGCACATGGTTTGTAGTGCACCTTTGCTGATGGAGATTGCGCTGGAGATGTTGTTGCCAATCGGAACTGACTGAGGTCTGCAAGTGAGGAAATCGAGGATCCAATTACACAAGGAGGTATTGAGGCCAAGGTCGTGAAGCTTATTGATTAGCTTTGAAGGGATAATTGTATTCAAAGCTGAGCTGTAGTCGATAAACAGCATCCTGATGTATGCTTAATTGCTGTCCAGATGTTCTAGGGTTGAGTGAAGAGCCAATGAGATGACATTTGCTGTCAAGAATTCTTCAAATGCACCTCCCAAATCTCTATCTATTCGGACAAGAACTCAGGTTTGGGATAACAACACCAGCTTTAAGTCCCCAAGACAAGTCCCGGTTTGATATGTGAACACATCACCCTATCCTTCGGTGTTTCTGAGTGATAATTCCAGCTTTACCCAGTATAAGTGTGCTGTACATTCTCCACATGGGCTGTAGTGTTTTAGGAAAGAGCAAAGCTCCACACTGTAAGGGCAGTTAGGAGTGGCCATTAAACACCAGCAATGACCATATCCCTGGAGTAGAGAAGGCAAATGGCAATGTAATGTATAATTTATGAAAAATTATTTAGTAGCTGGAAAAACGTGGTATTTGTTACTGATATATAAAACATGCTGTTTATATTTCCCTGAAATATTTTTATTGCTACCTGACAGCTTCCTCTTGAGGATTACTACAACATTGAATATGATTTATCATAGTGCCCGTATTTACTTTTATGTAGTATTTTCAGCTAATAGCGCCTTCAGTCAGCCGGATGAAATATTTATATTAAAACCAATTATTATTCTAGATACTGCGCAGAAATAAGTCAAATATAAAAGCTACTTTAGTGTATTTTAAATCAGTCTGTAGTAAATGTTTCAAAAAATTAGCAATGATTTACAAGAATAATTATTATTCCATGAATCTGTAAATGTACCCATAGCATAACAGCCTTTTGGGCTAAAATTTTCTGCATTAATTTGTTAAGGGAAAGAAAATCTGTTTCTGGAAATGAAACAACATACATGGAGCAACTTTAGTCTAACCAGCCTAGAGGGGAATGAATGAGATTGGATAAAAAACTGGTTTTACTCTTCATTGAAATCACTGGAAGGTAATGATAAACTAGATCCAATGACAATGTTCCACATGATCCCATGGGTTTTCTGAGAGATGGATTAGGCTAAATTGGTCGCCAACTGATCTAACTCTACTGCATACTTGGTTATATAGAATGAGATATCCAATAATGAGGTTAGTTTGGGAATCTACTGACACTACTGAATCTACTGTAGACAGGCAATACACAACAGCCTGAGCTGCGCATTCCACCCAAACAGAGGGGCAGAATCAGTGTTTGCGGTTGCTGGCGTTCAGCCGTGCTCTCATCAGTAAATCCTGGACTCGCAGTTTATTTGCGACATGCTGGGTGACAACCATCTGTCAATGCCTCTATCACTCTGCTCAGACCTTGAACTCCACACGGAGCCCAGCAGCAGACATGCTGCGTCTCCCCGACAATACACCGGAGAGTCTGCCTCTCCTCTCCTGTGCCAGCCAGATCTGTCACACGATCAGAGACCCTGTTCGTTTGAATTTGAACCCTCGGCCCTGTAGAATAGTTAAAGAAGTTCAGTTTTTTTTAATATACTTATATTTCTAGCATTTTAATATGTTTTATATTTATTTTAGAAATATCAACTATTTTAAATGATAGTTATTAATAAAAGCTCTGAATATTGGTGATGTTAAAATGCTGCCGCAAAGCCAGAAACTATTTTGACAGGGCCTGAGGCCTGCCTCTAGCATTGTCTCCTCTCTAAATTTCTCAAGGGGTTCTGGACTGCAGCAGGACACTGGCTGAGGTTTGAGTGCTGCTGGGACCTCACTACACTTCACAGAACACCTCCTGGACGTAGAGGATAAGTTCATTTTACTTCGTTCATCCAGCCTATGGAAGTGTAAGTATGTGGGCCCAGGTTGATGGTGATGAGCTGTGTCTACGCCCAATTCTACCCATTGGATTGATTTTGAAGAGGAAACCCAGAGTCGGTGCTTATTTGCTCATCCACCCGCATAAGAACATCCTGACGTGAAAAAAGCAGTGTTTGTAGCTTGCCCATTTATAGCTCAAGTCCCTTTGGGCTTGTACTTAATGACTTTGAGATGCAGGGATTACTCAAATGCACAGTTTACCTTTGCTTTTAACGAAAAATGGTGACATTGGCATGACATGATATGGCACGATTTATATCCTAACATCCTCCTGATAGGTATGTGATAAAGGTTTGCCACTTAATATTTTGAGAATATATTGGCTCTTTGAATGAAAATGCATGAGAAACACATCAGTTTTTGCAATTGAACTCTGAGGAATCTGCATACATCACTTGATGAACTTTGGATTTGAATTCAAATTAGAAAGAAAGGCTTAGAAAAAGGGTGAACATACTTTTAATAATTCGCTATGAGAGGGTCGTGATTTTTTTTTGGATATTAGGACATGGCTGGTTACAACCATTACAAGGACAGCTACATGCAAACTCAATCCTAGTGGTTGCTGGGAGCAGGAAAAGACTAATGACATTCGAGTTGAAGTACATATACTTTGTAATTGAAAGTCCAAAAATTTGCATATATTTGAATTTTATCTTTGCCATTTACCAATGGTAATGAATATCCATTAACTCAAAAAGCGATGGTTATTTCTCTGAGAATAATCTATGCAAATTCACACATTTCTCATGGATAAGCACGGACGTTTATAGCTTTAGAATGGGGCCCTCCATGTGAGAATCGGGATTCTAACCATTCGTAACTGCAGATAATATATAGACTCCAAAGTGTGATAAAGATTTATCTATTACAGTACATGGCTAAAATTTGCTACAATTATGTTAGTGGGGAAGAGGTCCCTTCAAGGTTGTTGGCTTTTTATTTCATTTTTTAGACATTACATTTTCAGGTGTTAACTTTTGCCCAGCACTAAATCACTTGTTTTAATGCTGGTGGATACATGAGATTGAAGCAGTAATAACGGTGTGATAGCATTCATCATAACACCTCAGCGATGGGCCAATTTAACTCACGTCAGTTCCCACCGGGTTTCCAATGTTACTGAGTGAGCACCATATAGTTCTAAGTATCAGCAGCAGCTACAGTGATGGAGTGAGAGGCCTGCCATGGTATTTATATGATTGCTGGGTTGCAAGTATGCACACTTCTATAATCACATTTTGTACGCAGCTTTTTGCTTTAAGTTTCTAGAGGAAACCTGTAAAGATGCTTTAATTTTAACATTTAATGGAGAATTCTCCCACAGAAGTGGCAATGTCAGCAGGACTGTATCCTTGTCATTAAGAAGAAATTATCAAGAAACTTGCTCAGTGTCAGTGCCAGGTAAGTCACTATTCTACCAGAAATCCTACAGAATGTAAATCCTGGGCTAAACCTTGTAACACTCAGCATTCAGGATGACCTGGTACTTGTTTCTTTCAACTGAGGAGATTTTTTTGCTCCAAAAAAAGGTTATTTGTCACTGGACACCTCTTAGCAGTCTGCAAACGCTAATTTTCTACTTTAATAAGGCATACTTCAGGGTTAACGAAATATTGAACCTCTCAAGAACGTCAAATGTCTGGAAAGTCCCTCACATTCAGGAACATTCAAAATATGTTATAGAAGCAAAAGAAGAAGAAACTAGTTTATATAAATTAAGCAGAGCCACAAACACAAAATGTTGGAGGAACTCGGCTGTCAGGCAGTATTTATGGAAATAATCAGATGATGATTTGTGCTGAGTCCCTTCATCAAGACTGTAAAGGAAAGGGGAAGAAGATGAGGAATGAGGAAGGAGTTAGAAGGTAGCAGGTGATGTCAGCTGTGCTGGGGAGCTGGGTGTGAAGTTAGAAACTGGGAGGTGATAGGATGAAAAGGTAAAGGGCTGGAGAAGAACGGACTGAGAGGAAAGGAGAGTGGGCTATGGGTGAAAGGGAAGGAGGAGGGGCACCGAGTGAAGAGAAGTAAGACAGGGCTAGAGTGGGGAACTGAAGAAGAGGGAAGGCAGGGGGAACATGACCAGGTTGGTAAATAAACGGTAAACTTGTATTTAAACAATTAAATATATTTAAGCAGTTGCAATTAATTTAATTTTGTAAATCACCAAGCACTTATTGAGGCCCCTTGCAGCAGGTCAACTGAACAGACTCACTGTCCATGTGCCAAATCAGTTGCCAGCTTCTCAGTATAACTGGTGCGGAATGGCAGCATGTTAGGACCAAGCTTCTGACTTCTGAAGGAGGCCAATGGCAGAGCTAAGCTGGGGGTCAACAACAAAGACTGGCCAGCATGTTTGGGACCCTCACCTAATCTCTGGGGGCCAAACTTGATTGGACATAGGACATGAGATCTCAGAAAGTCAGTGTGGAACTGTCAGCATTTCTGACTAACTTCTGCTATGGTAGATCCTTAAAGAATTCATATCAACGGCACTAGACAAACCCTATCTATATATACGGATTTAGATATGTTGGAGCATGTCTGATAATTCAAAATAACTTTGTTTAGGTTCTCAATTCTACCTTAAAATCATTATTAAATAATTGTAATTGAAAATCAATGTCTGTTACTGTATAAGAATTAGAATATGTCCTAATATGGTCAGAAAGGGCCATCAGCACATTAATGTTGAATTACACAAAATCTTGATGACGCTGAGAAAAATCTGTGAATTTTAAAGCTGTCCATTTTCCCTAACTTAATGCTTCCTGCTTTCACGGTTAAAAGTGAGAATTGCACACCGTTGGGGAACAGGTGATTTCAGGGGAATTAGACCTTTCGAGGAGATACAATTAACGGCATATGAGAACAGACTTGTTCAATGAATTGAAAAAACAGGCTTTACAAGATGTTGGACAGGAGGAAATTGAAGAGGCGTGTAGATCACTATGCAAACCAAATGTTATGTACGATATTAATCATACATTAACATGCCCATACACACTAATTGTGCACAACTGCTGAATAATTCATTTCTTAATTATACAGCACCCAAAGGGCATATCGCAAAATAATTATGGATGAGAAAGATTATTTGCCGATATTAGTTCTTGTGCCCAGGTGTGCAATGAAGATTCCCCAATCCCTATGCAGCCTCCAAGTGCTTGTTAAATGCATACTGAATTTTGACTTACAGGGAAACATATTTTACGTTTTTGAGTTAAGAACTTATTGACATGTTAAAATTATATTTGACCAGCTGAACCCATGTTCCCCTCTCCCAGTTTCTATAATTAAAACTATATTTTCTATACTAGCTTCCGTGCTCCTCTTTTAGATTTACATCTTCAGGTGTAAAGCAAAACAGTGTGCTTGGAGCATGTTGAAAAGGGTGCCACAGTGGTTGGCAAGATGGTATTACAGCTCAGGGCGTCAGAGTTCAATTCCAGTGCCACCTGTAAGGAGTCTGTATGTTCTCCCTGTGACTGTGTGGGTTTCCTCTGAGTGTTCTGATTTCCACCCACAGTCCCAAGATGTACCCAGTTAGTAAGTCAATTGGTCATTGTAAATTGTCCTGTGATCAGGCTAGTGTTAAATAGGTGGGTAGCTGTGCGGCACAGTTCATTGGGCCGCAAGGGCCTGTTCCACACCATATCTCTAAATAAATAAATAAATACTGTATAGTACCAGTTACTTGCCTCATACAGTAGTGGATATGGCTGCTTCAACTGACTGGAATCTTTGCTACATTATGGATGGTTAACTGTGTCTAAGTGGCTGACTTTAGTCACAGCTTCATCATGCAAGTTCTCCATAATGTCCAGGTTAGTGCTTTAGATTCACCCTCCGGGGCAATTAACTCTGTGACCAGTTCATCATTATACTGCTGTGTCACCCTTTCCTCTAATTCCCGTCAGAATGCGAATAAGCCTCTGCTTAGTGTGGCTTAAGGTTCCGCAGCTTCTGAGAGAGCTTTGCTGATGCAAACAGAAATTGTTCGCTTCTTGTACAACTAACGTCGATTGTGAATCAGAGTCTTGGATTAACGCTGCTTGTACCTGCACAAGTCTTCAGGATGTCCTCAGGACACGCCTTTGACAAGGTTTCAGACTCCTTAACAGTCACATTTTGTTTTGCTTTTCATTAATTTGCTGACACTTAATGCAGGCTTTGAGCAAGATTCCGAGCCACAGCAATAATGGGCAATAAGTCTGTTGGCTGGTCTTGTTTATTATCAGTCACTTTTTTATTCAAATTAATACCCAGAGGAGAGGATACCTCATAATCTCCAGATTCAATATAACGTGTTGTTATTAAATTCTGCTAGGAAAGGACAAACATTAAGTCTGGCTTTAAGTTTATAAATAATTTAGCTCAGTTGCCAGCCATCTGACCTGTGGGAGAGGCAAACTGCTATGAGCAGATAAAATGTTGCATTCTCCAAAGTGTTACCTCTTTGTAATATGAGGCAATTCTTTGAGTACAATTACACTGTGCGCTGGACCCATTTGTTAACAACATCATATCTCTTCTTATTGATCAGAGTTGATATGACTCATACACCTGAGCCAGGAAGATAAGAAATGGCATGGCCTCGGCCCTTCACCCTGAACGTTCTGGCATATGTCTTGTGTGTGAGTTCCTTTCATAAGGGAGCTTCTGTAGGCCAGTGAAAAAATTGCACCAGTCATCTGAAGGAAAAGAGCAGAACTGAAGAGCAGCCATAAATGGATTTAATGCTAAAATATTGAAATGAGAAATTAATAGAAGTATATATTGATGGGCTTGCTAAAGATGGGAGCGAAGATTCTTGTATGCTACCAGCATAAACCAAGTGGGCCAAAAGGTGCATTGTGTGTTTTATTACACTATGTGCATTTCTAAATAAATAAGACCATAAGACATAGGAGCAGAATTTGGCCACTTGGCCCATCAAGTCTGCTCTTCCATTCAATCATGGCTGATCCTTTTTCTTTCCCCTCCTCAGTCCCACTCCCTGGCCTTCGTAATCCCCGTAATAAACCACAATGCTGAGAAAGTCGTGAATAGCTCGTTCAGTGAGTTGGCCACACCACAGGTAAAGGCTATACAGGCAGAAAGGGAAGGGGTGGCCACTAGACAGCGTAGCAGTAGGCAGGTAGTGCAGGAGTCCCCTGAGGTCATCTCCCTCCTAAACAGATATACTGTTTTGGATATTGTTGGGGGAGATGTCTCATCAGGGGAAGGCAGCAGCAGCCGAGTTCATTACACCATGGGTGGCTCTGCAGCACAGGAGGGAAGGAAAAGCAGTGGGAGAGCTATAGTGACAGGGGATTCGATTGTAAGGGGAATAGATAGGCGTTGCTGCAGCCGCAAACGAGACTCCAGGATGGTATGCTGCCTCCCTGGTGCAAGGGTCAAGGATGTCTCTGAGCGGCTGCAGGACATTCTGGAATGGGAGGGTGAACAGCCAATGGTTGTGGTGCACATAGGTACCAACGATATAGGTAAAAAAATGGGATGAGGTCTTACAAGGTGAATTTAGGAAGTTCGGAGATAAACTAAAAAGTAGGACCACAAAGGTAATAATCTCTGGATTAGCCATGTGCTAGTCAGAGTAGAAATAGAAGGATATTTCAGATGAATACGTGACTTGAAAAATATTGCAAGGGGGAGGGATTCAAATTTCTGGGGCATTGGAACCAGTTCTGGGGAAGGTGGGACCGGTATAAACAGGACGGTCTGCACCTGGGCTGGACTGGAACCAATGACCTAGGGGGAGCGTTTGCTACTGCTGTCCAGGAGGCTTTAAACTAATGTGGCAGGGGGATGGGAACAAGTGCAGAGAGACAGAAGGGTGTAAAATGAGGGTAGAAGCAAAAAGTAGTAAGGTGAAAAGTAAAAGTGGCAGGCAGGCAAACCCAGGGCAAAAAGCAAAAAGAGCCACTTTTCAACATAATTGTATAAGGGCTAAGAGTGTTGTAAAAACTAGCCTGAAGGCTTTGCGTGTCAATGTGAGGAGCATTCGTAACAAGGTGGATGAATTGAATGTGCAGATAGTTATTAATGAATATGATATAGTTGGGATCACAGAGACATGGCTTCAGGGTGACCAAGGATGGGGAGCTCAACATCCAGGGATATTCAATATTCAGGAGGGATAGACAGGAAAGAAAAGGAGGTGGGGTAGCATTGCTGGTTAGAGAGGAGATTAACACAATAGAAAGGAAGGACATTAGCCTGGAGGATGTGGATTCGATATGGGTATAGCTGCAAAACATTAAGGGGCAGAAAACGCTGGTGGGAGTTGTGTACAGGACACCTAACAGTAGTAGTGAGGTTGGGGATGGCATTAAACAGGACATTAGAAATGCGTGCAATAAAGGGACAGTAGTTATAATGGGTGACTTCAATCTACATATAGATAGGGTGAACCAAATTGGTAAGGGTGCTGAGGAAGTGGATTTCTTGGAATACATGCGGGATGGTTTTCTAAATCAACATGTCGAGGAACCAAATAGAGAGCAGGCCATTCTAGATTGGGTATTGAGCAGTGAGGAAGGGTTAGTTAGCAATCTTGTCGTACGAGGCCCCTTGGGTAAGAGTGACCATAATATGGTGGAATTCTTCATTAAGATGGAGAGTGACATAGTTAATTCAGAAACAAAGGTTCTGAACTTAAAGAAGGGTAACTTTGAAGGTATGAGACGTGAATTAGCTGAGATAGACTGGCAAATGATACTTAAAGGGTTGACGGTGGATATGCAATGGCAAGCATTTAAAGATCGCATGGATGAACTACAACAATTGTTCATCCCAGTTTGGCTGGGAAGAATAAACCAGGGAAGGTAGTGCACCCGTGGCTGACAAGGGAAATTAGGGATAGTATCAAGTCCAAAGAAGAAACATATAAATTAGCCAGAAAAAGCGGCACACCTGAGGACTGGGAGAAATTCAGAGTCCAGCAGAGGAGGACAAAGGGCTTAATTAGGAAAGGGAAAAAAGATTATGAGAGAAAGCTGGCAGGGAACATAAAAACTGACTGTAAAAGCTTTTATAGATATGTGAAAAGAAAAAGATTGGTCAAGAAAAATGTAGGTCCTTGACAGTCAGAAACAGGTGAATTGATCATAGGGAACAAAGACATGGCAGACCAATTGAATAACTATTTTGGTTCTGTCTTCACTAAGGAGGACATAAATAATCTTCCGGAAACAGTAAGGGACCGAGGGTCTAGTGAGATGGAGGAACAGAGGGAAATACATGTTAGTAGGGAAGTGGTGTTAGGTAAATTGAAGGGATTAGAGGCAGATAAATCCCCAGAGCCAGATGGTCTGCATTCCAGAGTGCTTAAGGAAGTAGCCAAAAGAAATAGTGGATGCATTAGTGATAATTTTTCAAAACTCTTTAGATTCTGGATTAGTTCCTGAGGATTGGAGGGAGAGAGAAACTGGGAATTATAGACCGGTTAGCCTGACATTGGTGGTGGGGAAAATGCTAGAGTTGGTTATCAAAGATGTGATAACAGTACATTTGGAAAGAGGTGAAATCATCAGACAAAGTCAGCATGGATTTGTGAAAGGAAAATCTTATAGAATCTTACAGAATTTTTTGAAGATGTAACTAGTAGAGTGGATAGGGGAGAGCCAGTGGGTGTGGTATATTTAGATTTTCAAAAGGCTTTTGACAAGGTCCCACACAGGAGATTAATGTGCAAACTCAAAGCACACGGTATTGGGGTATGGTATTGATGTGGATAGAGAATTGGTTGGCAGACAGGAAGCAAAGAGTGGGAATAAACAGGACCTTTTTAGAATGGCAGGCAGTGACTAGTGGGGTACCACAAGGCTCAGTGCTGGGACCCCAGTTGTTTACAATATATATTAATGATTTAGACGAGGGAATTAAATGCAGCATCTCCAAGTTTGCGGATGACATGAAGCTGGGCGCCAGTGTTAGCTGTGAGGAGGATGCTAAGAGAATGCAGGATGACTTGGATAGGTTAGATGAGTGGGCAAATTCATGGCAGATGCAATTTAATGTGGATAAATGTGAGGTTATCCACTTTGGTTGCAAGAACAGGAAAACAGATTATTATCTGAACGGTGGCCGATTAGGAAAAGGGAGATGCAACGAGACCTGGGTGTCATTGTACACCAGTCATTGAAGGTGGACATGCAGGTACAGCAGGCGGTGAAAAAGGCAAATGGTATGTTGGCATTCATAGCAAAAGGATTTCAGTACAGGAGCAGGGAGGTTCTACTATAGTTGTACAAGGCTTTGTTGAGACCACACCTAGAATATTGTGTGCAGTTTTGGTCCCCTAATCTGAGGAAAGACATTCTTGCCATAGAGGGAGTACAGAGAAGGTTCACCAGATTGATTCCTGGGATGGCAGGACTTTCATATGAAGAAAGACTGGATCGACTATGTTTATACTCACTGGAATTTAGAAGATTGAGGGGGGATCTTATTGAAACGTATAAAATTCTAAAGGGATTGGACAGGCTAGATGCAGGAAGATTGGTTCCGATGTTGGGGAAGTTCAGAACGAGGGGGTCACAGTTTAAGGATAAAGGGGAAGCCTTTTAGGACCGAGATGAGGAAAAACTTCTTCACACAGACAGTGGTGAATCTGTGGAATTCTCTGCCACAGGAAACAGTTGAGGCTGGTTCATTGGCTATATTTAAGGGGAAGTTAGATATGGCCCTTGTGGCTAAAGGGATCGGGGGTATGGAGAGAAAGCAGGTACAGGGTTTTGAGTTGGATGATCAGCCACGATCATACTGAATGGTGGTGCAGACTCAAAGGGCCGAATGGCCTACTCCTGCACCTATTTTCAATGTTTCTATGTTTAAATACACCCAACGACCTGGCCTCCACAGCTGTCTGTGTAACAAATTCCACAAATTCACCACCCTCTGGCTAAAGAAATGTCTTCATATCTCAGTTTTAAATGGACGCCCCTCTATCCTGAGGCTCTGCTCTCTTGTCCTCAATGGGAAATGTCCTTTCCACATCTACTGTGTCTAGGCCTTTCAGCATTCAGAAGGTTTCAATGAGATCCCCCCTCATTCTTTTAAATTCCAATGAGTACAGCCTCAGAGCCATCAAAAGTTCCTCATATGATAACCCTTTCTTCTCGGAATCATCTTTGTGAATCTTCTCTGAATCCTCTCCGATGCCAGCACATCTTATCTTAGATAAGGAGCCCAAAACTGTTCACAGTACTCAAGGTGAGACCTCACCAGTGCCTTAGAAAGCATCAGCATCACATCCCTGCTCTTATTTATAGACCTAAATAAATGTAGGAAAATGATCCAGTTTCCATTCATCTTTGTTTCTAAGTTAGAACTGGAATTTGATTCCAGATTCCAGATAGTGGGACAGTGGAAACCTGATTAGTTGAGGACTAACCAATCAGGAGCGACAGACAATGGGGGTGTAAATACACTGGACTAGACAGGCCCAGGTATCACTTCTGATGAAGATGGCAAGTTTGTCATCGAAACGTCAGTTAAAATCAATACCTGTACCCGGCAGGAAGCCCGAGGAGAGTTTATTCATCAAATAAATGTATCCTCTGTTTCTTGTGTTAAATACACAATGCAGATATTTCCATTTTAATTATTGATATATACAATACTTTATCCAGAATAGTTCTTACTGAGGAAAGAGAGAAATGATGAGGGTGTGGGTGGGGCGAGGTTTAGCACAGTCAAGATGAGCATGAATGGTACACAGTTTTACAGGGACATTGGTTTGGGCTATTTGATTGGAGACTCATTAAATGCAGACAATACCAGACAGTCCTCACTCAGTGCAGTGCGGCTTCCTGACATCCTTTTAGAACTCTTATCCTCCTTTCCATGCAATTGAAGCAAAAGGAAATTGAATAAAAGCCCTTCCCCACAAGTTCATTACAGCAACTACTGCCAAATGAACAAATGCAGCACAGAGAAGGCACTTGCTTAAAGTGGTCATTAAGTGCTCGCTGTGCTAATTCGAAAGCAAGTTTTCACAGGAAAAGAATTTTTCACCAGGATCTCAGTGTGCTGATGACTGCAGGCCGATCGTATCAAGCTTGGTATACAAGACCAAATTTCATCTGAAGCCCTGGCCAAACAGAAGTAATGGTGCAGTGGATATTGCTTGTCATGTTTCAAGTTTCCCGTGACACGTGAGAATGGCTAAGAAACTTCATTAATAGACCCATTAATTAGAAAATCCACCCCTCTATTCTTTTTGTATCATGGTTCTGTAATGTAAACTTAGATCTCTGTAAAAATTATTCAGTTAGGTGTTTGGGACATTTAATTCAACAAATGTAAGTTATGTCCTTGTATTGTTAAACCAGATGAACACTTCTGTGATATTTAAAAATACATTATTATTTCAATTTTTTGCATAAGGGAACAGGAAGTCAGATTCACAAGACAGCCATTTCTAGACAGGAAGCATCTGTTTCTTGATTCAGTCAGTGATTTTCACTATCAAGCAAGCCATCTTCTGCAACTGAACTATGCACCGCTTGAGAGAGAGGGTTTGGGTATAAATGAGCAAAAACACGATGCTGGACGTGCTTTAACTCCCAGTAGTTCAAAGTGCCAGCTCTACTAGAAGGCAAGGTGCCCTGCTCCACATTGAATTAAAGCAATAGTTTTAAGCACATTTTTATTCTGTAAATTGGCAGCTGAACAATTGCCAAACTAAGCAATATAGCTTCTTCAAAGCACATGATTGGAAAGATTGGAGTTAAATACAAAATCCTTAATTAAAGCTGCATTTGAAGTGTGCTGAGAATGCTGCAATAAACTGCTACCATCTCTTTCTCCTGTAAAATTGCAGTCAATCAACTATTCTGTAAACTATTAAGTCAATAAAGATGGTGCTGCCTAGTCCAATTCATTTGATTTAGAACGGCAAATGAGAGTGAATATACTTAACATAGCTGAGCTCAAAGTTACTAAACTCAAGGATTAAAAACTCTGCACCTACCCCAAACATTTGTCGCAGGTCAGGGTCTCTGAATCGGAAGGGAATGTTAGAGACATGTAACCTTTTGGGCTGCTGTTTCTCTGTGGTCTCTGATGACTGTAGCTGCTGTGACGAATCTGTCTGTGCGGCTTCATCTGTCTGCTGAGAGAATAGCAAAGGCAAAAGATAACAACAACACGCAAGTCACACACAAAGCATGGCAACAATGGAAGTCCGCTTCGGTCAGGTCAGACATTCTCATTTTGTTAATGCGATGGAACTTGGACAGTGTGGTATCACCCAAGGGAACGCAGAAAAGAGCAACTTGAGTTCAGATTACCCGTAAACTAACTCCATATGTCATTACAGGTTTTATAAGGAATAACTTCATATGCAAAGTACAGGGAAAGAGCGTCCTACCCACCAACTTGGAATCATTTACTTTTTATCGAGGTCATAAATTGCCTGAACTGGTGGAATCACTCACTGGCTGCTCCTTGCCAGCGAAGCAAATCCCTCATCGGGAACTGTGAGTGAGGAATTAGTGGAGCATTTGGTAAGTGGCAAAGTATCTCTGGCTGAGCGAGACCTAAGGATGTGGGAGAGTCTCTGACTTAGTATGGCACTTGGATGAGGTGGAGTATCATGTTCAATTACGAAGTGGCCTTGCATGTTCAATTACAAAGTATAAAGGAGTTTCTTGTTGAAATTATCTGTGAAGCCTTTCTAAAGTGTAACTTGCATGAATGTTTTGCAACCTGTAAAGTACTTCCGGAGTGTGCAGTCATTAAATATACCCAGGGTTGTAACTGATTGGTGAAGATCATTAGGGTGTTCCTGTTCCTGATCTACATATTGTCACATTACTTTTCATGTCTTTCCTGATAACTCACTCACCAGCCACTTTATTAGGTACACCCATGGACTTGCTTATTAATGCAAATTTCTAATCAGCCAATTATGTGGCAGCAACTCAATGCATAAAGCAGGCAGACTTGGTCAAAAGGTTCAGTTGTTGTTCGGACCAAACATCAGAATGGGGAAGAAATGTGATCTAAGTGACTTTAACTGTGGAATGATTGTTGGTGCCAGACAGGGTGGTTTGAGTATCTCAGAGACTGCTGATCTTCTGGGATTTTCATGCACAACAATTTCTAAAGTTTACAGAGAATGGTGTGAAGAACAAAAAAAAAATCCAGTGAGCGGCAGTCCTCTGTGGAAAATGGCTTGTTATTGAGGAGGTCAGGGGAGAATGATCAATCTGGTTCTAGTGGACAGGGAGGTTATAATAACTCAGATAACAAAATATTACAATAGTGGTGTGTGGAAGAGCATCTCTGAACACACAACAGTTCGAACCTTGAAGTGGATGGGCTACAGCAGCAGAAGACCATGAACATACCCTCAATGGCTACTTTATTAGATATAGGAGGTACCTAATAAAGTGGCCACTCTGTAAATATGTCTTCACCCACCACCTGACATTGCCACTGTTTTGGTCTTGCATTTGCTTGCAGGAATAATTTGCAGAAATATCCTGTTTGTATTTCAGACCTACAGATCTAGTTGCTGCATACACACAGAAATATATATGTGAGTGATATTATAATCTTGCATTGCTATTTTGCAAACATTAAACAAACTTTCTGATTCCTGAATCTGTGTCCTGATGTAATTCAATATTCTTTAGCTTCTAAAGCCACAATCAATATGTAAACACATTTTTGCAAAACCCTAGTGTATTTTTATTCCTACCTTCTTTGAAAATAAAGAGAATTCTGGAGCCAGGACTTATCGACAAGATAGAATAAACAATTCTGGGGGGACCGTCAATATTAGTGCCAATAAGGACCAGGCACATAATGTTCTACATACACCGATAAGTCAGGTACATTGAAGGATTTTCCAGGGATAGAGTGTTTGGCAGAGTTGCCAGGTGTCTCCATGCACACAACAGTTTTCCATCTCTGTTAAGAAACTGGGAAGCACTTTGTTGGATATTCCAGCCCAGAAAGTTGGCTGCTTATGACCACTGTGATTACGTGAAAATAATTGTTCCATTTTTAACCAGAATGCAAAGACATGTGACTTTGACCTACCAAAAATTGATGGAAAGAATTAGGAATATTCTAAAGAAATAGGATCTAGTGCTTTCCTGGCATATATGATGAATAAACTCCTCTTGGACTTCCAGCTGGGTACAGGTATCGATCATAACCGACGATTCGATGCCAAACCCAGACATCATCCCTGAAGAAGATGGCGGAGTTTGTCATCGAAACATCGGTTATAATCGATACCTGTACCCGGCTGGAAGCCCGAGAAGAGTTTCATTCGTTCTAAAGTAATACTTTTTGTCTGGTGATCACACTCAACAAGTTAAATTGTCGTTCATTTACTGGTCTGTCATGCTGGTTGAAATCATTCATGTGCCCAAAACAAAGCGTCACTCCCCAGTTCCTAAATATTCCTTATGCAATCGCTATGTCCGTTAGAACAATGTGACAACACCAACATAAATATTGCTTTACTTAAGGACCATGCATAGCCACAACCAGATGCACCAGGTGACCAGGATTCATATTGCTGTTCTCATTCCCTTCCTCAATTTTTTTGGGAAAAGCAGAACAAATTAACCAGTAAAACAAAACTGTACCACATATTACTCGAATAAATTCAATCTTCCACAATTATAATGCTAATATTTTTAGCATTCACATTGTGGAAATCATTACTTTTAACTAATAAACCATAACCAAAAAAAACTTCCACATAATCAAACATAATGGCACAGTACCTGGAACATTGCACAGTACTGCACAGGATGTCGTGCCAAACTAATTAAACTAGTAATTAAATGCCTAACCAAATTAATCCTTCTGCCTTCATTAACCCCTTTTGCCTACTGAATTGAGAGAACCATATTGAAACCAGACAGAAGCTTCAGATCACTGTGTGACCTTATCCTTCTTTGTCTCCATAATCTCCTTTGGCATTTCTAATTTCTGACAATTCATACCTAATCTCCAGATTTCAATTCTCCAACAATAGCAGCTATGACCAATCTCTCCCAAAGCCTCCCTTGTCCAATCCTCACACATTCTTTGGGATTCTCCTGAAAAAATCCCTCTTTGACCAAGCCTTTTTAAGATTCAAGATTGCTTAATGTCATTTCCAATACACGAGTGTAAAGGAGAAAGAAATAATTGTTACTCTGGATCCAATACAGCACAACAAAACCCACAATAAAATAAAGAGCACAATAATTTAAAAAATACAATAAATGTAAATACATAAGAGAGCAATAGATTGATAGCATGTTCATAAAGTGACGCTTGGTACAGTAGTGTCTGAACATGAATGGAAAAGGTAATGTAGTGGTGGTGGGGGATGTTGTGGGATGAGTTAGTGGGTGGAGGTATTGAGCAAATGGATATCAGGGGATCCTCAAAGGTTCATACTTGGTGGTTTTGTCAGTGATGAGCAAGGTCTGGCCCTTGTGCTATACTGCTCAGTCACATAATACTGATGCACTGTAATGTGAGAAAGCCTGGATTAATTGTAAGATGATAAGAGGCATAGACAGAGTGGACAGCCAGAGACTTATACCCAGAGCAGAAGTAACTGATGGGGACGGGGGGAGGGGGGGGGGTTGAAGTGGAAAACACAATTTTAATGTGATTGGAGTAAAGTACAGGGGGATGTCAGAGGTAAGATTTTTACACAGAGAGAGGTGGGTGCATGGAATGCCTTGTGGTAGTGGTAGGGGCAAATACATTAGAGATCGTTCAGAAACTCTTAGATGGGAGGCGTATACTGCAGATGATAGAAAAAGTGAAGGGCTACATAGGAGAGAATGATTAGGTTGATTTTAGAGTAGGTTAAAATGTTGGCACAACATTGTGGGCCGAAGGGCCTATGTCCTATTATATTTGATCATATTATCAACCTTGCGTTCCCAATGGCTTGGATTTTGTCAGGTCTTGCCAACAAATGCAGAAGGACGGAATTCACCAGCCAAGCTCTACTTGTGATTTCCTTGTCGTTGCGAGACTCTGCATGGAGTCAAACAATGGAGCGTACGTTTATTTATGCTGGGAATCTGCTCCCATACGCTGCACCAGGTTAAAGCTGCTGCATTCGTCTCAATGGGGTTTCGAACAAGAAAAGTCAGAATGTCAGTTTTATTTTGATTATCAATGCATCTTTTAGTATCCCTAATTAGTTCATAGTGTTCTTGGGGCATTTTTATTCAATTTCACCTTTTAATATTTGAAGTAAGTTTAGATTGTTTTATTTTTAATATTGCTATATGTTGCTAAATATTAGAGATAATCACAACTGATGACAGCTTTGTCAGACAGTCCAACCATAGTCCCTGTGTATGTTGACTGAGGGCCTACCACTGCTCAGGGCCTTGTTGGTCAATTCTGGGAGTGGCTGGAACAGCAAAATAGCAAGGCCAACTGCTAAGGGGGTGATGGGCGCTAAAAGAAAATCCTAAACATTGTCATGGCACTCAGGGTCAGTTAATAAGGAGAGTAAGAACATTATAAACAGAAAAGAGTTTGCAGATGCTGAGAATTCCAGAGGGACACACTCAAAATGCTGGAGGAACTCAGGAGTTCAGGTAGCATCCATGGAAATGAATAAGCAGTTGACGTTTTGGTCTGACACCCTGCTTCAGGACTGGAAAGAAAGGGAGCAGGTGGCAGAATGAAATGTTAGGGGGAGGGGGAGTAGGCTAGAAGATAATAGATGAAGCCAGGTGTGTGGGAAAAGTAAAGGGCTGAGAGGAAGTAATCTGATAGGAGAGGAGAGTGGACCATGGGAGAAAGGGAAGAGGTAAGAGGCCAGAGTGGGGAATAGTCGATGAGGGAAAGACAAGGGATCTTCTTTAACTGAAAGGAAAAGTTGATGTTCATGTCACCAGGTTGATGGCTACATAGACAAAATATTAGGCGTGGCCCTTCCACCCAGAGAGTGGCCTCACTGTGGCAAAAGAGGAGGCCATAGATTGACATGTGATAATTGGCATGAGGGTAGGAATTGAAATGGTTGACCTCTAGGAAATTCTACTTTTGGTGTATGGAGCGGAGGTGCTCGACAAAGCAGCTCCGCGATGTAGAGGAGGCTGTTTCAGGAGCAACAGATACAATAGACAACCCCAAAAGATTCACAGCTGAACTATTACCTTACCTGGAACAACTGTTTGGGGCCCTGAATGTAGGTGAGGGAGGAGGTGAAAAGGCAGGTGTCGCCCCTTGGCTGCTTGCAGGGATAAGCACCATGAAGAAAATTAGGGTAGAGGGTTGAATGGCCAAGGGAATTACGGAGGGAGTGATCCCTGTGGGAAGTGGAGGGGGGTTAGTAAAGTTGTGTTAGATGGTAGGATCCCATTGGAAATGGTGGAGGTTGATGTGTTGGATGAAGAAGCTTGTGGTGTTTGTAGGTGAAGAAGAGAGGAACTCTATTCCTGGTAAGGCGGCGGGAAGATAGGGTGAGTGCAGATGTCCAAGAAATGGAGGAGATGTAGGTGAGGGAAACATCAATGGTGGAGGAAGGAAAACCCGGTTCCTTGAAGAAGGAGGACATGTCCTGGAAAGGAAACAGATATAGCAGAGACAAAGTAACTGAGAAAAGAGACAAAGTGAGATAAAGTAACTGAAAAAGTGGTATTTTTATGGAGACAGCATTGGAAGAAATATAGCCATGGGAATTGGTAGGTTTACAAAAGATGTCGGTAGATAAATTGTCTCCAGAGATGGAGATAGAGAGTTCAAGAGAGGGGAGGGAAGTATCAGAAATGGATCAAGTAAATTTAAGGGCCGGGCGGAAGTTGGACATAAAGTTGATGAAATTGATGTGCTCAGAATGGGTGCATGAAGCAGCACCAATGCAGTCATCAATGAAGCGGAGGAAGAATTGCAGAGCATTACTGGGAAGGCTTGGAACATGGACTATTCAATGAAAAAGCATGCATAGCTGAGGCACGTGTGGGTGCTCATGCTACCCCCTGAGTCTGGAAAGAACATTGTAAAAACTGTAAAAACATTGGGGGCCATTGTAAACACCAAATGGGACTTCTTCAAAGGGATTTCTTGCATTGAAAAGAAAGATTCTGGTGTGCTAGAAAAGCCAAAAATAGCAGACGCTCAAAAGCTGAAATAAGCAAAATGAGAAAATGCAGGAGATTCTCAGTAGATCAGACTACTTCTGTGGGGAAAGAATCAGATCACTGGTGACCCATGGTTTGTTGTTAGGGAAGCAGTCCTTGTATTACAATGTCTACCACAGAAGTTGATGTAGCCAGTGATGCAAACAGTATCCTCCCCATATGGTTCACAAAGCATATTCTAGCCAGAAACCTCAAAGCAACCCTTCAAGGCCTCAGTGGCCTCTGGAAACAATTTCCTTACTATCTTGGTGGTAGCTAGCTGTTGCAGTACTTTGGGCTTTTACAAGGGAATGAGGTGAACTAGATTATGATCTGATCCTCCAAAAAGGGGGCCGTGCTGTGGAGCTGTAGGCATCTTTAATATTTCCATATAACAGATCCAACATTTTATTAGAATCTGTTCAAGACAGATCAATAGATATTAAGATATTAAAAAGCCCTCCGCTGTCAGTTTTGGTATTTTGTCGAGCATCACTCGAGTACCGTTTGCAGACAAAATACTCGTGTCACATAAGTCCTGATTGTTACAATCAGACTTTGGAGGTGTTTATCTCTTTTACTCTACAGTTCGGAATTTGAGTCACAGACTGCTTAGAAGATTGGATAGTTTAATTTTCCTTCTACTGACATGACGCTGTTCAGGATTCAAACTGAGTACTACCGTGACAGCTGAGAGAAAACAAAACCATCCACAATGTTCCAGCTGCCAGTAACTTCCGCGCATCTGAATGTTACAGCAGAATACAGCTAATGGCTAATGCCATCACGCACGCTTGCTGTCATTGACAAAAGATGCATTTCCCCCTCCAAGACTTGCTAGGGCCAGAACGTAAGGCAGCATTTGTGAAAGGTGCCCTTGGAAGTACTTAGAGTGAAATGGCAAAAGAAACAATGCTGCCATAGCACATTTCATAACCAGAGCATTTTCCACTTAATCAAGAGCAACTGTGGTTGTATTCATTTTCCAAAAGATGGCAATAAAAAAATTCTGATAATTAGTCTTAAGTGTTGGTTCTGTGATAAATATTCACCAGGAAACCCTTGGTCCTGGCATGGATGTTCTACTTTCACTGATAGGGCAAATGTATACCTCTGTGGCAGCTGCACTCCCTCACCTGAAACTCAGCATATTGGACAGAGCTAAGCTCCCTTTTAAGTTACGTACGCTCACATTCTTGATTGGGATTCACATTCACAGACTGTTAGCTGATACTGGCCTTGTGTATTCATAAGCATTATGAACCTGATCACTTGCTACTAGCTACAATTTCTAGACCAATGAAACTTCAGGAGTTAAGTTAACTCTAATTATAATCTCAAAGTTCAGAAAGATACTGATAGGAATATTTTTACAAATTTAGCCGGCTGGTGGCGTAGTGGCATCAGCGCCGGACTTCCGAGCGAAGGCTCCAGAGTTTGAATCCAGCCGGCTCCCTTGCATTCTTTCCATCCATGCTGGGTTGAGCGTTGAGCCAGCAACTCGATCCCATAAAAACAAGAAAGCCTGCGAAAAAATTACTGTCACAACAGCGTCCCGATGTCTCCACTCGGAGTTAAGGGCTTACTTCTTCTTCTCTTCTATTTTTACAAATAGTATTTTTGTGAAACTGACAATGCGATGGATCATTCTGAAATCTAAACTTACCACCTGCGATATCCACCAGTCTACAGTCAATTGTTTTGGGTTACAGAAAGTGTGTGGACTTTCCATGATTCAACATGGCAGTATGAAATCAGAGATGAGTTGAACAGTAAAGAAGAGTTGTTGAACTTCTGGTAGAAGTTAAGTATTATCTGGCTTAGTAAGTTCACTTTAAACACCTAAAAATGTGAAGCATGGTAATTCAGTCTGTATGTCAGCACTTCACTACGTTAGTTAGAAACCAAAGATAATTGACGAATTCAAGGAGGAAGCTTGAATTTCATGACAAAGTGGATCTCAGGGTGAAACAAGCTTGAGATTGTCTTCAAAATTTGTACTTTAAAATTAGCGCACCAAAATCAAAATGGAGAACATAGGCTTTTGAATTGAGATAACAAGATTCAACTTATGTTGAAGTTACATCATTTTAAAGGAAAGATTATCTTATCGGACATGAAACAAGAAGAAAATTATAAATAATACACATCCTTTGGGAAGCTTAAAATTATTGCCAGGGTTGGTGGGACTGAAGGAGGGAGGCTAAGAATGAGATTTCAATTGACTAACTGCCATTAAAGCCAACTTGAATTTGCTGGACAAGAACCAGCAAAGTTTAAAATATATAATTACTTGCATTAACTTGCGTTTACCTCAATGCATTTTAGCTTGTGGCAATTGCTGCTTTGTTCCATTGCTAATTCAAGTAAAGTAGACGAATGTGTTAACTTGTTACGGGGAGCCATTTCATCAAGCATTGAGTGAAAATCAACTAACCATCTAACCTAGCACAGCAGGAAAAGTTATTGCAGACGCTGCAATTGGGCACTGTGAAACGAGCTTCTACGTTTTGTCTCTTGTAAAACTTCCACAGTGCAGGCTGATCTAATTTTACCATTTCTAATTACTACTCTGGCAGAATCATTAATCTCTGCCCATTTACCCCTTTTTACACATTATTGGAAACTATTTCAACCCATTTCAAAGCAAAAAGGTTGTAATAAATAAAGGTAATGTCATTATCCTAAGCAGAGTGGATGGAGGGATATTCTGAGAACTTGTGTTAAAGCAGGCAGGAAGATATCATACCAAAACGTAAGTCAACATGTCCAAAAAGCACAAAGCAAAATTGGTATTAAGTTGCATACAATGAGAAGAGAAATTGGAATAAACAGAAAAAGGGACAAAATATGAAAGATAAATCAAAGTCACATGTGCTGAGATAAAAGGTTATAGAGGTCAGTGGCTTTGGCACAGTGCAGTATTGCCTCTTGGCCAACTAATTCAGTACTGGCTCTATGTCAAACAATCCTGCTCTCCTTACAACCTTGCAAGATTCACAAACTTAACCAAATCCCTATTAAATGTTCCAAATAAACCTGCATTCCCTTCTACCGTCAGCCATGTTTTTCAGACCCAGAAGTTTTTCAGTGTAGCACTTTCTATTTTTTTTGCCACTCACCTCATTTCAAAATCCAGAGTATTTGATCCCTCTACCAAAGGGAACAGTTCCTCAGTTTGTATCCTTTATGACTTTAAATATTTCAGTTTCACTTCATTGTAGCCTTCTCTGTTGCAAGAAGAACAACACCAGCTTCTCTCACATAAACCCTCACCCTCATCCATAAGTCCCCTTTATTCACTCTTCAAAGCATTTTCGGCTTTCGTAAAGTAGGGTGCACAAAGCTGCACACAATACTGTAACTATGGCTGAACCAATATTTTATAAAGATTCATTGTATTTCTGGTTACCATTTCACCCTCTATCCTTCGCTTCTTCTGACTTATTTATTTAGCAATAAACTGCGGAGCCACGCCATTCCAGCAATCCCATCATCCCGATTAACCCTAGGCTAATCATGGGACCAATTAACCTAACCTGTATGTCTTTGACCCGTGTGAAGAAATGGAGCGCCTGGGGAAAATGCACACATTCCACAGGGAGGACGTACAGGGACTTTTCGGAAAGGCTCTGGAATTAAACTACGAACACTGGAAGGCTCCAAGCTGTAATTGTGTCACCCTAACCACTACGCTGTCATGGTCCTCTTGCACACCCCTTTCTTCCTAAACATTACCCTTTCCAGCCCCCTCAGTTTCTCTCTTCACAACCCCCTCCCCCTCATTGTTCCTATCTTCCCCCCATCCCTTCTTTATTTGGATCCACTCTTAGCCTTCCTTTCTTTCAGGAATCCAGAACTGGTGGCCCTTTGTTGTCTTCACCTATCACCTCTTAGTTTCTATTTGCACCTGCACCCTTCCCTCCTCTGCCTGACTCCATCTGCCAATCAATCCCTCATCAGCTGGATCCACCTCTTGCTTTCCTGCTTTTGCCCCATTTCTCCCCCTCACCTTTGGATACTTCCCCTCTACTCTAGATGAAGGGTCGCAACCTAAAATGCCTACTGCCCATTTTTTCTTCACAGATGTTCTGAACGGAGGAGATACAGTACAAGTCTCCACGTCTCCTCTCTGAGCCAGAACCCTGAGTTCATCCAACTGCTTGTTTTTTTTTGCTTCATTATGACTTCAATGCTCATATGCTCTTGGGCTTTATTTGTAGAACCCAGATTCCAGCTGCTATTTAAACTTCTTGTACCTACTTTAGAATTGTGCCCTGTCATTGTCATTGTTAAGGTGGGAGGGGGCAGGGGAAGGAGTACAAACTGGCAATAATAGGTGAGATCAGGTGAGGGGGAAGATGGGTGGATGGAGGGAGGAATTCGGCTTCTCCTCCCTCCACCTTCCTTTTCTAGATTCTTCCCCTTTCCTTTCCAGTCCTGATAAAAGGTCTTGGCCCAAAATGTTAACTGTTTAGTCCTCTCTATAGACACTGCCCCACCTGCTGATTTCCTTCAGCATTTTGTGTGTATTGTTCTGGATTCCCAGCATCTGCAGAATCTTTTGTGTTTAGGTTAGCAGGGTTGACCATTAATAGCCAAGTCCATAAGGATGCATCAGTCAGTTTGGTTCTGTGGCAGGTCTTTTGTTTAGAGCAGTTCGAGATGGGATATTAATCCCATAATGCTGACCTTGTCCAAATCCAGAAACTTCTGCCTTATAATGCATCATTACAAGGTAGGTATTTCATCACAGAGAGAAAGTATAGTCTGGCAATTGGTCAGAAGAGCAGACATGGCCATGTTTCATGAAGTGTTATTACAATCGACACTTTGCACTTATATCTCCAAGAGTCCAGGATAGTACGGGGCAAAGCCAAAGTCCTTCTGCAACCAAGAAGCCTAGAGCAACAGAGGAGGTCTCATCACTTCGCAAGTGACTGTAATGAACTCTGCAACTGAACGGAGGAGATACAGTACAAGTCTCCACGTCTCCTCTCTGAGCCAGAACCCTGAGTCCACCAGCAAGTTGAGGCCCAGTGTCTGCAAATCTGGAGGCTGGAGTCCAGAGACAACCTGGTGTGTGTGTGTGTGTGTGTGTGAGTTCTGTTTTGCTGCACTGTGCATTGTTCTGCTGAGCTGTGTGGACTCGCTATGTTGGCACTAGAATATGTGGCAATGCTTGTGGGCTGCCCCCAGCACATCCTTAGTTTTCAATACAAACATATGCTGGTTTTTAATACAAACAATACATTTCACTGCATGTCTCAACCTGAATCTTAATCACTTGTTTAACTGAGACACCTCACTACCATTCAAGGCCCCAGACAGTCCTTCCAGGTGAGATGACGCTTCACCTGTGAGTCTGCTGGGGTCATCTACAGTATCTGGTGCTCCCAGTCTGGCTCCTGTATATTGATGAGACCTGGCGTAGATTGGGAGACGGCTTCAGCAAGCACCAACGCTCCATCCACCAGAAGAAGCAGGATATCCCAGCGGCTACCCATCTTAATTACACTTCCCATTCTCATTCCAATATGTCAATCTGTGGCTTCCACCACCGTCATGATAAGGCCACACTCAGATTGGAGGAGCAACACCTTATATTCTGTCTGGGTAGCCTCCAACCTGATGGCATGAACTTTGATTTCTCGAGCTTCCAGTAATGCCACCTCCTCTCCTTCACCATTCCCTGATCCCGTTTCCCTCTCTCACCTTTCCTGTCCATCACCTCCCTCTGGTGCTCTTCCCCTTTTCTTTCTTCCATGGCCTTCTGTCCTCGCCTGTCAGATTCCCCCTTTCTCCAGCCCTGTAATTTTCGAACAATCAACTTCCCAGCTCTTTACATCGCCCCTTCCCTCTCCACTCCCAGTTTCACCTATCACCTTGTGTTTCCCCAGTCCTGATGAAGGGTCCCTGCTCTAAATGTCAGCTCTTCTCTTTTCCATAGAAGCTGCCTGGCCTGCTGAGTTCCTCCAGCATTTTGCTTGGATTTCCAGCATCTGCAGATTTTCTCGTTTGTCTCCCAATGTCTACACTGGGTGATAATAAGGGGAAAAGATCAGAAATGAATGCTGGCAGTGTAGGATTCGCAGAGACAAGCTTCTTCCCTTGCATATATCTTTCCCTTGTGCAATAATAACCACAGTGAAAAGACTTCATTTTCTAATTATTTGCATGACCAGGAAAGTAGTCTGGGGAAGTAAATGAAGCAATTGTATCTTAATCAATCCAAACAAATCCACTGTGGGAGGCTAGGCAAAAATATATACTTGATAATGCAAATTACTAAAAATAAAAGGGCAAATTTAGAACTCCCACACTTCCACAGGGAGTCACACTTGAAGGAAGTGTGGAACAAATACACCGTAAAACTTCAGCACTGGATCTCCTGTCAGAGCTCTTAATACAGCCTCCTGTTCCAAATGTAACTGCTCCATTTATTTTAGTTAATGTGTGTGGAGTGAAAAAAAAAGTACAGGCAAACTCTTATAAAGCGATAGGCAAATATCACACCTATAGTTTACCTGCAGGGCTAGCACGGTCGTGCGTGAAGTGCCACTGCACCAGAGTGGCAGAGCTTCACCAGGTTGCTGTCGTTCACTGATGGGGAAGCTGGAGATGTACTTTAGCTACTACGGGAGGGATCTGGCCCAACCTGTGCATCATGCCCACGAAGATCTGCCAGTGTTTATTGATTCCTTCCATTGATTTAGTAAGAATAGACAGTTGAAGTGCAGTATTCTCCACCCCAAGGGACCACAAAGGCAGGCAAAGGATACGGCAACCAAAGATTATAGAAGGCATAACATTCTAAGTATTCAACTCAGTGAATAATAAAATACATCATGACTATAAATGGTCACTCCAATACAAGTTTAGTTAAAAGGAACAATTGCCTATCTGCTCAATGACAAAGTGCTTTTGATCCATTTTTCTTTCCACTGATCTGTGGAGCCTCTGTTCTTTCCAGCTCAGTAGCCTTCTAGGGAACACATGGCAGAACATCTGGCATTTTCAACAAACACTAGAGTCCATATTATCTGTAGATTATCAGTTTAATTAAACAATTCGGGAATTATCTTTGGCAAAACAAGTGAAGCAGCACATAAGGTCTGCGTAATGGGTGTACCGTTGGAGACCCAGGGAAATGATGATCATCATTCAAACATAGTCCAGAGGGAAGGACTGTCAGATACTGCAACAGTGCATGAGATGCTTTAAACATGATCAGAATGTATGACTGTGAATGAGGGAAGGTTTATTTCTATGGCTAAGTTCTACTTAATTCTTTATTTTATTTACTTAGAGATACAGCGCAGACTAGGCCATTCTGGCCCTTCGAGCCGTATCACCCTGTGACCCCTGACAACTTTATTTAACCCTATCCTAATCACGGGGCAATTTACAATGACTAATTAACGTACTAACCGCTATGTCTTTGGACTCTGGGAGAAAGCCAGAACTCCTGGAGGAAATCCACGCGGTCAAGGGAGGAATGTGCAAACTCCTTACAGAGGTCTCCGGGAATGAACTTTGAACTCCGACATCCTGTACATAACCTTCAGGTGGGCCAGCCTACAAAGCAACATGCATACAGTGGGGCCTCTTGACATATATTAGCAAAATATGGTTATAACTCAATTGCAGTTTGTCTACACTCATTTACAATACCAACTAATGTAGAATTTACAGCAGATAGACTGTCAAAATGACAATGAAATAAGCCTTCTTTCTCATTATTTCGTATTATCCAATAAAATATCTATGTTTCCCTTTCTCCCTCAGGCACCCTAACTCGCTTTCTCTCACTAGCCTTCTACTTACAACTTAATATACAACAGTTACAATAATTAATTGGGAGGAGGGGTGGAGATACATTGCTACCAAAAGAGGGTGTAAGGTGGTCCTTCCTTCTCTCTGCGAGCCTGCAGGACACTCTTGGACAAGTTGTAGCATTGGCTTAGCAACAACCCCCCCCCCCCCCCCCAATCAGGATCACGTGATGCCATGGTTACAGGTGCTGGATGGTCGCACGAGCAGTTGGTGCACGCCACAAGTCCTGGCTATGCGACCGCTGACGCCAGGCAGACAAACTCTGAAGAATATTGATGACGGATGGGGGTCACCTGTCTCGTAAAGACACTGCCTAGAAGAAGGCAATGGTAAACCACTTCTGCTGAAAATTTTGCCATGAACAACGATAGTCAAAGATTACGATTGCCCACATCATAGATCATGTCACGTTAATTACCATAAGTAAACAACCGGTGAAGATCTGTGGTTGTTCCAGCTTGCCACTGATTGATAACCTTTTTAAATTACTTGTATAATGTTTGGGACAGAATCTTGCAACATGCTCCTATGTATATCAAGATATGAATTTTTCCCTCATGAACTAGGAATAGAATACAAATGTTTATGAACACTGTCATTAACTCAGCACCACCAATGATTCTGACTGCCTTGGGTCCTGACTCATGTAAGCATCAGGAATGTTGAATATATCATAGGCCTAATGGCTATGTTAGGGCCAAATATTAATTCAAAACAAAAATGTGGCAACCCAGTAAAGATCAGGCTCATTTTGGTGCGAGACTTAAAAAAAAATTGTAAACTAGGATAGCAATATTCTGATTAATATGGAAATGAGCCTTGGGTCTTCACATTTGGGGTGAGCTGAGCATGGGCCTTCTTTGGTTCAGGACAAATTCTGTGGCTCTGTTTCCTGTTCACACGGAATACAAATGAGGCCATATTCCATTCCATCACTTGTAACAGAAATGTAAAAGGTTGAAACATTAATGAAATGCCACCTGTTTTCTAACAAATTGAAAGGTTAACTATTAAGAGGTGAATAACAGGCTCCAATTAAATATTACCTTCTCAGATATCAATAAATATTCCTTATTGAGCCACTCCTTCTTCGTCTAACCATCCAATTTGCACAATGCTTAGAGTATTAAGTCTGGAGTTAACCCAATATCTGCTGGAGACCTGATCACTCGATTAATGAATTATTAATTTGTCCTCAGGAATTTACTGACAGGACATCTGTCTTCCTTTCTATGGGTATAGGGAGCAACAGGAGGATAATTACAGGCCCCAGTTAGCTTAGTAGACAGGGTAACATTTCAAGTCAAAGATTTAGGACTGCATAACATCAGCGATAACTTAATTACCATCACTTATAATTGTTTTCTAGCATTTTATGAAGTAATTTTAGTATTTTTGTGTACTACATTTCTTTTGAAATTCTCTGGAGGTGTCATTACACAGGTTCATGCTCCTCTTCACTAAGGCAACACTTTTTGTGCTCCTGCTGAGCTCTGCATCCAGCCGTTTGGGGAAATGTATGTGTCGGAAATGTTCAGAAGATGTGCAGCCCAGGTAGTTGATGGTTTGGTTGAGTTGTTCTCCCATCTTGGGAATTTAATTGCAAACGTTTTGTCACCACGCGAGGAGACATTGTCAGTGCACTGTTGATTCTGGTTATTCGGAGGACATACTACAATCAACAGCACACTGTGATATCTCCTTGCATGGTGATGAAGTGTTTACGATTACATTCCCAAGATCAGAGAACAACTCAAATGTACGTGTTTGTGCCCTGAACATTTCCACTTCCAGTAAGTTAAATACTGAGAAAGCGTCATTAGTTGTGAGAAATATATTCCTGATTATTGCTAACCAGTGTGTTTTTTTTTAAACAAACCACTCTAGTACTTCCACAACACCAGCAGAAGCAAATTAACAGTTACTCTGCAGTGCCCCAACACCTATCTTACATGTGAATCTGCCAATTGGCCATCCAAAGGTACCTGAGGTTTTCTGTGTCTTCCCCATAATGGTCAAGAACTTATGATGATGAAAACTGGGTAAATCTTGACCAGCCATTTGGTTTGAATCATCTGAAGGTGGATGGGCAAAGGACTTGGATTAAGAAACACGTCAAGACAAAGTCTGTTGTCTGGGGTTGATGATCGTGCTGGTGAGGAGGACACTATCCCTGGCTGGGGATATAGGATTGATCAGGTCAGGAGACACTTGAGTGGTTCGGAGGGAAATCTGATTGGGTGAGAAGTATTGCAGAGAATTAGGGTCAGGAGGTCACCTAGTAGGGTCTGGTTGGATGGTTAGTGTGTGAAGGAATGTGCCACTTCAGGAGAGTGTTAAGTTGGAGATAGAGGGGGCGGTTCTAGTACATTAATCAGTGAGTGAGTAAGGAACTTGGTGAACGGGATCGTTAGTTTGTGGGAGTTGGAGTAGGCGTAATATGATGGGAGAATCTGAAGAAGAGCCAATACATAAGATACTCAATGGTCCAACTTGGCTTGGGATCCCAGAGCTAGACTATTGAGGAAGCAGAATCCCCTTCAAGTCATACAGACTCACCCTCAGCACAGGGTTGTAGAAATGGCAGGTCACTTCAAAACAAATCCTGGAGGTGCCAACAGGATTTGCACTGAGTGTCATTTGCCGTCAATATGGGAATATCCAAAGTTCTCCGTGCATTATGTGTGAGACAAAAAGAAGAAGAATTCAGTGCAAAACTCTGGTATAAATCCCAGATTTTTGTTCACATTTTCCATTTCATACAAATTATAACACGTATTACAAAAAAAGATGCCATGCCATCTAATATCTGGTTAAAAACTGGATGGAGTGGATTTCTGAGCTAATTGCACCTCAAAAGTTGAGGGTTTCCCCTTGCATTTTCTAACATATGGTTGCTCATTGTGATTAATCCATTCGCTTTCTGGCAGAGCACAATTTTTAACTCTTTTTCCCAGGATGTGGCAGCTGTTGGAAATCCGGCCAAGACTTTTATAAATTTGAATTGGAGAGAAAGCTTTACATTCAAGCGGTTCAGAATAATTGTGAGTGGTTGGTAAGTTTGCAGATGCTAAAATAAGATAAATGCCTGCAGCAAGTGAGGCAAGGAAACAGCACAGTCTGCCTCGATTGACAGAGAATGTAGGTGTCGCTGGCATCATCAGTGTTTATCACCCAGCTCTAATTGCCCTGTTGAACCTGAGGCTTTGATGGGTCATTTCAGAGGGCGAGTCAGAATCAACTACATTTTTAGGGACTGGAAGTTTGTGTACCCTGGGAATAAAGATGGAAGATCTTGTTCCCTGGAAAGGACATCCCTTCCCTGGAGTATATTAGTGAACCTGATATTTGTGATAATCTGCCTGTTTCATGATTACTGTCACTAATCTGGTGGACAGCTGGCACAGACATAGTTGGCCAAATGGTTTCCTTCTGTGCTGTAACCATTCTATGATAAATCTTTGCATCAGTCGTCCAGGTATCTGAATACTAGCCCAATAACTTTACCATAACACTATCATATCCCCATTAATGAAAATAAATAATTATAAACTCTCAGTGCACAGAAGTGGTTATTCAGACCCGTGTATGTTATATTGTCTGGAAGGGAGGAGAAGGATGATAGTTCCTATTCTCCTCCTTCCTTTCCAGATCCTTTTTCTTCTTTTTACTTCAAAGGCATCATTGTAATTTATTACAAAGTGGTTGTTGAAACTGGTACACAGAAATAATCTAAACCAAAGAACAGAGGGGGTTCTCGATCTTTTTTTAATGATTTATATAATATTTTCAGTCCCAAATGACAGGTTCACTAAACATTTCAGTATTGCCCGAAAAACGGTGAAATCCGCACTTAATTGTATCAGAGACTGGAATTGCATGATCCCAGCGCAACCCACACAAAATGCTGGAGGAACTCAGCAGGCCAGTTTGCACCTATGGAGAGGAATAAACAGTCTACGTTTTGGGCCGATACCCTTTATCATAGGTTCACCGTGTGTTCCTCTCGATTTCCAGCAGCTGTGGAGTCTCTTTGTTTTGATTTGCACTGACCCTATATCCATTAAAAGAAAATGATTTCCATTCAAGCAATGGTTTCTCTGCTCTCAGAAGTGCTGTAAGGTGTTTTGGCGTATAACTCTTGATACCAATTTTTTTCCATTGTTATTGGTTTTTTGAGGGCCAGCAGAACACGAAGGGCCAAATGATCTCTTTTGGTGCATTTGATTCAAATGGCCAGTACTTTTATATTGTGAGATCATCCAAAGAAGATCAACTCGGATTATAAACCCAACCTTGCTTTCTTATTCAAGGTGCAAACTAGGAATCAGATCCACAACTTTCTAAGCCACTGACTAGAGCCACAGCTGAAATATAATGTATATAATTATTAAGTATATGCATTGTGTATATAATTAATATGCCACAGCCAGACATTCCACATGTAACCACCCATGAATTTTCTTTGATTTTAAGAGTACAGGAGCTTTCATGGTACAAAGGCAGCGCTTCACCAGCACATTCAGCTGGGGTAACTTACTCCTTCTGTTTCTCTGAGTTGGGCTAGATACGAAATAAATTTAAGAAGTAGCTTTCAGTAGCTGTTCTCTGCCAGTGTTGGGGAGGTTTCAACTATCACTTCCAAGAGAGAACCATTACTCCACTTCAAAGAATTTAAACATCTTATAACAAGGTATTTTTTTTTACCTATTTGGTTGTTTGTTTTACTGGTAAAACTAGGATTTTAATGATTCTGCTGGGAGCACTGCCAATTAAATATCACAGGTGGTTTGAAACCTGCAGTTGTAGATGCCTTTCAACCCATTCCTTTGTTCCCCTCAATGCCCTGAACTGGTACTAATGCTTTGTGACAGCCTAAAGGGAACTAGTAGAACAGTGGAGAGATGGAATTATGCAAAAATACTGGCTGTACATCTATTTGCATATTATTTTAAATGGCTGAGCTGACCAGCTGCTACAGATGTGTAGGCGGATCATAATGTCAGGTCTGCGTCTCTTCTGGTTTGTTTTGGGTGGAATCTTGCAAGGTTAATGCAGCCTTAAGTGTTTAGGGATTCGATGTGACATTTTTTTGAAAAATTGAAATGAGTAAAATAAGGTATTTAAAAAAAAATAACCAATGTTAATTTAGCTTCACATTGCAAGCATTGCAAAGAAAACTGTGTTATACTGTCACAAGGCTGCTTTGACTACTAACTTGAATCGGACAGAGCCTGCTGAACGTGCCACCAAATCTGTTCTTCAATGTGCCTAGGGCATGTTACATTTATTTTTTCAGCAGTAATGATGCAAACAATGGTTTTTGTTATAAGCTCTTCCTTCTCAAAGAACAGACATCCAGAACCATAATGGATGGCAGACATTTTATGGTTAATGTAGACTGACTGAAATGTTATTTAACAATCAATAATTCATTTAGAAGCAAGGGATTCCAGCAAACTGTTTTACCAGCTTCATTTCACTGAAACTTAATTGAATTTCATCTAGTTTATTCATTCCCTTGGAGTACCAGCCAAAGCTGGCTGAAATGGTTAATGTCGTTACTAGAGTTCGCCGGCTAATTGTTAAGCTCAAGATTCAATGTGGTAAATCCCACCATTACTGAGCGCAAGATGTCTGGTCATCAAGAGGGAAATAGTCAAACACGGGCACAACACTTTCTGCTGGAAATGCCTTCAGATCATTAGCAACAGGCGTATATAAAAGGCTTAATCATACCTGCTTAGAACTGACTTGGGTCCCTTCATTGACTTGGGAAATAACCAATTAAAACACCTAAAATGGGAAAATTTTGTTGACTGTTGAAAACCATTCTAATAGTCATTGATATGAATTGATAACTTCATTTTTCTTTCCATAGATGCTGCTGGATCTGTGGGTATTTCCAGCATTTTTTATTTTCAATTCAGAATTCTGGCATTTGGTTCTTTTTGCTGTTCTATCTGTTCATAGATTGACACATAACAAATTAGTCAAAAGCTAGGGATAGTGGAAAATTTAATTATGAGTATTGGACAAAAATTGCTCAGGTAAATCTGAGAACATAGGACAATGAAGATGCATATATCAGGGGTGCTCTACAGCTCAGCATTCAATACTATCATCCCCTCAAACCTAATCAGTAAACTTCAAGATCTTAGCCTCAATACCTCCTTGCGCAATTGGATCCTCGATTTCCTCACTTGCAGACTCCAGTCAGTTTGGATTGGCAACAATATATCCTCCACAATATCCATCAGCCAGGTGCACCACAAGGCTGTGTGCATATCCCTCTGCTCTACTCACTTTATGCTTATGACTGTGAATCGAAGCACAACTCCAATGACATATTTAAGTTTGATGATGACACGACTGTGTTTGGCTGAATCAAAAGTGGTGATGAATCACGATATAGGAGAGAGATTGAAAATCCGGTGGAGTGGTGCCACAACAACAACCTCTCACTCAACATCAGCGTGACCAAGGAGCTGATCATTGACTGCACGAGAAGGAAACCGGAGGTCCATGAGCCAGTCCTCATTGAGGATCAGAAGCAGAGAAGGTCAGCAACTTTAATTTCCTTGGTGTTATCATTTCTGTCAATCTGTCCTAGGTCCAGCACATAAGTGTTATTACAAAGAAAGCATGGCAGCACCTGTACTTTCTTATAAGTTTAAGATTCAGAATGTCATCAAAAACTTTATCAAACTTCTATAGATGTGTGGTAGAGAGTATACTGACTGGCTGCATCACAGTCTGATATGGAAACACCAATGTCCTTGCATGGAATATCCTACAAGGAGTAATGGATCTGGCCCAGTACATCACAGGTGTGGCCTTCTCCACCACTGAGCACATCTACATGGAATGTTGTCATACCAAAGCACCAACCATTATCAAGGACCCCCATCATCCACACCATGCTTTTTTCTCACTGCTACCATCAAGGAGTAGGTATAGGAGCCTTAGCACCCACACCACCAGGTTCAGGAATTGTTATTACTCCTCAATCATCAGGCTCTTGAACCAGAGGAGATAACTTTACTCTTCTTCATCCACTCCATTGCCGAACTGTTCTCACAACCTATGGACTCACTTACAAGGACTTTTCACCTCAGCTTCTTGGTATTTACTGCTAATTTCTTTACTATTGTTATTATATTTTTCTACATTATCATGTATTGCATTGTACTGCTGCCGCTAAGGTTAACAAATTTCACGGCATATGCTGGTGATATTAAACTTGATTCTGGTTCTGAATCTTCCTTTCTTTTTATCCTTTTTGTCCACCCTGTTGGGGGCCGTCTTTCATTGATTCTATTGTGTTTCTTGTACTTACTGTGAACGTCTGTAAGTAAGTGAATCTCAGAGTAGTAAATGGTGACATATATATTTTAATAATAAACTTACATTGAACTTTGAACAGTGCGGGTCTTTCAGTCCATGTTGCTGTGCTGACCTGTTAATCTACTCCAAGATCAATCTAACCATTCCCTTCCACATAGCCCTCCACTTTTCTTTCATCCACATACCTATCTAAGAGTCTCTTAAATATCCCTCATGTATCTACCTCAACTACCACCCCTGGCAGTGTATTCCACACACCCACCACTCTCTATGTAAAAAAAAACTAATTCTGAATTTCCTCCCTACACTTTCCTCCAATCACGTTAAAATTCTGCCCTCTCATATTAGCCATTGCCACCCCAGCAAAAAGGTGCCGGCTATCGATCCCATGTATGCCTCTTAATGACTTATGCACCTCTATCATGTCATCTATCATCCCCCTTCACTCCAAAGAGAACAGCCCTAGCTTGCTCAACCTTCCCTCACAGGACATGCTCTCCAGTCAAGGCAGCAACCAGGGAAATCTCCTCTGCACCCTCTCTAAAGCTTTCACATCCTGCCTGAAATGAGGTGACTAGAACTGAACACAACACTCCAAGGGAAGCTTGCACATTGTTTACTGGAATGTTCATTTAACATTGGTGATATTTAATGTCGCTGTAGAGTAGAAACGGGGTATTTTTGACTTGGATGAATAGGGTAAATAACCGCACCTCCAAATTCTATCAGATTGAAGGATTATGTGATTGAACTTCGCTCAATTTCAATCGCCCCATCACTGAACTGTTTCCACTTTCAGGGACTCTTCATCTCATGTTCTTGATATTTATTGCTATTTATTGTTATTATTATTTCCCTTTTTTTCCCTCTTTCTTTCTGTTTTTGCACAGAATGTTGGTTTTTTTTCACATTGGTTGTTGTCCATCCTGTTGAGTGTGGCCTTTCATTAATTCTATTGTGTTTCTTGTATCTATTGTGATTGCAGCCAGAAAATGAATCTCAGGGTAGTATATGGTGACAGTTATGCACTTTGATAATAAACTTACTTTGAACTTTGAATTTAACTGTGAAAGTCTGAGGAGGAAATGCCAGGTATAATAGGGAAATTCAATGTTAACCCAGAGAAAAAAAGTGAGCAGAACAAGAATGAGAAAAATAAACCATGAGGTAAAGTTTAAGCAAAGCATTTAACGTCTCCAATAAACTTAAAGTCAAAGAAATGTGACTCCCATTTTGTAACAGTTAACATATGGTGTCAGAAACATTGACTTAATAATTTCATGTCATACCAGTAACTCAATAATTTCATGTCATACCAGTAACTCATACCAATGACTCAACTTGTCTTAACTTTCTATGTTGAGTTTGCTTTGAACGCACAGTGCAAATACAGGAACTTCTTGCTGCCCTGTAAATGGTGACCTGCATTCACAAAGCTAAATGCCAGAGTGGCAAACCTATGACAGGTATTTTTTTTTTGCATTTTGCATTCTGCCTTCGCCTGTCATTGTTGCAGCTTTGAGGTATAAAAAAATGGTGGGCAAGACTTGCCTCAAAGTTGTGACGGGTGAACTTTGGACCCTTATGCGTACTACTCTTCAAGTTTAAGTAGAACAGAATCATAGACAAATTTATGACACAGAATGACGTTATTTGACACAAGAAGTCATTACTGGTGGAAAAGTAACTAGTAACCTTGCCCGATCTTCCTGTTTTTGCTCTCACATCCCTACAGCTGTTGGCTTTCCAACTGCACCTCCAACTACATTTTATGTATAATGACCTTTCCTTCTTCTCCAACCCTTTTAGACAGTGAATTCTAAGTCCAACTCAACCTCCACATGATGATCATTTTTGGCATTTCCCCTCAAATCCAGTTAACAAATATTTTAAATATGTGTCCACTGTTTTACTAAGAGAAATAGAACAATCAGATTTATTTTAATTTCCTCCTAATATTTTTACACACTCTCTCCACCTCCTCTGTTCAAAAGCCAAAAATCTCAGCTTGTACAACCTTTTCTCAAAGCTATGAGTTTCTGGCAAGATTCTCATAAATGAAACTACAGAAGACAGAAGATGCTGGAAAATTGTATAAATTACCAGAGGAACTCAAGGTGTCAGGCAGCATCTGTAGAGGGAAATGGACAGTCAATGTTTCAGGTTGGAGCCTTTCATCTGGACCAGTCCATGAATCACCTCAGGAACGTCTCCTGTATTTTTATTTATTGAAATATGTCACGGAATAGGCCCTTCCAGCCCTACGAACCGCACTGCAGGCAATCCCTTGATTTCACCCTAGCCTAATCACAGGACAATTTACAATGAGCAATTAACTTTGGACTGTGGAAGGAAACCAGAGCGCCTGGTGGAAACCCTTGAGGTCACTGGGAGAACACACAAAGTCCTTACAGGCACCACCGGGAATTGACCCTGGGTCACTGGTACTATAAAGCATTGTACTAACCATTATGCTACCACGCCACCCTAATCGTGTCTTCCCTGTAACATAGTGATCAGATGTACACGTGGAACTCAGGCTGTAGCAAGTGGTGTGTACCGTGTCCCTGCTACTACTTGCTCCCTCGAATTGTCACTTCTTCAGCTAATAACAGGCATCACGTAAAAACTTCATCAATCTGAATTACTATCTTTCAGAATCAGATTTATTATCCCTGAATTAGATTACATTGTTTGCAACAGCAGTAAAGAGCAATGACAAAATTATATAGATTACAAAAATAAGTAAACAAAATAAGGAATAATGAGGTAATGTTTGTGGGTTCATGGACCATTCAGAAATCTCAGTCAGAGGGAAAGGAACTATTTCTGAATTGTTAAATGTGGGTCTTCAGTCTTCTGTACTTTCTCCTTGATGGTAGTGACAAGAAGAGGGCATGTCCTTGATGGTGAGAGTCCTTAGTGATGGATGCCTCCCCTCTTGAGGAATTGCCTGTTGAAGATGTCTGCAATGGTGAGGAAAGTTGTGCCTGTGATGAAACCAGCTGAGTGTCCAACCTTCTGCAGTCTCTTGTGATCTCATGTGCATTGGAGCCACTATGCTACAATTCAGATTTCAGATTCCGATTTATTTATCACATGCACATTAAAACACACCGTGAAAAGCTTCATTTGTGTTAAGCACTCATACACTTAGGGCTCTGCAGCTTGTAAATGTCCGACACATTCTGGCAACAACTTAGCATGCCCATGATGCTTGGCAGAACATATCAAAGCAGGACACAACAAACAACAGCAAAGCAAGCCCTTTTCTTCTCTCCCACCCACCCAAACGCATGGACAATCGTCTAACTCCATGACAGAACAAAGTCTCCAATCTCCAGGCTTCAACCATCAATCTTCAATTTCTGTCAGCCTCTAATGTTCAGTATTAACCCCTGATCTAGCTGATCATGGGGTATCGAGCTCCAGGTGCACCTTGTGCCTCCTGTTCGCACAGGCATCTGATCCTGGTTGGCCTTTGAGCACAGAGTGGAAGCATAGACTCCAGATGTTCTTCATCGCCCATCCATGTGGCTGGCTTTCAAACTCCGGTCGGAGGTGTCCTTCGTCATGCGTCCACATAGCTGGACATTGAATGTGGGGTGGAGGACTAACCTCTAACTTCTCCACATCCCTGTCCCTAAACCCTAATCTGACCCTTACCTCCCTTTTTGTCCCTGAAACTATCCATACAAACTTAAAAAAAACCCAATTAAGTCTGAGTCACAATCTCGATGGAAACTGCGACTTGGTGCCATCTTGACACCTGTGACGCCACCAGTCAGAATACTTGCCACCATACATCTAATTTTTAAGGGTCTTTGGTGACATAAAGAATCTCGTCTAACTCCTAACCAAGTAGGGCTGATGATGTGCCTTCTTCGTGACTGCATCACTGTGTCAGCCCCTTAAGGATCTGTGGGAATGCTTCAAGATCTCTTGGTTCCTCTGCACCATTGTTCTTCCTTTTATTATTTGTTCCTTTGTTTTGTAAATTCCCTGACTTTTCACCTTCCCAAATACATTATGATTCATAACAAAATCAACAGTTCTTCCACCTTGGAGATGTAGCAGACTGCAGATGCTGGAGTCTGGAGCAACAAACAAGCTGCTGAAGGAAGCCAGCAGGTTGGGCAGCATGGAGTGGAAGGGAGGAAAGAATCGTCCATATTTTGTGCTGAGAATCAGATCTGCATCAGGACTGAGAGTAGAGAGGGAAGCATGTAGGTTTCAAGAGGAGAGGGAGAGGGATGAGATGGAGGACCAAAGGTGATTGATGGACCCAGAAGGAGTGAGGGATGACAAGTAGAAGAAGCCAGGTGGGGCAGAGGGAGGGGTAGAGTTGGGATAGGAGGAAGCAGATGGGGGATAAGAAAGGGCATTTAGAGAGGGGGGGTGAAGTTGGAGACAGAAGCTGGAGGAGCACAAGCAGGGACACCAGGGCAATCTGCTAAGCTCCTCCAACAATTTGTTTTTAACTCTGGTTACTTCTTTAATAGATGACTGCTGTAAACAGTAAGTTTCATTTCCTGTGGTTTGGCTGAAAGATTTAATGGATGACTCTCGTGATCATAAAACCTGCATCAGCTTATCCTGACATTTTGGTTGTCAATACATTTGAAATTTACAGACTCATGTCGAAAGCTATCTGCTCATTATCCATCTGCTGTGACATGGCTTCCAAAATCTTTGCAACGTAATAGTCTTGCTTGCATTTTAGGGAACAGTAATTTTGAGAGCACAAGCTGACACAAGTACATTTTAAAGATTGTTTAAATTTGCAGCAAACCAGGGGAAAAAAATTATAAATCAAAAGAAAATGTGAATTTTTGCTGGGCTCACTTTTCAACATTACGCTAGCCTTTGGGATGCAGGAAGCCAGCATGTATACACTTTAAACCCATGGGAAGCTGAACACTTATTCATGTTATTCATCATGGACTGTCATGTTATCAGTGCCAGTGAACCTTAATCCAGAAGGCTGCCAGTACCTCCCCTGCACCAGGGACAAACATGCCCTGTTGTTCCCTGATAGCATCACAACAATCTTTTAACCGTATTAGTCTCTCAAATGATATGGATCCTGCCCGATCTATGTGCTGGAAAGCCACTAATACAGCACTCCTGCCTGCTCTGTCTTTATCGGGAAATTGTTCTGAAGTGCTATCCTCTGCAGATTTCCCCACTGAAATGTTGGTAGCTGCAATTCAGCACATAATTGAAGCCATCAGTGTGGCTATCATCCAAGCTGATACATTGCAGCTGATTAAAGTGAGTGGCTCTTAACCTAAAATGATTTTAAAACCCTTCAGAAAGCCCCTCCCGTTAAAAGAGGCAGCAAACTTCCGAGCCGATGCAGCTCCTCGGAGCTATTAACATAAAATCAACAAAACTGAATTCAGCCTTCAAAGAGATTTTGTGGTTTTTTTTCTTTTCCAAAGCTGAAAATCTAACAGT